>NC_089860.1:5463563-5815299 GCF_036373705.1 Amia ocellicauda
TATTGCCATGACACAGCATACCTCGGGTTAAACTTATCCACCTTTCGTAGTACGGGTTAACCGGGAAGTTACACCCGACCTCACAAAGTTACTCCTGAATTTAAATGGTTAAGCCAGTTACCTCGCTTCGTAGTACAGCCCTCTGATCTGTAGCTTATATACACTGAACATACGGGTTCCAACATTTACCATCTGATCACATACATCAATAGCCAACAGAAAAGAAACAAAGCATCACACCACCAAATTGAACACTCAATAGCAGACTGCTTTTTACTAACGCATCTTTTAAAATAAAATGTATTTTATTTTAACCCTTTATACACTACAGTCATCAACAAGTTTTCTTTTGGAAATGACCGCTTAAGCTGTGCTAAAAACAAATAATACATAACAGATACAGTACGTATTCAATTCAGTAGCTACATAAATACAACCTGATCACTTACTGTCTCGTTTAATTTAATTCGAATACTTCTTAATTGTTGTGTTTACTGTTTAATTATATACTGTTCTGCTACACTATTCGTTACGTTCTCCTGCTGAGTTCTACATTCCACCCGATAGGTGGCAGTATACTTTATACAATTTACATAATGACATACTGTACTCTCTTGTGGAACAGATAGAGGAGAGATAAATAAGAAAAGAAAGTGCAGCCATATTGAACCGGTTCTGAGATTAAATAAAGTGAATTGCAATCCGCTCGCTCTCCTATTTTATTTACACCATCGGTCACTACATTCATGTCTTACAATGATTCCAAAAAAGCCGTTAATTAAATCCTAGTTACCCACTTCTACTTCTAAACTTCTACCGTGTTTCTGACCCTTGCTTTTCTGGGAAAAAATCAGCCTTGAATCGGGTTAGTGAGTTCATTGCAATGCCCGTATTTCACGCAGCGTGGAGAGGAACAGTGAATCGAAATGATAAATAGTTTTACACCTTTAAACGCGAAAGTAAACAAATGTGGTTATATTAAGAAATGGATGACAGTTTCCAGGCTAATGCACAAATAAGGAAGAGAAACTTATGCCCCGTTTCCACTAGCCACGTTTAGCTCAGCGTGGCCGTGCCGTGCCGGGGGGTTTCCACTAGGGTTCAGCTGCACCTCCGCCTGTGCCCGGACTAGTTTCAGGAGCGCAGTTTCCTATATCGTATCGGCTGAGTCCCAAACTGGTCCAGGGCACGTACTGTGACACCCCTTACACAACGCCACTGCATTTGGAAATTGTAACTACAGTGATGGCGACCGCTATCGACGACAGAGATGCGGTAGAAACTTTTCACAAGAAGGAATATGTGCGTTTACCTTGGGAAAACGATTAATCTGGAGCAGTTATTAATGTACGGTGGAAAAGTGCCACACAGGATCAATTGCTTGGCACAGAAAGACATTTAAGAGTGTTTGAAAAGATCATGAAAATCCTGCCGGAGAAAGGACTACATCGGACTGCAATACAATGTGCCGTGACGAAATACATTCTTTTTGTTTTGTTATAAATACACGCAAACATGAAATATTTGTCCTGGATTTAAATGAAATGTCCCGATGTCTTGTAAATTCTCTCAAAATAATTTAAATGGCACGGTTTTTAGCTTCCCCCTGTTTATCTTAAAACTATAAAAATGTTTAAAATAGAGGCTTGTTTCTATGTGATTAATCGCATGAAGAATTGCATAATTTAATTATATTTGTAAACCCTCATTAACACTAACTATATTTTAATGGTAATTTAATGGCAAGTATAGACGCTTTACCGACTGAAGAAATACAAACCTTACAAGCGATTAATACAACTGATCCATTAATTACGGTGTCAAATGTGTTTTATTAAAGGAATCCCATTAAAAATAAAGGTTGATGCCATTGCCACCCGCAATGTTATTGATGTGACTCTTATTTTGCACAATGATAAAGCTGCAGGTATACAGAGTAAACATGCTAACACTGAATCTGTGGAAAGACTGTTCTAGTAAGTTATGGATCTCAGAGTGCTGTAGCCGTATTTATATATACATGTATTAGTTGTTCTTAAGAAACTACATATATAGACTGACTGTATATTTCATGATGCTAGTGAAAGGTGGCTACACGGGACAGATATAACACAACTGAATTGTAGTGCTACTTTTCTCCAGCCCCATTCATGCAATACAAATAAAGTTTTATTATTATTATTATTATTATTATTATTATTATTATTATTATTATTATTATCAATTCTCATTAATTCATTAATTTGATCAAATGGAGGGGCTGCTGATGTGTTTTTGTATTTTTGCCAAAATATTGGGCCTTTTTAATTCATACGTTTATTCATTATTTCATATCCAGGTTGAGGTGGATGATGGGCCCAGTTCAGCTACAGTGGAAGAGGGAGTCAGGGAGAGCCAGGGTGCCAGCCCAAGTTTTGATTATTTCAAGAGACCCAAGGCTGATACAATACAAGAATAGGATGAGGAGACAGAGCTGGAGGAGGTGGAGGCCACTTTGCCACAGAAAAGGGCAAGAAAGAAGTAAAAAAAATGCCTGGAGACATGGCTCAAGATGAGGCTTTGACAGAGGCAGAGAGTGCCTATAAGGTTGAAGTCCACAATCAAATTATGGACACAGTCACAGAGAGTATCCACAGGCGGTTTCTAATTCATGGCACTCTATATGCTGACCTAGCCCTTCTGGACATCCAGTGGTCTGCCCCAGACAGCCATGCAAGATCTCCGCAAATGTTTGCTTAGAATTGACAGCAGCAACAGTGGAAGAGACTAGGGCTGCACGATTTGGGGAAAATGTCATATTGCGGTTATTGAGGTCAATATTGTGATTGCGATATGCGATTTGCAATATAATAAACAAATGGTATCATGAGTCAACTTGCTTGGTTATCAAGGAAAATGCACACAGATTACTGATAATGCTAAAATGTGTATTTCTCAACTCAAACATACAAATTAGCAACAACAATTAGAAATGCAGTGTTTTCAAATTAAAATATTATTTTTACAAACTTAAATAACAATAACATATTTGCATTACTGCAAACTTGTTATTTTCTCAATAATACAGCTACGTAAAATAAATAGAACAATAAATAAGAAAATACACATTTTCATGAAAATAACATTGTCCAAACAAACATTTAAGCAGGATGTAACATATACTTTGTATAAACTCTTTTGAAAAGCTGGATATAAAAGTGTGGTTCACTCAATCAAACCACTAAAACTGTTGTTTTTTTCGGGGAAATAGAATGTTTGCAGGCAGCAGCTTTTCAGTTCAAACTCCTCGTCGACAAAGTGCACAGTGATGGTTAATATGTGGTTCAGACGTCCTGCTTGACCACAGGTCCGTAGTGGTTGAAAAGAACTTCACCGTAACCATTTCCAGTTGAACCTCACCACGGCATTTGCTGTAAAGCTCAGGGATTGCAACTTGAGAGAAATAGTTTTACGAGGGCAGCTGGTACCTCTTGTCCAGTGTGTGGATCATTTTCTGAAATCCCACATTTCTAACGGTGTATATGGGCATCATGTCTCTTGCCAAGCAGTGCGTTATGGAGTCGCTGATTTCTTTATATCTCTGTGAAGACTTGTCATATGGCGTGACACTCGCAAACACATCTGTAATTGTGCTTTGTTTTGTTCAGCTGTCTCTTTTGTTCTCTGGCTTTCACCATCATACATTCATCATACTTTTCTCTGTGCTGTTTCAGGTGCTGATATAAATTTGTCATGTTGCCACGTGATGTAGCAACTTTAATTTTGCAAATTTTGCACAGTACTCTCTCTGCTCAGTGTCGGTTATCTTAAAGCAAAAATATCGCCATTTAACAGAGGTAGCATTTTGTCTGGCCACAAGTTCAGTGTCGGTCTGCTCGGCATCCATCTTCACCTGGTCTCCACGCTGCACACCAGAAAGTCACATGACATGACTATACGCGCCACACATGCCACTGCCTAAACTGAGACTGACTGGTCATCTTTTTATTAGCGGTGTAGAAAATGGGCAAACAATTCTCAGAGAAAATGCATTGTCACGTCCACACATGCACTTATTTATTTAATAAAATCGCAGCATTTTGCTGTCATATAATCGCACAGGCTGACATCGCGATTGTGATATGATTAATCGTGCAGCTTAGAAGAGACTGAAAACCTCAGGATTGTAGGAATACATGACCAGGACAGTGGAGGATGGACCTGATGGAGAAGAAGATGAAGTGAAAATTATAAAAAAAGGCTGCTCATCCTGCAAAGAGTGTCCACTGTGTTGTTACCAGATAATGAGACGGTACAACTTGCTGACTGATGCATATCATATCCTTGGCCTTGGATATAAGTTTCTACTCACCCTCTCAGTCACACAGGAGCTTGTGAGTGAAGTTTCTCTACCTTGAAGTTTATCAAGAGCAGACTCAGGAGCACCCTTTCACAAGAACACCTGAGAAGGACATCCTAATGGCCCTGGATACTGACATGGTGATCGGTAGAGTTGCAGAAAAAAGTGAGCTGCTGAGAAAACTGCTCCTCTAATAAGGTAGGACATATTTTTCTATAACTTGCATTTCTGGGGTCTATTTTTCCTGGTCCACTGTGCTGTCTGTAGTAGTGCCATCAAATATGTGAACTGTAGTAGAGCTGTAAACTGCTTTGACAGAGTGAAGCCAGCCAGCCCTTCATGAGAGGCTGCCAGACAGTGATCTAGGTCTCATTGAGTGTTCTAGCTATTATACCGTCCCTGTTTTATACTAGGCTTCAGAAAAATATGTTGTTCAATCATGAAAATTCAGTCATAACTCTTAACAGTTTACAGAGAGTGTGTGTTGTGTAGCACCCTGAAAATAGTACTGCATTAGTGTACAGCAATAGCTGTGATGTAGCTAGGTGGTGGTATTAGGGGCTGTTGTGTGAATGTGTGTGCGTCAGCAAAGTGGAGCATCCACGGGTCGGTTGTGGTGGGCCGGTCTGGGTCAAAGTCCATGGTCGTTTTTGAGTCCTAGTCCATCCCTGGCTGTACCTCAGGACAATGTGAGTGGAAACGCTGCAAGCAAATTTTAGGTGCATGGTTACAGCCAGGCCAGGCAGAGGTGCACCTGAACATGGCTAGTGGAAACAGGGTATTATTAGATCACACAGTTTAACAATGTCTCCCGGAAGCATATTCTTAGATACGGAACAAGGTACCTCCTGGCCTGACACTAATCTTGACATCTTCTTTATGTAAACTAGCTGTAAAGCCTTGCAAGAGAGACATTCAAACCTTCTTTCCACACTTTCCATCTTTTGACCATCAACCTTTGGATCTCCCGTTTAGCCTAGTTCAATTTTCTCTTCCCCCCCCGTAATGAGGCCCCCCTTATTTTTGTTATTTTGCTTAATACTTGAATAAGACCAGACATTTTAAAGATATACTGTACACCCACGTATTTTGTAAGATATATTTAGATTATAAAATATGGTTATTGTTACTCCAGAATTGTTTAGACAGCTCAGAGGTCATAGGTAAGGTGCGCACAGTATGCTTCATCAGGAGTAGACCGAGGTTGCAATGCGACAGGAGTGCTGATTACATGTGCTCCTGTGTTTGTTATTTCAGATACAAAGAAAAAATAACCCCTTTTAAACCTAAGCATGCCATTGTCTGTTTTTTCCAGACCTCGACTCTTGGATTTGCCTGTGTTTCGACCTCCTGCCTGTTTATCCAACAATGATTCCAGATAGCTTGCTCTTGACCTCTCGCCTGACCAGGTTACGTTCCACACCTGGGTCATCTTCACCCCAAACTGTTCCACTATGACTGACGTGACACTTTTATTCACCCTGATTGCATAAAGGTGATTTTATTGATAGATATTTCAGTCATTAGCTCTCCCCTTTTTTTTCAATAACTACAGCGGTTTAGTGGTTTAACAGTATCGTTTTCTATACACTGCACTTCTTGCCCTGCTTTGTATACTGATGTATAAGCAAATAAATAAATTGTGATAATTGCTGCTAAACTTGTGTCTGTTTGGGTGCACTGAGATCTTTGTTGGACCTGCCGGGGGAAGTAAGGGTGGAGAAGAGGCCTCGCCAGCCTCATTGTTCCTTTGGGGTGGCGTAGTCTGTGCAAATAAGGTTTATAGTTTCTCACCAACCATGACATGAATTTGCCTACCAAATGCTTTGATATGTATACTGTATCTATTTATATATGTATTTACTGATATATCTATCTATGTATTTACACCGAATTAAGACCTTGAGTTCATGTATGATATAAGAACACAAAGGGTATTATTTTGGACAGTGGCAGGAGTTATAGATTGTGTGTATTGTATTAAAAACAACTTGTATATTAAAAACAACTTAAATATTGTTTTTCCTTTTTTTATCACATAAATTTAGTTACATATCACATTCACTTCATATTTTAGGTTTAAGTACTTACTTAATGTTACAACATGAAATTGTACACAAATTAAAATCATAATGTATTTCACAGAATAACATGGTATTTTGTTTTAATCCAGAGCTATGTTGAACATGGAAGATCACGTTGTCTATTGATTGGACCTAGCTGTTACCCACAATTTGTTAACAATTACATGTGTCATAAAATGTGTTTGAGGGATTATGCTCCTGGTTTATATACAGATAACACGAAGGTAGTGAAAATCAATGACACATCTAGGTTTTGAAGGCCGCAATGGTTTAATGGGGTAACCTAAGCACAAATATCTGAGGGCATTATCATCATAACTGATGCCTTGCAGTTTCCAGTGCATAGACCGCCCCAGTATAGGTATGCTTTACGATTTAGGGACACATTATAGCAGGCATTATACCAAAAGCCACCAGTACCAGAAGCACACTTAACACTAGTAAGGTCCTGGTCTCTGTCTTTGGTGGAAAATATCATGTTGTCCTGTAATACACTAGAAGATAAAGTCTGCATTGAGTTGGGAGCAGTCCCTGAGTGCTGGCCCAGTCTAATAATGTAGCCATTGGTTTCAGATTCCACTCTGAATGTGTTGTAGTCTGCATACTTGCAGTTGTTGTGGCTGTCAAAAATGATGAAGCGGACTTTGTAAACATTGTGGGAGGTCAGCTTGTGAATGTTCTCATTGCCCAGCCAGTGATCACCATCTACAGAGCCAAAGCCATTCTTATAGGTGGTCCAGGACTCATCCCACTTCATTGCTGTGGTCAAGGAGTTCCTCTGGATCACTGTCCAGAACTTATTTTCTGTCTTCTCACAATACACCACCAGAGGATGAGAGCCTATGGGCTGTATTACATAGACACCACTGGGGTTGCTGACTGAGAGACGGCTACAATCAATGGGGAAACCTGTCAGCAGAGGAAAAGATCTGTCAGACTGGTCATCTCTTTGGAACATAGAAGCTACACTGTCCTTCATTTCTAAAATGCAGTTCTGTGTTCTGGAATGGCAAGAAGACCTTGACATGTACAAGTAGTTGAGTACTGTTTTTTGTGTATTGTGTTAAATAAGCTATGAACAAATTAACATTTTTATCAATAGATTAATAATAATTAACATAATTAAAATACCTTCAAAATATGTTTAATAATGAAAAAAAACAAGTGATAATCAGAATAAAATTGTCATGGGTGCTTAAACATGTAAAACCCCTTATTCTGGGAGGATCTGTTAGGTAGACCTCTTGTATTTGACTTACTCCTCAGATGCCAGTTAACAAGACAGGACGTCTTACCCTCCTCAAGTCAGGAGCTTCACCTGTATTCATAATCTCAGTGAATTTACTTCTCCCCTGCTGTGTTTTCAGATTGCTGATCTGTGGGTGGGAACTGTTTAAGAGCTGTGGATTCTCAATGAAGCTCAGGTCAGACAAAGACGGCACACAGGACACCAGGGCAGTCAGGCACACTGCGGCCAGAGCCAGAGTCCTCACAGCATCTAGGAGATAAACATTCCCATTAGACCCACCTGAAGACACTCTACACAATACACTGAATTAGCACCTCGTCTGGGGGGCTAAGAAAGTATGAAGATCTTAAATCAAAGAAAAGTATGTAATTTAGGTCTGAAGAGAGCAGGTCCAGAATTATAAAAAAATAATAGTAAAAACAAATAGAAAGTACAGAATTTAATTGTATTAAATTACAGACGTGTCGACACATTACACCACACTTTTTTAAACAGTTTCTACGTAAAATATAATGCAGTATATACACTGTATTACCCAGATAGAGGCATGCTTGCTTGTCTAGTCTTTGGTCCTCTCCCACCTGGACTGCTGCAACTCCCTCCTAGCCGGCCTGCCTGCAACTACTACCCACCCACTCCAGCTCATCCAGAACTCCGCTCCTTCCACTGGCTCCCGATACCGGCACGCATTCAGTTCAAGACATTGACCATCACCTACCGCTGTCGCGACCACACTGCACCAAGCTACCTTTAGACACTCGTCTCTCCATACATCCCCTCCAGACCACTGCGCTCTTCCTGTGCCAGAAGACTAACTCTGCCTCCTCTCCACTCCCCTTCCTCCAGAGCCCGCTCCTTTTCATCCCTGGCCCCTAAGTGGTGGAACGACCTTCCCACTGAAATCAGGACAGCAGAGTCCCTGACCAAGACATGCCTATTCAGACTGTATCTGTAACTTAGCTGGTATTCCCCTGCGGGGCTCAGCTCTCCTGTTACATTGCACTTTATCTAGTTTTCATTGTACAGCTTGCTTTTACATTGCTAGTACTTGTGTTGTTTATATTGTTTGCCGCTATGTCCCCTTCCCCTGAACTATTAACTATGAATTCATATCTGCAGTTAATAGCTCACAAATCTAGGATTTAGGACTTGTATTAACTGTATATTTCTCTTATGCACTTAGGTAATTTTGAACTTGTAATTTGTACTGTGCTTTGATCTGTAATTCTAGACTGTATTGCACTTTTATAATGCTCTTATATTTTGTAAGTCACTCTGGATAAGGGCTTCTGCTAAGAAATAAATAATATTTATTATATAATAATAATAATAATAATAATAATAATAATCGTAAAAGCTACAGTGCTTATTTATTTCTTAAATTGGATTTTGCAACTAGGTGAATCAAGATATGAACTGGAATATGGAGTTTTTTGTGTGAATGATCAGTAAGCAGTGATCTGCATAGCAATGTAAATATTATTAATGGATATAGTATAGTGCTGGATATATCATTAATAATTATGCATTTCTGTTGCACTGCAACCAGAATTGTTTAGTAATTGCAATTCTGTTAAGAATCTACCAGCAGTTACAATTTCTGTATACATTCAAAAATAACTTAGCCTAATTGTATCTTAATATTTAAATGTAAGATACTTAATTGTATGATATTACAGGATACAAGTTTTCATTTTGTTAAAATATTTTATGAAATGTAAAAACTGTCCACTCAATTAGATATACTCATGCATATATATATTTTCAGAATTCCAGAATGATTCACATTTGTATCCACTATCATTTTGAAAAAGGATGTAATTTGAAATCAGATTACCTATCTGAGGTTCTGCATCAAAACATTGACATATTCTTAAATTCTTGTTACAGAGCAGTCCGACATATTGAAACATTTCATTTTTTTCAAGAATCTCACATACCCATGTCAGCGTCTTCTGTTTTTCTGTGTCGCGTCTTCTGTTTTTCTAGCTTGAGTCTCCTTCTCTGTTTTCTGTTTGATTCTCCATCTCAATTTATAGTCAGATTAGAATCCGGGGGTGGCATTGTTGTGACCTTGCATTTGACTTTTAATGGTTCACGTACACAATGTTTTTATTTTCCTTATGACATGGAAACATAATATGACCTTCATGTCAATAAGGAAGTCATCAATTTAAAATGATAGTGAAGTATATTTCACTATCATTTTAAATTGATGACTAATTTATTGACATGAAGGCCATTAAACACAAACATTTTGGATCTATCTGTTTTTATGAGTTCCACCTGATCAATATCATATTCTGAATAAAAATATTGATAACTAAACATTTTCTTTACAAGAAAGTTGTAAACAGCAATGATTTAAGTTAGGTCAGTCTTGATTCACCAAGTATTCGAGCTGCTCCTGTAATACATCAAACCTCCCTTTCTGGATAAAGTGGTACTCACCTTATAATCTACTTTCTAACTCACAGTAATCTGCTCTTGACATTCCCTAGTTTTATATCTGCTCTCATTATTGCACTTGGAAATGGTCTTAGTCATCACAGCATCTCGGCTACTTGTATTTAAAAAAATAAACCACTAGACATTTCCAAGGATGCTCTAAGAAATTTACTTTTATTTATTTGATTTATTTGATAAGTGTTGTAAATAAACCTGTTATAATTTAAATACCTGGTGTCTGTGGTGGGTGTGATGAGATCCTAATCCGAGCCTGTATGGGGGAGCATACATAGTGGTGCGAGGGTCCCCTTCTCCCCGAACAACTGGGGTGGCATAGTGAAGGAGACCGCTGTCACAAGACCACCTGTGACAGATATGTGTGGCATTATATACATCACCAACCTGTTGGTTCATCAACTACATTATTTTCAACCTGCGCCATTTTTAACGACTCACGGTCACGGTCATGTTCTTGGTCATAGGTGGCTTAACCTGGTTGTGCTGTGGTCAAAACATGAAAACACACTACTATTCTGATTGGTTATGTCAGTTAGGTCACATACTGCGTAGAAATCACGAGGACGTGACATGTCATATGCTGGTTTTCTTAATCCTGCTCCATTCGTAAAGACACGTTGCCCCCAATATGACTGGGTCCCGAGGTGAAGAATTCCTGGTGTTGATATGCTGGCTTCACACAGACCTTGTGGGCAACAAAATGCCATAAAAAAAGACTGCATAACTTTCTATGTGGTGAATGGGGCTTAAGGTTTCCTCGGCTGACCCCACAAGCGTGAGCTGCATATATCAGTAATGTGGTACACACAGGGATCATAGCAGTAAACTGAGATGATTAACAGCTGCTTTCACAATTGATAACAAATTGGGATTATAAAAATGTGGTTGTAAATGTAAATGGAGGAATAGAGCTGGGCAAACATTCTGATGAAAGCTTTTCCAGTTCTAAGTTGCTTCAATCTAATTGTGGAGTTTAGAAACAATGTACTGTGGTAAGCATAGGTTAAGTCCACTATAAAGCACTATTTGCAAATGTGACATATACCAGCAGCCCACTTACTGTACTAAATATATATTAGTATATATACACATTAGTGTAATGCTGTAAAGTAAGAATGCTTTCAAAAATAGACATGTTAATAGATTATATGTATCAATTAACTAAATGCAAAGTGAGTGAACAGAAGAAAAATCTATATCAAATCAATATTTGGTGTGACTACCCTTTGCCTTCAAAACAAACATCTTGTAAAACTAACCACAGTTATTCTGTGGATTTAGGCAGCCTCAGTTGCTTCTCTCTTCATGTAATCCCAGACAGACTTGATGATGTTGAGATCAGGACTCTGTGGGGGCCATCACTTCCAGGACTCCTTGTTCTTCTTTACACTGAAGATAGTTCTTAATGACGTTGCTGTATGTTTGGGGTCATTGTCATGCTGCAGAATAAATTTGGGGCCAATCAGATGCCTCCCTGATGGTATTGCATGATGGATAAGTATCTGCCTGTACTTCTCAGCATTGAGGAGACCATTCATTCTGACCAAATCCCCAACTCCATTTGCACAAATACAGACCCAAACTTGCAAGGAACCTCCACCATGCTTCACTGTTGCCTTTAGACACTCATTCGTGTACTGCTCTCCAGCCCTTCAGCGAACAAACTGCCTTCTGCTACAGCCAAATATTTCAAATTTTGACTCAGTCCAGAGCACTGCACACCTGCCTAAAACTTTTGCACAGTACTGTATATATATATGTGTGTATATATATATACAGTAAGTGGGCTGTTATTTTTTATTTTTTTGGTTTAGACTAAAGGTATTATATGAGCAAAAGAAGTACCAGCCTCATTTGAAATATGAAATCAATGTATTAAATAAAACCTGCAATTTAGATTCAACAGTTCATAGATCACTGTTCATTATGTGTTCAAGTTTTGTTATTTTTCTAATTCTTTCCACAAGAAACTGAAACTGAAAAACCTAAGTTTTTCCAAAACAATGTATAGCCAATGTTAATGATAATTAATATATATTCACAATGTTTTTTTTTCCTTCAGTTTCATAAAAATACAATGGTAGCAAATTCTGTCTGGTAATATAGTTTTTTTATATTTATTAATTCCAGTTAAAAACTTGTTTCCTGGAATTATGGGCCCAGGTGGCAACTCTGTTAATGAATGACTGCCTGTTATTGCTGTGGTTTATCTAAAACAGGGGTTCCCAATGTCTGGTGATGGAGGGACAATTTCCAGAGGTTGCATGGGATGGGGGGCCGCAGTAGAAAATGAACCACCAATGAAAACGACATATATCCCAAATCATACCTTTTAATTTCCTATACATTTCTGTTAGGGAACATTTATTAACTTTAATTGTTGTTTTATTATTGTCCCCCAGTTTACATGTGTAATTTGTAACAGAAAATGTTACATGTAAAAATATAGTACAGCTTCAGAAAAGGGGTTGTTGGAGGTTGGCTTTGATGGGCTGTACCAAACACCCTCGAGGGCCACATTTGGCCCCCGGGCCACACTTTGGGAACCCCTGATCTTAAAGATGTGGACCACAGATATCTGATCAGCTGACTGTGCAGCATAATGAGGATGCTTCAGTATCAAAACATAATTTCTTAATGTAAAAAAAAAAAAAGATTTATTTGGATTGTACCAACTGTACAGAGTGTGTAGCTTACTTTTATGTACGATTCAGCATACTGTATTTGCTAATAAGAACAGAAGTCCTATGAGAAAGTGCCATAGACTGTTATGAGGGATTCTTGACACTGATCTCCTCACCTAATTTACTCAGACTCTTCTAAGCCTTCAGATTTATCTTTGTGTTACATATGGTATGAAGACTACTTCATGTGCAACCTAGGCTAACAGATCAAACTCTCAAAGGTTTTTAAAGCTTGAAACACTTGTAACTCACATACTCAATCATATTATTTAAAAGCAGAATTTCAGCGTGTTAACAAAAGGCATAAACATACAGCATGTATTGATTTTTATGTATAAATCTACAGATACTATTCAATCTGAACACACTTTACTGTTTATTGTAGGTTTTACTTACAGAATGAATACATGCATGGATTATGTACACAAAAGTAGTGGTTTAGGGTGGTTTAGTGCCCCTAGAAAGGTGGGCTCACAACACAGTATTCACGTTCGTCTGCCTAGCATTCTTTAGATGGGGTAGATTACATACAGTGGTAATAATAATTATGACACATTGCAAATGCAATCCTGGTTTATCTGAAAAGTAAATACTACCCAAAGGAGGTTGGACATTGTTGTTACCATGGGAACTCAGTGAACACAATTGTCTTACAAAGCTGCAGTCCTGAGAGTCATTCAGGCAGATCCTCCTGCCTGCTTTATCTACTGACGCTTCCATCGCTCAGCCTTTAGGTATTATTCTCTTTTTCAGATAACCGGGGTTGCATTGGAAACTTATTGTTGTCTTTCCAGACAAGAAAACTACCCAAAAGGCGGGGTACACTATAACCAAAATTTCATGAGGTGGAGTGGAGAGATCAGGAAGCCAGTCCCAAGGCCAAAGTGTTCTAAGGGAGGGCTAAACTTACAGTTTAAAACAACAGAAAACGAGACTCAAAGAAATCAGGAGCAGAGGCCACAGGGCCAGGCTCTACTTAATAAATGGATGAAAAAGGGGCCAGGAGTGACAGAATCCTGCACACTGCAACATATATAACAAGGAGCAGGTTAAGATCCCATTCTACTGGAACATGATTACCAGGCTCTATTATTATTATTATTATTATTATTATTATTATTATTATTATTATTATTTCTTGGCAGACACCCTTATCCAGGGCGACTTACAACATAAGTGCAAAACAAAGTGCAAAAATACAGCTCAATAAAGGCATCAATCATTACAAATTCAATTTACATAAAACATAGCAATTCAAAATATAATACATTTTACAACTTCTAATTTACAATTTACACAGGCAAGTACAGTAAGTGAGGTCCTACATCCTGGACGGTAAAAGCTAAGTTCTGTCAGGTGTAGGGTGTTACATCCTTATTTGTCATTCTTTTTTCTTAAGCAAATATGAAATAGAGAAATGTCAGGGAATAAAGCTGCCACCAATTTGATGTTTTTTAATTTGATGTTTAGTAAATAGATTTAAGGAAAGTTGAGATAGTCATGGAATTTGAAGAATTATGTTAATTGCTTTGTGCCAGGTGGAGTTAGTTAAGTGTCAATAGGTGACAGTTAGCTAAAAGGTACAATAGGTGCTATTGAGAAACAGAAATAGAAGTTGCAGAAGACAGATACAGGACAGATGAGAGAGAGCTATTTTGCCCACTGCCCCCCCCCTCCCCAGATTTGGAGGCATCTACTTCCACGATGAAGGGAAGAGAGGGGTCCAGGTGCTTCTAAATGGGGGGCAGTGGTGAAACGGTTCTTGAGTTGAGCAAAAGCATTAGCGGCGGAATTAGTCCAGAAGGATGAATCCTTTAAGAAGAGAAGTCAGAGGTGCAGCTATGGAACTGAAATCGTGTTTCATTCGACCCCATGTGATTCTTTCTCTGATTTGACATCTGGAGTGTGTGAAGACTGCACATTGCCCCTGTTTCCCATATTTAACAGTGGGGATTGCAGGGTGTCCAGGACAGACTGGACAGGAGTCATGGAAATGACCTAACTCGCCGCAATAGAGACAGAGGCGCTGCAGGATACTCCTCTGTCTCTCTGTAGGAGTTAAATGAGTGTGACCAAGGGGCATGGATACTGGTTCAGTGACAGAACTAGGCTCATTACTGGGACTGGTGAATTGGAGTAATGAACTGTGTGGGATCTCTTTCGGGTCGAGGCAGACAGTCAACTGAATTAGATTTTTGAGTTCAAGGGCTTCATCCCGACAGGCTATACCAGACTGAAGCTCAAGATTCAGCCTCTGTCTGAATACAGTCAGAAGGGCACATTCATTCCAGCTGCTGGAACTTAAGGGCATACTCAGCAGCGGATGAAGCACCCTGTCGGAGGACACTGTTCACCGGCATCCCTCCCTTTTGCCGGATGATGAAAAACTTCCTTGAAGTGAGAAAGGAAAGCAGTGAGTGATTGAGATTTCTCCTGCTGGTTCCAGAAGGCCGATGCCCACTGGAGGGCTTTCCCTGTCAGGAGGGTGATTATAAATGTTATCCTGGCAGAGTCGTTGGGGAAGGAAGTGCGCTGGTGAGTCACATACAATAATTTCTAGTGTGGAAGATTGTAGGTTTGAATCTTGGCCAGTCCAAGTTATGCCGACAATAATGATCCAATTAAATGGCATATGATAAGATAACAAAAATCGATACACTAATCTGCCCTACGGCACAGCGCTTACTTCTAAGGGGAGGAATGTAAACAGGGCTGGTATATCTGCACAGCACTAAGAAAACAGTAACTTACTAGATGTTATTGTAATAATTACAGTAAACACATTATTACTGTAAAATGTACTGTATGACACCTTACAGTAACTCTCATATTTATGTAATCATTACAGTACAGTACTGATAACTCTGCTGCCAGTAAGTTATTGTACATTGTTTACAGTGCACATACACTTTCCTGATGAAGAAATACAATCTCATTGCATTTTTATGATTTACTGGATAATCGTCTTTCCTTTGTTAACTTCACTGTTTCCTTCTGACCTTCAAGTCACTGCATACAAATCTCTCTGGTCATTTCAGATTTAAATTTTTTCACATACAAAAACCTTATTGTTTAGTGCAGATTGGAAGTAAAATAATAAAAAAAAAATCTCACTTTAAGACCATACCAGAAGGTATCCAACTTCTTCAGTTTCACATATTGATAGTCTTCATATTGCAATAGGTACAATATATTATGAAATAAATGGGATTAATTTGTAAATTTCAAATCCTTACTGTACTACCACATAACTATTAAAATATTTTGAATATCAGACCTGCCAACCCTGGACATTCTCTTTGAGTAGCACATCAGTGGCATAAGCTAAAGACACTTCAAATTGTTGCGACTTCAAATAACAACTCCTTTATTACTTTGTTTTTTACATTAACCTGGTATCCTAAAATCGGGATAGTGCTCCCTGATAGGCTTATTCTCAATATAAAGTGCAAGTAAATTATTAATACATAAAAATAGAGCATCTGTAGCTACCTGAAAACATAAGTATATATAGCTCAATGCGGTTTACTTTAGATCTCAATACAAAAATACAAGATTTCATGAATTAATAAAGTGAACAGCAGCACATTCAATGAATAATACCTAAAACAATAGTGCACTTTTTGTTCTAGCTAACCTTGCTATGCCGTGCATGGCTGCAAGAAGGCATCACACATGTTAATTTTGTTTCCAGCACTCTGACATACGGAAGCCGAGGAGTGCAAAAGCGAAACAAACTCGTTAACAGGACGTTGCAGCAACCAGAGAAGAGAAAGGGCTGGTAACATTTGAAAATCGTCAGCAGCGTTCAGAAGAAGGCGTTGCTGCAACCAGGAGAGAGAGGGGGCAGTAACTTTGAAAACACGTCAGCAACCAGTGGAGAGAAAGTGGTGGAAACATCTGAAACATATCAACGGCATTAAAAACAACACCCACACTTCCCAGAGAAAACAGCAGCGACATTTAGAAAACGCGTGGTGTTTACTTAATATTTCTATTATTAATGGAATATGAACATGTCTTTTATTATATGATGAATTGGGCCTAGATTAAAGTTTTTGGAATATGGATGTTCTAAAATATATTAAGGCTATATCTATTTTGACTGTTTCTAATCCACTTTGCTCTTTGTGACGGATCACATTGCATATTATTATTATTATTATTATTATTATTATTATTATTATTATTATTATTATTAATTATTATTTCTTAGCAGACACCCTTGTTACAAAATATAAAAACATGTTACAGAATATTAAAATTCATTTTCCTTTCATTCCCCCTACATTGTCCAGCAAGGAATGTAAACATTTTGAAATATGTGAAAACTGAAAGATAGATAAATGTTAGTGTTAAAAGGACATAATAATGTGAACAATCATATCATATGAATGTAATCAAGTTTAGTAGTAATCAAGTTCCTGTGTCTTTATCAGAATTAAAATGTTCTGCCCATAAACCATATAAATTACAAGCAAGAACACCATGATATCACACCCAGATTATGGTGGGTGTGAATGGAGATGTGACTATATATTGTGAAGAAGACTCAAGGTATTGAAACAGAGGACTTCTGATCTGAGGACGCTATCATGGGTATGTGAGAAACGGATCCATGACAGTTCTTCCCCGTCAGTTCGTCCCACAACAATTCATCCTCTACAATTCATCCCAGCGACAATCGAACCCTGCGATAATTGGTCCTCGTGACAATTATGATCTCCACTTCCACTTAAGCATATTTTGTATTTATTATAATGATTTTTTTAAATTGATAAATTCATTTGAAACTACAACTCCAATAATCCAGTGATATATGATTAATCAGGACAGTTGACTGGGGCGGCTGGAGACTACTTAGAATAAGTTTCAAATTAAAGCTTGTATATTATATAATATATATATATATATATATATATATATATATATATATATATATATATATATATATATATATATATATATAATTTCCTGGAATTAAAAGCTTTCAGAGTAGAATGAACAATTAGAAAGTGATTAATAAGGATATTAGCTTCTCCTAATTAGAATTTCATTTTAATAACACAGTTCAGCGAATGTTAATTAGTAGCAAATATCAGACAGAGATAGGCAAATTCACTCATTGATATCCAGTTAGAGTGGATCATTATTCAAATTAAGGGACACAAGGACACGGGGAGACAAATGGAAATTGGGCTTCAAGGCATTCAAGATGGAAAACAGGAGTGTGACAGAGCAGCTTTAGTCTGAGCTCCCTCACTGCAGCATCACAGAGTGTAAAATTAATAGATGCCTTCTGTACTGTATGATTGCGTACATGTCTGCGTATAAAACTTTACAAACATTGCAAAACGCATGTGCGCGGCTTTCACCCATGCATATACGAGCTGGGAAGAGCGCATTCTGGTGGCGGGAGGTGTTAAAACTGACTGATTATTTGTGTATATGTTGCTATTTGGTAGGGTTATTTGATACTGTGATTCCATATATATGTATTTGTTTATTGAGTTATTTATTAATAGTTTCAAGTGCAATAACACAATATATTTATTTATTTATATTTAAATTAATAATTATGCAATGGTCTGATTAATGATTTAACTGGGGAAGAGGTGGATATAGCCACAGCTACAAATGGGTTAGTATGTTGGTAACCAAGAGAGGGGTTTGACTTAAAATGAGACCTAGGTGGAGATTCTGTTTTGATAGTATTAGGAAGGTAAAGAACTGTTAATCTGAAACAGCAGGAGAGCTGTTTGAAGCTGTTTGATGATTTAGTTGTCCGCTACACTTGATGTGCTTGCAATAAAGTAAATTGCCAAAAGGATATGAACTCTCATTTGGGACTTGTGTCACTTCTTGCTTGAGACCACTCTCCCATGTTTACATCCTGACAAGGAAACACTTCTTCACACAGAGAGTTGTCACAATCTGGAACAAACTCCCCAGCGATGTGGTTGAAGCTGAACATTTGGGAACATTTCAAAATAGACTGGATAGGATCCTTGGATCACTTAGTTACTAATGGACACCAAATGAGCATGATGGGTCAAATGGCCTCCTCTCATTTGTAAACTTTCTTATGTTCTTATGTTCTCTCAGCTTCACGCAGTAGGTTGTATTAAAACCAAAAGATCAGACAGATTTGAAGTTGTTTATATTTGTTTATAACTATTGATAACTTTTAATAAAAAGAAAAAGGAAAATGATAAGTCCACTCCTCTAAAACCATCTTTCTGTGCCTACCTTGTTCCCTCTGTTTTCTTCATTTCTATTTTCTGCAGCTGGTTGTTTTGGGGTAAAACCAATGTATGAGCAGATCTCACTGAAGAGCCAGCTTGGTTGACGCATGACGCATGAGGTGTGACTCTTGTGTGACTGGGTCTCCCTCTCTGTCCCTATGTGCACTGACCTTTCGCTGCTGCCAGTGTGATTGCTCCCATACGGAAATATATGGCAATATATTATAAAAATGTGGACATATAATTCGATATAATGTAAAATATATTCAGTTCAAAATAATTTTCCTAAATTATATCTAAATTACATTTAAGAATATATTTACATTAATATATTTCACCAAATGTATTTTTAATTTTTACAAAATATATTTAATCAAATATGAATATATTATTTCCAATTTCAATAATACATATTTAACATTGCATTGTAGTGAAATGCCTGGGTCTCAAATTCAGATGATGGAGGTATGCATTGTCTACTAGCCATTGTCTGGACAAGTATCTTAACTCAAAATATTTAATATGTAACTACCCAGCCAGCACACCCAGATGGGTCCCAAGTGGGTAGTAGCTGGTTAGACTGGGCTCAGCTGGTTTGAAACACTGGATACTTGGAGTTGATTGGAGGAGGAAGGGGGGTGCATGTGACGCAAAGACGGAAGCGGAGACAAGGTTTGAATGAGTCGCCCTGGGAAGATGGAGATTCGGACAACAAACAGAATGTTTTCCTTTTTGCTTCATGTCAGTTATGTCAAATGTTTTCCTGCATGGACAAGAATTAAAAGACTTGTTGCTGACGTGTGTTTTTTGGGATTGAGTCGCTGGCGCCAGTTTGTTTTGTTGAGTTTAAACCAATGGCGATCGGGACCAGAGCTTCCACTGAAACAAAATGAGCAAAATGACAATGAAGACTTCAAACAGGAATGCGAAATGCAATCCAGTGTTTTCTATGTGTGTGTAACTTGGGATGTTTTTTGTTTTGTGCTTACAGTTATTCTTGTACAGGTGATCAAATATCATTCAATAACACATCTTCTGATGAAGTAACCATGTCTATTAAACATTAGCCTTTTTCCCTACCTAGTGATTTTTCTGTGGACATAATCCAGGTAAAAAGCTAAGTTTTGATTTGTCTAGTACAAGTGTCAATACTTGATTTGTGTAAACATCACATACATTATTTTGATCAGTCACCGTGAATCCTATGGGCTTAGTCACTGTTCATAACGTAATTCTCTTATTACTAATTTATTTTCACAGAAGAAACCAAAGAAATGTCCAGGCACTAAACAAGGAGACATCAGAAAGACGCAATGGAAAAATCAACGAGATCACTACCAGCTGAAGGAGAAGGAGGACACCTGACCTTCATCTGGAAAACAGTGTTATTTCATTGTTAATTGCCCCGTGGCAGAAGGCGATCATGTGACTTTTTTTTCTATCCAATCGCATGTCGTTTAGAGTTTCCACTGTACCTCTGCGTGTATAGAAGTTTTCTGTCTATTGCAGCAATCCATTCACCTTTTACACGTATATACATAGTTGTATATTATTATTGCTTGTTTTATTGTTAGTTGTACTGGTTAAGTTGTAGTTTATGTAGTTTTTAGCAAAAGGAATACAGTCCTGTGATGGGATGGGTTCTGAAAACAGGGCTGAATAGAAGGCAATGAAGGCACATCTGCGGCAGCCAGTGTTGTGCAGCAGACCCTGTAGCGCAGCCTTCCAAGTTTATTGTATTGAACACAGGCACAGGTTTTGATGAGTTTTAGTTGATAATTACTGTTCATTGTTTATTATCATTATAGCGTTTCATTGTTGCATATTATTTGTATTTGTTTTCTTTATTTGCATTTAAGTGAATTGTTTGTTTTTATTACTACAAAATGTAGGTATTATAAAGTATAATATTGTAAACTAAAAAGTTATGTATATTGCATTTGCATTGTTTTATTTGTTCAAACCAAAACATGTGTTTCTCTTCAGTGGACATGTAATACACAGGAGTGTAAAGGGTTACTGAAAAACACTGGTTATTTTTTTTGTATTTCATTCATCATACATTTACCTTTTAAAGCAAGTCATCTGGTACCTGGAAAGAGTTTTCATTCAGTGTATATGTTTTATATTTAAAAGTGTTTACAATATATTTAGAAGTTTAGAATATATATATATACATATAAAATATTATGTATTTCAATATTTTATGTTTTAAAAATATAATTATGTATTTCACAAAATATATCAATATACAAAAAATGCAATTGATATATTTTAAAGTATATTACAAGATACTATATTTTCCAGAAAAATGACAATATATTGTAATATATATTAAACTATATTTTGATGTTTTTATATTTCTTATGTAGCGTAAGGTACACTTATAAATTTCAATTAAAGAAGTGAATTTATAGTATCACCTGATCACGAATCCTGGAATCTTGTAGAACTCAATTTCCGTAATAATTGGACACAGACACCAATTCCAAAGATATAAATTGTCACATTTATTAAAAACAAAGACTAAATGTAGCACTACACTAATCATATAAAAAGGGAAAAACTAATTAAAATTCACTCTAGATCAACAAATCAAAGACAAAGCACTTCCGTGACCAAATCAAAGACCATAGGATTGCATATGATAACACACAAATTGTTAAACAAAAAAGGTTATAAACACATTGACTACAATACCGGTTAGTAAGACGAAGGTCTCTCATTAGTATTGTTAGTCGGACATCAAATAACTGCGCAGGTTAGTATTTATGTCAGGTAACTTCTCAATATATATATCAGTCTCATTTTTCGTTTAGGTGCCGAGAAAGATCCTATCATTACTTGTTACCACAATTTCCCTTAACTGATTATTATTCAATGATTAAGGATAGGCAGGGCCACCAATAATCTAATGTCTATTAACGTGTGTCAATTTCAGACTAAAACAGTTAAACAGGAATGAGAAGATATTTCTCGGCGTTGACAGGTTTATTTCTAAAATTGTCAAAACAAAAAAGTTTAATGCAACACACATTTATATTTAAGCAAACCTAAATGATATTACACATTCTAGAGTTATGAATTAGATTAACATTTCTAATTGATTTCTCAAATGTCATGAATGATAAACTCCAAACTGTTAAACTTAACTGAACTTCGTCGCAGAGAGGCCTCTCTGGCTTCGGGCTCAGATAACAGCACACGGCACGAGGTCCGTGTGGTGTGGAACTAAGGCAGTCCGGTTCGGCTTTGTCCAAGAACTTCCACTAAGTCGATGCACCTGGAAGTTGGGGTTTCGCGAAACAGAGTCTTTTCCAAACAGATTTTCCACTGGTTTGAAGGCTCAAGGTTGTGCACAAAATCTTCTTTGCAAGCAGGGTTTTTCCACCATAGTTACTTGAAGACAAAGCCTTTGAGGAAAGCAGGGCCCTGTTAGTTTCCAAGGGTCAAGTTTCTTAAGACTCAATAGCTATTTAAATGACTGAACACTTTTGTATTGCAGTCGACTTAGTCAATTGTCCAGCTGTAAAACTCCACTGATCAGATGGGTACAGGCGGGCATGCGCAGTTTCTAAAGTTCTTTAACTGAATAAAGTTCTTACGGCTCAATCTCCTTCTCCCAGTTTAACTCTTCTGTTGCTGGCAAAGACTTGGTTTCGTTTCTGGTTCTGGTTCTGGCAACAGAGCTACAGGTTGAGCTGTGGCAGCGAGTTACTGGTTCAGGTGAGAGAGAGAGAGAGAGATGCCGTGCGCTACCCTTTATATACCTGTCAGATCAATAGATGATTGGTTCTTGAGTTTGTGAGATTGGATTTCGGTTTCAGCCCCCAGTGTCCTATTGGAGGAGGCTTGATTTATGACTGATGTCAATCCATGCCATCTTTTGGAAATGCCGGTTGGCCCGGGTTCGTAGCTCTGTGTCGGGATTTTGGCTCTCGTCCACTTCAAAGCTTCTTTATTACCGCAAGACCCTATTCCCCAGACATTTCAAAGCAGGGATCCCAAGCCATTCGGCCCATTCTCTGTGCCATCCTCCCAAGACTGCCACTTTGATGTAAACCAGTTCACACGCTGATGAGCCAAGGAAATCTGATAACTTTGGGGGGAGAGGTCTTCTTTAGATCAGTGCTTCAGGTCAGAGTTAACATGCTCTTATCAAAATACACCTCCCCAACGCTACACTTATATATTGATATATTGTTTAATTCTGTGATTGTATTTTCATTTTTTTTTGCTTTGGCAACACCAGAGCACTCTGGTCATACAATAAAGCTAATTTGAACTTGAATTTTAGTTGTGTACATTTTACAAAACATATCTCAATATACAAAAACGGCAATCATTTCTATATTTTAAAATATATTGTAGTTGTATATATTGTATATTATATATTATATATTGTATGTTCTAGGAAGGTATGACAATATATTGTTACATATATGTGAAAATAGATATTGATGTTTTTATAATATATTCATATTTTTTTAAAAATATCACAATATACAAAAACGGCAATAATTTATATATTTTTAAATATATTGAAATATATTACAAGATATTGTAATATATTTTCCAGGAATATATTGTTACAGATATTTTAAAATATATATTTTTTTCAAATAACATATTTTGAAAAATATATTCTGCATATGTTTAGTTTCTGTAAGGGCTGTGCCCTCTTGTCTCTCTACTCGGTGTACAGTTGCTGCTGCCTAACACCACGATGGTGTTGGCATTTATCTTCCTCTATTTCCGGTAGAAAGTTACTACTACTTACTACTAGAAGGCTTTTGTTTGACACCTGAGGGTTGTCAACTAAGAGAGGTCGCTATGATTTTAATTTCTTATATATTCAGGTTTTTTTTAATTATAATCATGGCCTTAAGTCTGTCTCCAACTTTGGGGGGTGGGGGGGGGGGTGGTGCAGTGCTGTCTGTTTGTTGATGACGTCAACCCATTCGATAAAAGATTACGAAATATGACAGAAATAAAGAGAAGAACAAGAACAATCTTTTTTTTTTTTTTTTTACCGCTGTAGTGTTCTGCGGCTACTACACAGGTAACCATAGAGACAGTGTTCTATACTGAGGCTACTATATAGGTAACCATAGAAACACACTGGGGATACGGGGGATTCTACATAGGTGGGCAATTTTTAATACTTAAAAAAAGTGTATTTTTAATTTTAAGAAGCATTTTTATATTTAGGGCACTTTAAAGTTTGGCGTTCAAATATATATATATATATATATATATATATATATATATATATATATATATACACTCACCTAAAGGATTATTAGGAACACCTGTTCAATTTCTCATTAATGCAATTATCTAACCAACCAATCACATGGCAGTTGCTTCAATGCATTTAGGGGTGTGGTCCTGGTCAAGACAATCTCCTGAACTCCAAACTGAATGTCTGAATGGGAAAGAAAGGTGATTTAAGCAATTTTGAGCGTGGCATGGTTGTTGGTGCCAGATGGGCCAGTCTGAGTATTTCACAATCTGCTCAGTTACTGGGATTTTCACGCACAACCATTTCTAGGGTTTACAAAGAATGGTGTGAAAAGGGAAAAACATCCAGTATGCGGCAGTCCTGTGGGCGAAAATGCCTTGTTGATGCTAGAGGTCAGAGGAGAATGGGCCGACTGATTCAAGCTGATAGAAGAGCAACTTTGACTGAAATAACCACTCGTTACAACCGAGGTATGCGGCAAAGCATTTGTGAAGCCACAACACGCACAACCTTGAGGCGGATGGGCTACAACAGCAGAAGACCCCACCGGGTACCACTCATCTCCACTACAAATAGGAAAAAGAGGCTACAATTTGCACAAGCTCACCAAAATTGGACAGTTGAAGACTGGAAAAATGTTGCCTGGTCTGATGAGTCTCGATTTCTGTTGAGACATTCAGATGGTAGAGTCAGAATTTGGCGTAAACAGAATGAGAACATGGATCCATCATGCCTTGTTATCACTGTGCAGGCTGGTGGTGGTGGTGTAATGGTGTGGGGGATGTTTTCTTGGCACACTTTAGGCCCCTTAGTGCCAACTGGGCATCGTTTAAATGCCACGGCCTTCCTGAGTATTGTTTCTGACCATGTCCATCCCTTTATGACCACCATGTACCCATCCTCTGATGGCTACTCCCAGCAGGATAATGCACCATGTCACAAAGGTCGAATCATTTCAAATTGGTTTCTTGAACATGACAATGAGTTCACTGTACTAAACTGGCCCCCACAGTCACCAGATCTCAACCCAATAGAGCATCTTTGGGATGTGGTGGAACGGGATGTGCATCCCACAAATCTCCATCAACTGCAAGATGCTATCCTATCAATATGGGCCAACATTTCTAAAGAATGCTTTCAGCACCTTGTTGAATCAATGCCACGTAGAATTAAGGCAGTTCTGAAGGCGAAAGGGGGTCAAACACAGTATTAGTATGGTGTTCCTAATAATCCTTTAGGTGAGTGTATATTTAATATATGGATATTTCTGAAAAAGTTTACCAAATCCCTCCCGAAAATATCATAACTGACACTTTATAAAATACAATTAAATCTGATGCTGCTGCATGAAAGTGTTACAAAACTTATTTCTGGAATGGTTCTCTTTATTCTCTATAATGTACAATATATTTTGTATATGTATAAACATATTTATTTTTATTTGAGGTTTTTTATCATAACCGACACCCATCAATCATTTTATTGTATAATTGCTTTTTTTAGGAAAACACCATTTATGTTCTATACACAAACATGTGATAGATATAAAGTACTGTAGCTAACTAGAGCATAATATTTAAAATTGTCCTGTTATATTTAACATAAGTTATCTTTTTCATATGAATGAATGCCTGGCGTCAGTTATGGCATCATGGTGTTGGTGATGACAATGAGGTTATTTTAGATAGGTCTTGGAAATAAAACTTCCACATTTTACAAGATTAAAGTAAATAACAAATTCCTATAATGCATAGAAAGCAATAAAATAATGTTTGCATAGTAGTTTAATCTACATGAGGTTGATGAGCTGTAATATTAAACATACTACAGGTATGTCCAAGAACCTGCAGCTCATTAATCCTGAAATGAATTAAACTGCTGTTGAATGCTGTTGGGAGTCTTATATGTTTAGGTCTGAACCAAAAATGGAAAGGGAAGTCCAAGAGACATCACATCACAGTGTAGCCTTCTGGTTTTGCTATCAAATTATTTCAGATCAACTGGGCAGAGGAAAAGACTATGTTGACCATTATTATTCAGTGGCAGATAATAAGATACAGTAGCTCTTTTCAATGAAAGAATAATAATAATATATAATATAATAATAATATCAGATGTATATACCAGTATAAGTAAAGTATCTTTGCATATGTGAAATTCTCCCGCATATCTGTTCTTAGGCCTATATTTTAATAAACATTTTTATTAACTACATATATGGCGTTTCAGCTTTAAACTCCTCAAAATGAATAATTTATAAATCACCCATTCTTCAGAATTGGGACAAAACCTTATTTTTTAAAAATATTTCTTTTTACTCTTCATTATGCTGGGAAAATATATTTTAAAAGATCAAAGTCTTGGCTATTAAACCTTGTAATGGGCCAACCTCCCAGTGATTACATTTTTTCTTAATTAGCATTTTTTGCAGCTGAGGACTTGAATTTTGTCAACTCCGTCAGGCACATAAAAAGTCATAGTATTATAATATAAAACATGAAGGAAATGTTTTAATGATTTTTGTTGTATTAAATACAAGATTATTTAATTTGCTGTATGATCAAAAAGTTTGATATCTTTTTATTCAAGAAATAAATACCATTATAATGCTCCCCACTTACAATTTCTGTTGATAATGTAATTTGTCTTGTGATAAACAACATATAATATAATTTATTACACAAAGAACACAAATTAGGTGTACCATAGAAACTTTTTATTGACATAATCTCATTTTACAAGTCATTATGAACATATATTTAATGAATATAACAGAAAAAAATCTGTCTGATGGAGGTGACTTCTCAATGACGGAGTTTACAGCCAACTGACGGAGTTGACATTATATAAAACACAAAATAGTACACAAACATAAAAAACCTGGAAGCACACAGAAAGCCATTTCCAACATGAATCTCCTCTTTTTGATTGTTTTGGATTTTAACAGAAATCAGCTATTACATTGAAACCTTAAAACAAATCTGAGATGTGAGACTTAGACAAACTGATCAACTATCAAACAAAATAACAATAACTGTGCAAGACATTTTTCCTCTGTCAGAATTCAACAGACACCATCCCAATTAAAAAAAAAAATCTGCCTGGACATTGACATTGGACATTGACCTTTGTAACCAAACTGTTGCTCTTTAGTCACTGGAAAGCTGATGGCTAACGCGTTCACTTTCCATGAAGTCCATTATATCTGGAGAAATGCAATATATTTCCCTTGTTCTACTGAGACGCATAGGAGATACATTTCCCACCAGATTAACCAGAACATCTTTAACAGGGCAAAAGCATTCATCTCTCCTACCCTTGGGGCCATGGGGATGCAGGAATTCCACTCTCACATCCTGATTTTCATCATCAACAGAAATAGCTCTGGCCAACCACCAGTGCTCATCATAAACTACTGCCATCCAGTCATCAGGTGTAATACTCTCAGCAGTTATTCCTGTGGATGTGCCCTCATGACCTGATGGTGGCTCTTCTTCCATTTGCATCAGAAGTTGTGCTAAATGTCACATTTCTTTTGGGGGCTGCAGAATATCTCTGGTTATCCATGCTGCCTTGCTCAGTGCCTAAAAGCAAAACAAACGGGACTGAAACAGTGATACATTCTTTGTTCAGTGCAGAAAAATGTCAAGTCTCTGTACCAGAGACTCTTTTGATCTGGGATGATCTGGTGAATCCTTTTTGTTGCAGGCAAAGGTTTCAGGGTAGGAGGAAAAACTATGTTGAACCTCTCAATTTCTTGTCCATCAGTGAGGTAGAGCAGTACATTGTTAAGGCTGTTGGAAACCTTGTCATGGAACTGCTTGACATTGACAATGTCATATCCTCTTAAAACCAGACTGTCAGCTGCCCTCTTCACTGCCCCTCCAATGCCATCTGGAGCGCTCTTTCCATGTGAAGTTGGAAAAAAGTTCCATGTTGCCCTTTTCAACCCCAATTTCAGAGGAATGTCACAGAGGAGGAAGACATTTTTCTTATTGTTGTATTGCTTGCTTGGACCATCTGACCAGAAATGTACTTTATCAACAGATGGATGTGCCCTTTGTATCTCTCTCAGTACGGGATCCATGTAGGCACAAATGGATGCAGCACCTTGGCGTTTAGATTCAGAGATTGTGCAGAATCCTGACTTAGATTCCTTTGTGCAATACATACCAGTATGTAAATTTAACAGAGTTAAGTTCTGTCCAAAATGGCATGCCTGGACTTCAGCATGGTACTTGCATTTCCATGCCTCTGAAAAATCTATGTGTACAATGACCTTATTCTCTTTGCATGCTTGAATCAGGTTGTGGAATCTGGACAAGACACACATGTATTGTGGTTTCACTTTTGAGTTTTTCCTCATATAATCATATTAACTCTGAGAGATTGCCTTCATGAGATACCATTATTGTTGAGGTGTATGTTTCATCTGCTGTTGATTGTCCCACTCTTTCCCATTGCCTCCAGTGGACATTAGTTGCCTCATGTTCTGGGAGCAGCAATGTCTGCTTGTTGACACAGCGTGTACATTTTCAAAGGAGGCAGGACTCAGTTGCTGGTGTGCAACACACCAATTTAAAACTATCCTCCAGTTTTGTTGAATCCACAACCCCTGATGACTGCAACACCTCCAACATTAAAGCTGCATTCTCATGAAGTTGGCATAGACATGTTTTGTGGTCAGAGGGTTTTGGTGCAGTAATATTAAAGGACCTTAAAGCACAAAAGGATGAGTAACTGAGTTTTACTGTAGGGTTGCTTGTGGTGCTTTGTGTAAATTTGTCATGGTGTCCATTAAGATCATCCTCCGACACTTTACTTTGTGTCTTGTTTATCTGTAATCCAGGCAGAGTTGTGGAAGAAGTCTTGGATGTCTTTGGTGATGACCTGGAGGTATCTTGCTTTTTTTGCCTTGGTTTGTTTTTTGTTTAGAGATTTATAAGATATTCCAAACTGTTGGATCTTGTGTAGAATGTTATATTTTTTCAGATTTTTTCCCGATAAAGTCAATGCTTGTTTCCTGGGTACAGTTTTGTGTTTGTTTGCGGAGAGCTCATTTACCAAAGCATGGTGAAAAAGAAGGGTCATCTTAATTGAGGGATTTCTCAAGTCACTTCCGCTAATCATTTTCTCAGTAATGGTTTGTGGAGAGTTCATGACACATTTGGATGCACGCTTTGCTTGGTTTTTTTTAAGACTATCCCTCTCTCTCTTCTATCTCAGCAGCTTGGTTTTTAAACACTTGATTTCTCTTAAGCACCTTATTTATGTATTTTCCTGGTCCTCTCTCCTGCAAGGGGCTGTCTGCTAACACCTGGCTCATCATCTAAAGGCCCTCATCTAATGGACTACCTGGTGGTGTGTCTGCCATCTGCAGAGCTTCCTTGCACTTTCTTGACCTCTTCTGAGAACTTCTTCATGTCCTCCTCTTTAATCTCCTTGCTTGCTCACTCATGTCTCCTACTTGTTTTATTGTCCCCTCTACAACCCTTTTTCTCCATCTTTCTCTCTCCCTCTGTAGTTCTTCTGCCTTTCTGTCTGGCTAATTATTTATCCTCTCCCTTCTCTTTCTCTGATACTCTCTGTTTCTAAATCAAGTCACCTCTAATGAGAATTTGTGTTTAACCATTTGTATCTGAAACATTTTGAAGTAAATAGCCTTCTTAGTCATTGATATGCATCCATTAAAACACTTGATTAACATGGTAATGGTATTTAAATAACTTATTTGAAAATAAAGTACTAATTTCAATCACATTATTCAATTATTAAAGAGAACTGAGAGTTATGTCACCTCCGTCAGCATAGACGTCAACTCCATAAGATGGAATATCTGACAGAGTTGACGTCTTATGGAGTTGACAAAAATCCTTTCACAGCATAGCTGTAGTGAGTAGCCATTTTATTTTTCAAAGTTGCTAATTGTAATCTTATGCTAATCAAAATACACATTCTTATTTAGTTTTGGTTTAGAAGGGCAACGGAGTTGACCTTTTATGGTTGAGACACACCTGATAGCAATACTATTTAATGAATTTATCAAAAAATAAAAAGCTTACCAGTGCTTGAGCAGCATTCACGCCTTTTTTGAAACCAGGAAGTGAGACAAGGGGTCCTTAGGATATACAGTAGCTAACCCTTTTTATGCCTGATTAAATTATGTTTTTGTAGAATCTGAGTTGACACAAATCTGGAACACAACTTTAAAGGGCCAACATTTTCATAAAAAATATATTAAAAAAAAAAAGATGATTATAATAGTGCATTTTACACCTATGTTATCAGTAGGTATTGTTAGTTTTAGATTTTGAAGGCTTTTAACAAATTGTTTGGGACAAGGGTGTTTTCTGGCACAGGGCAAGTTTATAAGTTGAAAAAAATTCAATCTGATCAAACATTTAATAAATCATAATTATTTCATATATACAGGTCCTTTAAAATTAAAGTCAACCCACTAATTCCACTTTAATTAGTAATCATTTTACCTTTTTTTGGTAGGACATGATTTGTCCCAATTCCCAAGAATGGGTGAAATACTTTCTCCTCCAACTGGGACCTGCAGTTTATAGTGAATACAACCCCAATTCCGAAAAAGTTGGGACAGTATGGAAAATGCTAATAAAAACAAAGAGGAGTGATTTGTAAATGTACTTTGACTTGTATTTAAACAAAACATATAAATACAAGGTATTTGATGTCTTACCTAATCAACTGCATAGGTTTTTGAAGGTAAACGTTTATTTTGAAATTGATGCACTCAACTCAAAAAAATTGTGATGGGCAATTTTGGACTAATAGCGATGTGACTAGTTGAAATAAGAAGGTGATGTGAAACAGGTGAGGCAATCGTGTAATCATAGTATATAAGGAGCCTCCAAAAAAGGTATAGTCCTTCAAGAGCAAGGATGGGTCGAGGCTCGCCAATCTGCCAGCAGATACGTCAGCGAATAATGCAACACTTTGAGAACAACATTCCCCAAAGACAAATCGGTAGGATTTTGGGCATTTCACCTTCTGCAGTGCACAATATAATTAAATGATTCAAGGAATCCAGTGCGTAAAGGGAATCTCGATGCGTAAATGGCAAGGCCAAAAACCACTTCTGAATGCGCATGATTTCCGATCCCTCAGACGTCACTGTCTTAAAAACCGTCATGAGTGTAACGGATACCCTGACATGTGCTCTGGAACCTTTGTCAGTCAACACCATTCGCTGCTTCAAGATGCAAGTTAAGGCTTTGCTATGCAAAGCAGAAGCCATACATCAACATTGTCCAGAAGAGCCACCGACTTCTCTGGGCTCGGCCTCATCCAAGATGGACAGTAACACAGTGGAATCGTGTTTTGTGTTCCGACAAGTCAACATTTCAAATAGTTTTTGGACAAAACAGCCGTCATGTTCTCCGGGCCAAAGAGGAAAAGGACCATCCAAGCTGTTATCAGCGTCAAGTCCAAAAGCCAGTGTCTGTCATGGTATGGGGGTGTGTCAGTGCCCATGGCATGGGTAACTTGCACATCTGTGATTGCACCATTAATGTAGAAAGATATGTACACATTTTGGAGCAACATATGCTGCCATCCAGACATTGTCTTTTCCAGGGATGTCCCTGCATTTTCCAGCCAAACCACATTCTGCCCAGATTACAAGAGTAAGCAGAGAGTGCTTTTTATTTTGTGAAAAGTTTTTTTCTTTTATGTATATGTGCACATTTTGATGAATAATTAAAGAATCGCAGGTGATCTAGCTCGTCTGCCAGTCCTCTCATCAGTTCAGCAAGTTTATAACTTTTTCCTTTTGAATTCAATATTTTGAATTGGTGTTGGGTTGGCGACAGGCTTAATTCCAGGGGTCGATCTTAACGTTAGCCTGCTAGCCAATGGCTAGTGCAGATTGCTGTGGGCCAGTAGAGATTCTCTAGAACTAATCCGTGTGGCTAGTGCATATCATCTTACGTTTTAGAGCTGTTGCGATTGAAAAATACAGATTTTAAAACATCGTAGATTTCATCCTTGGACCGCTAGTTTCGCGCATGTGTGCTACCGACCACATGGTAGTGTTCGGTTTGTGTTTTCCAGCCTTGCTGGGGTCACACTACACGATTTCTACAATCCAACCCGATTTTGTGAACAGTGGGGATCTCCAATACAGCCTCTGAACTCCCCACATCTCGCAGAAACACACGTGAGTCATCCAGAGAAAAGGTAAACAAACACAGACGTGGACATTTACAGGTCACGTTTGTGTAGTGCTCTACCATTGGGATCAGTGGATTTCTGCAGATCTGTGCAAAACTGCAGAAAGAACACAACCACAGGCTGCTGTTGCTGTTAGTGTTAGTCTGTGCGGACAAACACAAAAAGCAGAGAGAAAATAGGATGTATGTGAAGACATGGCTGGGGAGGCAAGGGCAATAACCTGTATACTCTGTGTGAGAGCTAGAGGTGAGCAACACACAGGCTGTATCCATCCCACAGTATGATCATCAAAAGAGACCGTGTGCGCGTGTATAGTTTGTAACTGAATATGCAAAGTGCTGATGAATATCCAAATTGGTGATGAACTGACGATGGTGATGAAATGTACCCCACGATCGATCAATCAATCAATCAATTTTTATTTGTATAGTGCTCTTCGCAGGGTAGCCACAGAGCGCTTTACAGACTAGTAAACATACAACAAACGTATAGCAAAATAAAAAAAAACATAAATACAATAAAATCAAATATAGACCTGTAAACATTTTACATGATCTAGAATAAAGTGAGTGAACATTTAAGTAAATAAACCATTTAGGTACGGAGGAGAGAAAAACAAAAAACTCCTATGGATGGCATGTAGGAGAAAATGAATCTCTGGGGGTCCACGGCCTTGCCTCCCCTCCAGGCAGTATAGTTATTACAGCAGCAAGGAGATCAGAAAGTTCTTTATCGGTGCTGCTGGCTGTGCTCTTCCCTCTGGAGGAGGCCTCTCGCTGGCCATCGGGGGTGGAGGGTTTGGACCATCAACAGGCTTTGGGTTGCGATGGCTTGTCAAACCTTGGGTGTGAATGCCCTGTTGACCCTCCGTGGTGAGGTGCTTCTGGGATGGGTTGTGCCTCATCAGACTTCCATGGTGGGGGACGAGGTGTCTCGTTGGACCCTCAGAGGAGGCTGTTGCTGGAAGACAAGAGGGCAGTCGTGCTCAGATACTGGTCATGCAGTGCAGGACATTTCCAAAGACAGTTGTGCAATTGCATGTCCATGGCACACCGGCGGCACTATGGGCTAGAAAAACAGAGACTAAACAGATGAGTCTTCAGACATGATTTAAAGGCTAAGACACACAGCTTCGGGGCCCTATAACTGAATGCTCTACCACCTGTGCTTTTCTTGTGTATTTTAGGGAGCGCTAAGTAACCGGCTTCCTGTGATCTCAATGGCCGACCTGGAGTGTATTCCATAAGGAGATCTTTTAGGTAGGGAGGTGCCAGTCCCTTTAGTGCTTTAAATGTTAATAAGAGCACTTTAAAGTCTATCTTGTAGTGCACGGGCAGCCAGTGAAGAGAAGCCAATACTGGAGTTCATGTTTTTTTGTTTTTGTTAGGATTCTTGCAGCAGCATTTTGGACTAACTAAAGTGCAGAAATAGCTCTGTTTGTGCTGCCTGACAGAATGGCATTGCAGTAATCCAATCTAGATGTAACAAATGCGTGTATCAATTTCTCAGTGTCCTGTAACGAGAGGAATTGTCTTAGTCTAGCAATGTTTCTAAGCTGGAGGAAGGAAGATCTCGACACATTCTGAATGTGTGATTCAAAAGATAGATTATGATCACAGATGACACCCAGCTTTTGTGCCATCTCCTTAGGGGAGAAATTAAAGTTATCATTACTCAGTTTTGTTAGTGCATGATGAACAGTTCGATTTTTGTCTCCTAAAATTATGACTTCTGTTTTGTCAGAATTAAGCATAAGATTTTTTTTGTCATCCATCTTTTAATCTTAGACAGACAACACATTAGTTTTTCTAGGTCTATGGATTTACTGACAGATATAATTGTGTGTCATCTGCATAACTGTGAAAGTTAATATTATGTCGTCGAATGATATCACCTAAAGGGAGCATGTATAATGAAAAAAGTATAGGTCCGAGGACTGAGCCCTGTAGGACTCCGTACTTAACTTCAGTTAAATTTGAGTGGTTCTCGTTAATCTGTACATATTGGAGTCTGTTTGACAGATATGATTTAAACCTTAAAAGCACATTGCGAGATAGGCCAATACGGTTTTCTAAGCAGTGTAACAAGATTTTGTGGTCGATTGTGTCAAAAGCCGCACTTAAGTCTAATAAAATAATAACACTGGCGTGCCCTACATCGGAGGACTGAAACATGTCTTTCAATACTTTTAACAGGACCGTTTCTGTACTATAGCCGGAACGGAAGCCTGATTGAAGTTCTTCATAAAGATGATTATTGGTTAAAAAAGCTTGCAGTTGGTTTGCAACTACTTTCTCTAGAACCTTAGAAAGGAAGGGAAGGTTTGAGATAGGTTGATAGATAGTGTCGGCACTGGGTTTCTTAAGAAGTGGTTTAATTACAGCTATTTTAAATGAATCAGGAACAGATCCTGAGGATAAAGAGACATTAATAATATTGTGTATTCTGTGAATAATTAATGGCAGAGATTGTTTAAGCAGTTTAGTGGGTATAGGGTCTAGTGCGCAGGTTGTTGTTTTCATTTTAGTAATTAAGGAGACCAATTCCTGGTGATTTACTATGTTAAACGAGTCCAAGGTAGGCAGGGGCTGTGAAGGACTGCATGTGTTGGCTATAGTATCTGTGTATGTTTCCTATTCCATCTGTTTTCTAATGCTGTTAACTTTGCTATTGAAATGATCCATGAAGTCACTACAGGTGAAATTGGGGGGGATAACCTCTGAAGGCTTTACTTGCTGGTTAGTAACTGTCACTATTGTATTAAAAAGAAAATACGGGTTATTCTTATGCGTCTCTATTAAATTGGAGTAGTAGGCAGACCTAGCAGAGGACAGGGCCTGCTTGTATCTTACTATACGGTCATTCCATGCCATGTGGAAGACCTCTAGTTTTGTTTCTCTCCATTTACGCTCACATCTACGGCATTCTGTTTTAAGTGAGCGAGTGTGTTCGTCAAACCATGGTGAGTGTTTTGTTGGTTTAATTTGTCGTGTCCTTAATGGGGCTACTGTATCTAAAGCAGTGCTTATTGTATTGTTGAAATTATTTAATAATTCATCTGCAGATCCTGTTTTGATAAAGCTAGCATTTGGCATCAGGGTAGTGAATTTATGAATAGCAGTGGGATTTAGGGAGCGAGTTTCTATATTCCTCTCCTGTGTGTATAATTCTACTCCAGGCAGCTCAAATGTAATAAGGCAGTGGTCGGAAATCATCTGGTTTTGGTGTGATATTATTAGGTTGTGAATCTGTACCCCACGGGTAATAACTAGATCTAGTGTGTGATTATGACGATGTGTGGGTCCAGACACATGCTGAGTGAAGCCTACAGACTCCAATAGGGACAAGAAACTAACAGTGAGGGGGTCGTCTTTAATGTCAATATGTATGTTAAAGTCCCCCAAAATAATGAGTTTATGATGAGGTGTGCGTGATGAAAATACGTAGACTGGTAAAGCAGTAGCTTGTTCTGAGTATCTGGGCACATAGTGATGCATTCTTAATTAAGATAATTAGATGATAGTCACACTGTTCTCTACAGGGACTTCTACATTGGTAACCATACAGACACACTGTTCTATACTGGAACCAGGTAACCATGGAGACACATTGTTTTATACTGGGCCTACTACATAGGTAACCGTAGTGACACACTATTCTATACTGGGGCTACTACATAGGTAACCATAGAGACACAGTGTTCTATACTGGTACTACTTGATAGGTAACCATAGAGACACACTGTTCTATACTGGTACTACTTCATAGGTAACCATAGAGACACACTGTTCTGTACTGGGCCTACTACATAGGCAACCATAGAGTCACACTGTTTTATACTTGGCCTACTACATAGGAAACCATGAAGACACAGTGTTCTATACTGGGCCTACTACATAGATAACTGTAGAGACACACTGGTTTATACTGGGGCTGCTACACAGGTAACCATAGAGACACAGTGTTCTATACTGGGACCAGGTAACCATGGAGACACATTGCTTTATACTGGGTCTACTACGTTAGTAACCATAGAGACACACTGTTCTATACTGGGGCTACTGTATGGGTAACCATAGAGACACACTGTTCTATACTGGGGCTACTACATAGGTAACCATAGAGACACAGTATTCTATACTGGGACCAGGTAACATGGAGACACATTGCTTTATACTGGGTCTACTACATTAGAAACCATAGTGACACACTGTTCTATACTGGGGCTACTGTATAGTTAACCATAGAGAGACACTCTTCTATACTGGGACCTGGTAACTATAGAGACACACTGTTCTATACTGGGGCTACTGTATGGGTAACCATAAAGACACACTGTTCTATACTGGGGCTACTGTATGGGTAACCATAGAGACACAGTGTTCTATACTGGGGCTACTACATAGGTAACCATAGAGACACAGTGTTCTATACTGGGACTACTACATAGGTAACCATGGAGACTCAGTGTTCTAGACTGGGGTTACTACACAGGTAACCATAGAGACACACTGGTTTATACTCGGGCTGCTACATAGGTAAACATAGAGACACACTGGTCTATACTGAGGCCAGGTAACCTTAGAGACACACTGTTCTATACTGGTTCTACAACATAGTTAACCATAGAGACAGTGTTCTGTACTGGGGCTACTACATAGGTAACCATGGAGACACACTGTTCTATACTGGGGCTACTACATACAGTACTGTGCAAATGTTTTAGGCAGGTGTGAGAAAATGCTGTAAAGTAAGAATGCTTTCAATAATAGAAATGTTAATTGATTATATTTATCAGTTAACAAAATGCAAAGTGAGTGAACAGATGAAAAATCTACATCAAATCAATATTTTATGTTACCACCTTGAGCCTTCTACATATCAGTAGAAACAATCTAACTACTGCTTTATTTTAATAATAATAATGACAACAACATCATCATCATCATCATCATCATCAGATTCCGATTTTAAAAGTGGCCGTTCAAGCATTTGTAATTTCAACCTTTCGATGGACATATGTTCTCACTGCATGGATTTTGGCAACTCCAATGAAGAAAAAACAGCTGCCATTTCAGGGCAGGCACAACAGCAACGAGGACAAAGACCTGAGGGGTGTACTACGAAGCGAGGTAACTGGCTCAGGTAACTCCAGGAGTAACTTTGTGAGGTCGGGTGTAACTTCCCGGTTAACCCATACTACGAAATGTGGACAAGTTTTACCCGAGGTATGCTGTCATGGCAATATACATCTCTACACTGCTCCGAGCAGGGTATGTTTGTGGTTAACTCAGTGTTACCCTATATAAGCACCGCCTCTCCGCTCACAATCGACATTGGGCACGGATTGTGAGAGGCTCACTGCGCAGGGCGAGGGTGTTTAGAGACCATGCACCTCCTCTAGCTCAACTAGTTCTCTATGAAAGATATCGATTCTCATCTGAGGGAATTCAGTATCTTTGCCGGCTTCTAACGTCCAGACGTCTCCAATGCCACTCACCAGAGTGATGCCCTCACTGTTGAACAGACAGTGCTTTGCGATATTTTGCCAGTGGACACTTCATGTATCCCATCGGTGATGCTGCGCATCTGAGCAGGAAGAAGAAAATCCAATTGACATAGGTGCATGCATTGTTCGACAAGCTTTGTGCCATGAAAGAATTGTTAGACCTCGAAAAGATGTCCTGTCTTTTATCTGCGAAGTCAATCGCTTATCTCAGCAATCTACTGAAGCCACACATTTGCAACGTCACACTATTTGCACTCACGCAGATAAAGATACCGTGCATTGCTCTTAGATTATTTGCCAATGGAAGCTTTCTGTACAATATAGGCGATGCAGAACACGACGGAAAAGCCATGGTATGCAGGGCCATTAGAAGAGTGTGTTGCATTAAAGCGTTTTTTGCACATTTTTGTTATGTTCCCTGTCCACAAATCCACGGTTGCCATTAGAGAGGAGTTCTACAGATTTGCAGGTATTGTGCAGTTGCCTATGATCCATGTAGGGGGCCATGAATTTTCAAGGTCAATTTTATCAATCTGAAATTGTGTATGTATAAATGATGACACTCAGTGCATTCCTCAGGATTTCCAAACTTGATTGGGTGCATTGATGGAACCCATATTCCCATCAAAGCTCCCCCTGGACCCAATGAGGCTGATTTTGTGAATAGGAAATCCTTTCAGAGCATTATTGTGCTGGTACCAATTGAGTCCTTTGTATGTTAACCCTGTCAAAATTACACCTTGATTTCAAAATGTCATTTCACTCACAGCTTTTTCCTCCTCTGCTTAGATCATTTGTGACGCACAGCAGCTGATCACAAATGTGGAAACCAAGTGGCCTGGGTCTGTGCATGATTCACACATTTTCCGAGAGTCCACATTGTACCAGAGATTTCAGCAAGGTATATCTTGATAGTGACACATTGCGAATTTGAAACCAAGCAGGTTTTCAATACTACTTCTTGGACTGATATATGCAAAGTATTCTGCAACAGAATCAACCATATAGGCAGAGAACAGTAAAATGTATACAAATTTTGCAACCTATGGTAATGGTGTTCTGTGACACTATAGGGCACTTTAATGGATATCTGCTTGGGGATAGGGGGTACCCCTGCCTGCCCACCCTTTCTAATGACCCCATATCCTGACCCTGCTCCTGGAACCCAGATGCTCAACACAGCCCATGCCAAGACAAGAGCCAGGGTGGAGATGACACTGGGCATGATGAAGTCCCGTTTTCACTGTCTATGTGGCCTCAGGGTCAAACCAGAGAGGGCATGTAATATTACTATTGCATGTGTGGTCCTCCATAACATTGCAGTAATAAGGAGAGAGAGGGCCCCCCCCCCTGTTGCTTCATTGGCCCTTGATGATGACCCCACTGGCCATATAGATAGCAGGGCTGTGTGAGACTATTGCCAACAATCATTTTCAAGTGTAACCTTAATGTAAAAGATTCTGTTCATTTCCTCCACCCCCCCCCCAAATAAGTCTGTGCTGCATGATGCTGTGTGACAAAAACAACTTGAGACTGTCAAGAAGGCACTTTTATTTGTTGTTGATTTGCTGCAAATAAAAAAACAAGGCATCATCAACTGGATGTCCTTTCACATTATTTCATACCATTGTAGAACAAGGTCCAGTGTTCCCACCTTTAACTGGTGCTCCAGTAAAGTGATCTCCTACTCAATCTTTCGCATCTGTTTGGTATGCTCCATCTGGAGTTTCGATTTTTCGATTTCCACTTCCAGATGGCGCTTATATAACTCTTTGACATCCACCTGAAAGGGGATACAAAACATCATTTTACACGTTTCACTAAAGGCCATAAACATAGAAGTGTATTTTACTTGAGTCAGTTTTAAATTACATGGGCTACAAGCATACACATAAAATGCTGTATAGCTAGACTTACTTTACTAACATCTCTTGAGGTGGAAGGGTCAGCAGAGGCAGAAGTTGCAGTGGTGGGAGGGACCATGTCCTGCTGAAGTACATGGAGGATATGGATTTGCATTGTGGCCAAATCAATTCAGACTCAATGTTAAAGAATAGTACCTCTAGAGGCCTCTCAGAACATGCAGAGATTGTGTCCTCATCATGCTCATCCTACAATACAACAAGGTTTAAAGTGTACACCTGCCATCCATATCTTACACAACTCCACATTTAACTTGGTTTCATATACTGCAGAAATTACTTACAGGACTTTCAATGGTCCCTGGCTCCAGCAGATTAATGGTGCGGTCAGTCACTACAGGAAGATGATGATGAATATGAAGACAAGGATGAGCAATTGCTAATAAATGTGATCAGCTTACCTTTACATAGGCACTTGTGTCATGGGGGGTAGATGGCTCATATGAGCTATCCCCAGCAATGCCATCCATTATTGGCCTGCCTCTATTATGATCCAGAGCCATCTCCTCTGCAGTGGTAAAGGCTGGTGGTGGGGGCCCTCCTCCTGTCCTCCTCTGCTCCACTTTTTTCCTGTTGGCTAATGAGTAAAAGTACATACAAGTATATTGAGCTTGACCATTTCAATGCTTATACATCTGAATTGGTGTTACTTAGGCAGCTGTGAAGGCACATAAAGTGATTATGACCTAACCATTTTGAATAATATTCTTATAATCTAATTTTATTTGCTGCCAATTTCGCTTGACACCCCGAGGGTTGCAACTGAAAGAAAGGCACAAATATCAATCCATTCAATATGCTACAGAAAATAGAAAACATGATTGTTGTAGGTAACAAGTTCAATTACATTCACAACACGTTAATTAACTTGTTTTACAACATTCTCCAAAAATCACACATTTTCGTTTTTAAGGGCTATTGAAATAATTATCTCGAAAGACATGTATTTGATTGAAGAACATACGCATTCACTCTACCATGTTTTTGCCAAGTCTGCTCTCGTTCTTTCGCTGCCGCTGCAGTATTACTTTTTCTGGAGAAGACGTCACTGTATTCATTATACGCTCTCAAGATGTTTTCTTGCTCCTGACTTGAAAAGTAATCGGCTCGATGTTTCGTATCCATGATTAATCATTTGTTTTGTGATCGATAGGTGATGGCCTCTTAAATGCTATGTGAAAGGTTGAACTGAAATTAGGTGCTATCTGAGATTGGTTGAACTTGATTACTTAAACTGGAATCAGCCTTTGTGGAACCGAGAAATCCCGAACGGTCATGTCTCGCTCAATCAAGTCGGAGTTCAGGCTATGGTTTAGGATTTCTTAAGCCACCTTTCTGGAATACCCCCCTGGTTTTCGCATGTAAGGCGAACATGATAACCACTACACTATGGAAACTGCCTCATCCCCTGTTTACTTCGAATGGTTCCCATTGGAGTCTGCTGGTAAAACGAGCTCAGGCGTTTCAGGTCGGCTAGCCTGTGAGATCGCATCAGAAGTGCCGCGAAGGATTCCATTTTCACTGACCTGTTTTGCATTGCTCAAGGGCACATCAAGACACTTCGGAAACTCTTTCAAACGAAGAACGCCATGAACTTTGAGATTGACTACACTTAGCTCAACAAGGTGATGCTGAATGGTTTGTTATTGATATTATTATTTTGTAACCCCACTTCTCCACACGGTACTTTTAATAGGTGCCACACCGTACTAGGGGAGAGATATGGGACCTGGGTCTTTTTAGATGTTTTGGCTGGTGAAAGCCGTTGAGATAGAGGCATTAAAGGAATCAACACAATTGCATAGAGAAAAAGGGATAATTAGGGTGTGAAAAAAAACATAGCGCGATGCCTCCACTAGCATGGGTTAACGATACAAATGGGCACAGTTAATTACCATACTAGAAAAATGTGGATCAGAAACAATAACGTGGTAAGCAGTGTAAATTATTATAACTCCAAACCTCTAATTTTCACTTAAAATAAACAATAATTATGGCAGAACAAATATTACATTTATTTACTAAAGTTGAATTTGAGAAGGAAATGGTTAGAATTGTGTATTTTGCAGACAATTTGCAAACAACCAGACTTTTCTTTCAATTGACCCTTTTTTCAATTTTACATTCACACGATAAATGAATATAGAAAATAAAATACATTCTTTCACAAACCCAAATCTTTTTTCAGATATATGTGGTACCACCTTTTAAGAGCTCGATACTAAACTAGGGATCCCAACTCAAAATAATAAAAATAAAGTATAAGTCCTGGTTGCGTTTTTCAAAAATAAAGAAAATGTGTCTTTTGAAAAAATAACCGTCCAAGCAAAAGTATAAGTCCAGAAAATAATGATCCCTTTTTTTCTAGGTTCCAAAAAAAAGTTTGTTTTGAAATCAAACGTCTTTTAATCAGAAATGCAGCCCTCGATTTTACATGTGAACAGTGAGGAAAAAAATGTTTCTTCGCTTCAGTGAAAAATATATTTACATAGTCCCGATCTATTTACACAGTTCAAGTACCAAAATGAAATCTTAATTTTTCTTGAAAATTAAGGTAAGTTCTCTAACTTTGGTTTTCAGGTGAATAACTTGTTGTACTCACGACCTCTCCCTTTTTCCTCTCCGTCTCCGCGGTTCGCGGGCAGAGATTTTCCAAGCCGATTATTTTTGTTTCTATTTTTCTCCAGCTCGTCTTCTCCTGCAGCAGGCCGCCACAGTCCTCCCGTTTGTTTTCTCGCTACTCACTCACACTCTCCTCTCTCTCAACCGGCCGACTCCACCACAGACTTCCAGCACACTCCCCAGTCACTCGTTTTCACCCTCGACAAAACTCAGTCCACCCCCCAATGTGCTCCCCACAATGTTGTTGCGCTACACTCTTTTGTGTCTCCTCCAACAACAAAAACAAACTGGCAGGTTCTGGACAAATAAAACAAATACCTTTACTTTTAGGTAGCTATTTACATGGGTTTAGATGTTGAATACCTGGCGCTGTTAACCCCTTAATTTCCATGGCCAGTAGAAAATAAAGAATGAACAAAACCCCCTTGTCTCCCTGTATTAAATAATTATATAAACCCCTGAGCCTGGCTTGACCAGGGGGTTACATTTTAATAATAATAATAATAATAATAATAATAATAATAATAATAATTTATTTATTAGCAGATGCTCTTATCCAGGTTCTTAGTGGAAGAAGAAGGGGAGAGTGTTGTAGATTCCGAGGGGGTTGAGATGTAGAGATCAGCAGAAAGTGAGGATGAGGGATAGTGAAAGAGGAGATCCAATTTGGAGAGGTTGAGCGAGTGGGGTGAGGGTCCAGGGCACACTTTGTAGGAATGTGACCTAGGAGGATAGAGGAAAGTTCAGAGGACTGTTGAAGAGCTTGTGGATGTCTGTGATCTTGGAGGAGAAGAAGGAGGCAAAATCATCTGCAGTGAGAGACAAGGGAGGAGGAGGGGGAGGGGGGGCAAAGAGGGAGGAGATGATGGAGTAGAGTTAGCAGGGGTTGTTAACAGTGGATTCAAAGAGTGATTGGAAGTAAGACTTCTTGGCTGAGGTGAGTGAGGAGGAAAATGTATACAGCAGAGAGCGGTAGAGTTCGAGGGCAGCTAGGAGTTCGGACCTTTTCCACTTCTGTTCAGCGGCACACAGACTGGATCGGGTCGAGCAGAGAATGGAAGTTAAGAGAGTGAGAGCAGTGGAGGCAATGGTGGAGGGGGCGATGGAGCAGAGATTATGGCGGAAGGTGACAGAGGGAGTGGGTGGTGTGGGGAGGGAGGGTAGGGAAAGGGAGAAGGAGATGGTGGTGGTCTGAGATGTCCATTGGTGTCAAGGGGGGCAGTCTCTAGAGAACATGAGGTCTAGCTGGCGGCCTGCTCTGTGAGTGGGGGGAGACGGAGAGAGAGAAGTTGAAGGAGTGAAGGAGAGGAAGAAATCTGGCAGAGTGGGAGGGGTTGGAGAGGTGGATGTTGATGTCTCCCAGGAGGATGGTAAATGAGGACAGCGAGGGGAGGGAGGAGAGAAGAAAGTCAAGTTCATCCAGGAAGGAAGAGAGTGGACCAGGAGGACAGTATATACTAGAAGGAAGAGGTGAGAGGGAGAGGTGAGTTCCACTGTGTGGAATTCAAAGCTGTTAGTTGTGATAGAGGAGAGAAAGGGGTTGACAGAGAAGAGGAGAGAAGGGGAGAGCAGGAGCCCTGTTCCTCCTCCCTGTCCGGTAAGATGGGGAAGTGGGACAGGACAAACAGAGAGGCCAGTTCCACAGGCCTCCAGAGAGTGGAGTAGAAGGGAGGTATGAGGAGGGGAGAGGCAGGGAGATGAGGTTAGATGGATTAGGGAGGCAGTAGTGTGCAGGTGCACGCCGGGTGGAAGGAGAGAGCAGGTCTGGAATCGGAGAGTTCGGCATGGCTGCCTGCTGTTACTGTGTGGTGTCTCCTCGCAGTCTTCTACTCGCTGGAGTACCACAGCTAGAGTCCCTGCCCTTTGGAGATGGGGCCCTTCAGAAGGGGGGCACTGAGGCTGCTGGCGCTGAGGTCCAGGGGGCTGTTAAATACTCCACCTGTAGCTGATTAAGACCGTACACACCTGCGTTTACATTGAATTACACAAGGCTGTCATGACACAATCCCTCCCAGGCAGGACTGCTAATAGTACAATTAATGGCCGCTTTATATCTGGATACAGACAAAGACCGTGCCAGACACACACAGTTACACTGACCAATCGCTCACAACAATACTAAATAATGACAGCCTACAATGTAACCGCTTCTGATTTACAGAAACTGCATTTCAATCTAAGGACAAAGTGCGTTAAGTCAGTTGTTCAAACAGCTGGTTGTCTTCTATCACCACCAGACTATCAGAGCACTGTTGCGCCTTCTACTACAGATGAGTAACACCAACGTCACCGATCCTGTTACTGTTGTATTATAACCACAACAACATCAATTTTGAAAGTGTTTGCAATGTTAGCCTTCTGTGATCATTTGTTCTCACTGCAAGGATTTCTTGTGACTCCGATGAAGAAAAAACATGACACATCTTGGGGCAGAGAGATGACAGGAAACACAGCAAAGGCACACCTCTACGGCAGGCTGTTTCTACCCAGTTTCGAACCAGGGACCTTCCGCGTGAGAGGCAAACGTGATAACCACACCCACCCACACTGAGAAACACTGAGGTTATAAACCAATAAACATGTGTTTTACTAAAACACTCTAAACCAATAGAAAGTATTTTTGAAAGCTGTGCTGCATTTGAGTTGTTTTTGCACATGGTTTTGATTATTGTTTATTTTCGTCATGACTGCAGATTACTATGGCATAGAGGATTTTTTTCCCTGAAAAGTTAATTCAATCGCTTTTCAAAATTCACAGTAGGAATTAAAATGAAGAAAAACAGTAAATGTTCACTGAAGATGTTGACTGGATATCAACCATCTCCAAATGACAAGCAAGCTCAGATCACAGTAAAACATCTAAAGAAAATTTGTGAAAAATGCATCTCTCAGACATGTTGGATAAAACTGAAACTATACATTATATTTATAAAACAATTTCAAATCCTACATCGTGTTTTGACTGTGATTTGTATTGCAATATGTTTAATATACATATTAAATAAATTACAATTTCAAGGGCATTTTTAAATTAAAAAAAATAACAAATGCAGCTGTGCTGTACTGTGTGCACTATAACCTGCCACTGTTGTATCTGTACTATTGAGCACTGAGCAGGACTTTAGACCTAAGAGAATGTGACGCCTGTAATATGCAAATATATGCTAGACCAGCACTTAACACTATCAAATTATTTCCTCTAATGTATAGAACATGCATATTTTTATATTTTTCCTTTATTCTGCCTTATTCAAATTTATTAAATTTATTTTAACAATGTTTGATTTGTGGTTGTTATTAATGTTAAGTTCTTATGTAAAAATTTAGAAATCCTGCCTTCAGTGCATATTTGACACATTTTCTCTCTGACAGGGAGAGATTTGAGGGATCCATGCTAGAAAATGTATGTTTTGCATGCTAACGAAACATTTTAGTATTTCAGCATATATACTGGAAATTTTGCCTCCCAATTATCGGTATCGGTGTCGGACCCTCTGACTTTAGTTATTAGTCATTTTTTGAGTATTATTCCAGGTGCAAATGAATAAATAAGTTCAAAATGGTAAAAAAAACGTTTTCTGGCAATAAATTAAATTTAGAACTTTAGAAAAGCTACACAACTTTTTAGAGAACTTCACATACCTCTAACAAAGGTAACCAGCAAAAAAAAACAAAAAAACTCTTTACAACTATTACATGTGGCGAGTTTTGAAAACAAAAAAGAAAAAGAAATATGTAAAATGCACAAAAATGAGTGCTCTGGACTCTGGAGCAGTGGGTCATGGGTTCAATCCCATGTGGGGGACACTGCTGTTGTACCCTTGAGCAAGGTACTATACCTAGATTGCTCCAGTAAATGCCCAACTGGATAAATGTAAAAATAATGTCATGTACTGCAACAATTGTAAGTCACCCTGGATAAGGGTGTCTGCTAAGAAATCAAATAATAATAATAGTAGTAACAATAGTAGTATTTTTCAGTGTGTACCCACTTATAGTTACATTGAAACATTACATATCATTTCACATTTCAGTCATATAGCCAAACAGCACGATTCGTTAATTGTAGTAGTCAATCTATGAAACTATGGAAAGGATAGTTAATTAAATGCCCATAGTCCCACCAGACTCCGTATCCTTTAGTTTCACTTAGAGGTTGGAGTTGTATGACTATTCATGTTTCCTTTTAATCTATTTCCATAATTATTTGTTTGCATACATCAATGTATTGTCTTTTTCCAAGATTTCTTCAGGCCTTTCAATTTTCCTGAAAGATAAAATTGTTATTTTCAGGACCTGTGGAGAAATTAATCATTAATGCGCTGTCCATCTATTCTTGGGCATCACCACCCTCCTGTTGGAATCAGCAGAGTTTGTTTCTTTATTACTTTTAACAGAGTATGGTAAGGATAGTATGCTTCCACCATCCCCCTCCCTCCTGTCCGTCCACACAGACACTGGCATCAGTGGCCATGAGGACGGTATATGGGCTGCACCACTAAGAGCGGAGGCCAATCCGAGAGGGGAGAAAATGCACTTTGATGTGTCATGGCATGGGGGCATGGAACCTGTGGGAGATATGTGAGAGATATTCATTGTTGTGGCTCCTGTGAAGACAGATAGTAGTTATTTTCTATTAATCTGTATCAACATCAATATTATTAGCATTAGTAATGTAACTATTCTTTATTTCCCAAGACATTACTGTTTGTTGACACTATTGCTTGGTTTGTAGTAGAACACTTGAATTTAGTTACAAGGCAGCTGACTTATCTCTCTCTCTGTCTTTTAAACTTAAAAAAAAGTTTTTAAAAAGGTATTACATGCAGGTAACAACAAATTCTACTATAATTACACTGTGAGGAATAGATCTAGAAGAAGTAAAGCATGAGAAAGACCTAGGAGTTTATGTAGACTCCTCACTTTCCCCATCCAAACAATGTGGGGAAGCAATAAAAAAGGCAAAAAAAATGCTAGGACTGCCCCACTCGCCCATAATGTTGGGTTCTGTAGTTAAGTGCCTCCCAGCTGTGCTCTCTTCAGTTGTCATGTGCAAGTTGCTAGGCAACACATTTGTGTGTATTTCGACAGTTACGATTTTTGGTAAAATACACTAAACCTCCAATTAAATAATTCCAGAGTTTACATTATAAAACACAGTATAAGTCAGTTACTTAACCGTAACAAATAGTATTTGCCAACATCCACAAATAAACACAACTTTACTGTATCACATACAGTAGGTGCTATTTACAGAATCTGTCTCTTGATTCACTAAATAATTCTGCCAATATATCTATATTTAATAGTAATCACCATAAATTGTACATTTACATTTATAGGGTGAATAGACATTTAATTAATAAACCAGTAATTACTAAAAAACGTATTCACTGAAAAAGGACTGTGTAGGCTGGCACGAATCATGACTCTTATCACAATACCAGCCTGCAAGGTCCATGTTCATTCCTATGTTCAGTGTAAACTCACCCAAATAATAATCACTATTTCACTATTATTTTTATCCATAGCATCCTTCCAATCAATCACAAGATCTATGTGGGATTTAAATATAAGAGCTATTAGATTTTTGTGCTTTCTCCCCCCTCACTATAGTATTTCAAATGTTTAAACAAGTGAACTAATTATATTCAAGGTTTGCTTTCTTCATAAATGTTACTGGTTCACATTTGTTCTCAGCAAGTGGCTGCATTAAAAAACAAAACAAAACAAAACACCTGTTGAATCAATCTTGTACTTTCAAAATACAATTAAAACAGAATAAAAGCACACTTTTAAATACAATGTGCAATCCACCTTTGGCTTTCAGCATCATGACTTCACAACCTTTCATACTGCATGTCAATTTAAATTCGTACTTAAATGCACACCTCCTCAAGATGACATATAAAAAGACTATTAAATGCACCTGGTCAGCATTTACTGTTACACTTCCTGGGACAGAAGCATTCATCGGTAAGACAGGCATTTATTACACTTACATTAGTTAAAATGTGCAGTATTGTATCAAGTTAATATGAATTAATGGGGCATTTAAGGGCCATATACATTAGTACGGCAATACTGTACTTGCAATTCCTCTCTAATAACGGTATTGTGAAAATGAGGGGAAATGTTTGGAAATGGGGGGAAACTGGCTCCCCAGTGGGGGGGATTTCGTAGTAGCATCTGGCAACCCTGTGGGCTTGGCGGGCGCAGGGAAATGTATACTCTCCGTCCGCAATTGTGTGCGTTGTAATGTGCTATGCGTGACATTTTATGAAGTGACCGAGTGTGCGAGTGAGATTAAGTCGCACAAAATACTATCCTGAAACTATTGGGTTAAATATCTTGCCATCAGAAAAGTAGGCGTTCTTTTGGGGACACACCTCTAACAATAGGTGAAAGGTCAGAGTGGAAAAGGCATTTAGTCACGTGATCGAGTAGTACACACGTGTGTCGGGAGTGGGGAAGACTGGGAGATACATTTCTGGGATTGTTTTATTGTTGCTGCTGCTGCTGAATTCAGTAACATAATCAAAATGCCCAAAGCCAAGCAGTCGAAGAGAAGAAAGAAGTTCAATTACAATACAAACCGAAAGAAGCTGAAGTTGAAGTTTAAGAAAGCCGCGGCTCCTAGGATTGAATGGCAAGTGTAGCCGACAGTGGTGTACCGCGCAGCATGTGCTGGGGATGCTTAGATGTTTCAAATTATGCTTGGTTATATATAATATAAATTCTGTAACGAAATTTGCTTTTAAATGATTGCCTTTTACTCGCTCTGCTATTCCGTTGGCCTATATATATATGCTTTTTTTCTGATGGGGATTATTTATTTATTTGCCAGGCGGCTTTACCCTTTTAGTTGTTCACGAAATGTTCACAGTTCAAGAAACCTAATGGAGAGAATACAATACTTAAGCCTAATTGGAGTGAAATTAAAAATATTTTCTCCTGAAATATAGCTCGGTATTTTTATTGAGTGGTGTAGGCATTTGTTCTGCATTTCCTAGACGAGGTGGCGATCGCAGTGTAAAATGTCCATCTTCTGTGCAGCGCGCAGATCCGACATGCCTGGAACGAGAGGAAATCTGTTGCTCAAAACCTGGAGGAAATGGGTCTGGCGTTGGACCCCAACCGGTCTCTCCCGGTACACAACCAAAAAGTGAGTAGTGTTTATTTCGGTTTTTAATACAAGATCAGTGCTTGTTTACTTTTAGTGATACGTGTTTGACACTGAAGCATCATAAGTCAGTAGAAACTTTAAAGCGAAACTATTTTAACAAACGTTTTTCTGGCAGCTCGGAAAGTCGTATTCAAAGATGTAACCTACACGTCCAACTGCAACTAAACGTCAAGCACAACCAGAGCAGACCCAAACACCGCAGTCTGAAATGTATGGGATGGTGTTAATGTAGATGTGTTGAAATTAACCAGTTCCAGTATTTTAATGGGTTTTCTCAGTGTAATATTGATCGGTTCTGTATTTGTCAATACTCAGATCAGAGATGACTTATTTGAATTGTTTTCACTGTAGGGAGATACAATGGAGGTCGATGCACCTGAAGCATCCACGGCAATAATCAAGAAACCTTACGTGGTGAACGGTAGGAATGATCTTGCTCTGTTGTTCTTAAATATACATTTGATTATACTTTCTCAAGATAAACCCTCCCCCCACACATGATATTAGCATTTGTGTGCATTTATATGTGTTTATGTATGTATGTATGTATATATACATACATACACACACACACACACACACACAGACCGTTGACAAATTAAAGGGAAAACCAACATAAAGTGTCTCGGTATGGTGTTGGGCTACCACGAGCCTTGGCACAGATTCTATGAGTCTCTGAACTCTACTGGAGGGATGAACACCATTCCTTGAAAAGATATTCCCTCATTTGGTGTTTTGATGGTGGTGGTGGAGAGCGCTGTCTAACACGTCAGTCCAAAATCTCCCATACGTATTCAGTTGGGTTGAGATCTGGTGACTGCGAAAGCCATAGCATATGATTCACATCATTTTCATACTCATCAAACCATTCAGTGACCCTCATGCCCTGTGGATGGGGGCACTGTCATCCTGGAAAAGACCACTCCCATCAGTATAGAAATGTTTCACCATAGGATAAAGGTGATAACTCAGAATAACTTTGAGAATATGGTGAAGGATGACTCATCTGACCATATCATTTTTCCACATTTTTTTTGACCAGTGCCTATGGTTTTTGCACCCCTGAACTCTCAAATATTCATTTGTCTTTGTAATGCACTGCAGGCCTACTATAATATCCATCTCTGTGTAGTTCTTCATGGACTGTTCTTGCTGACAGTCTGATCATGTCCTGCATTGACATTCTCAGTCACCTGGGAAAGAGTTGCTCTTCTGTTGTTCCTTACATATTGCAGTAATGCGCAAGCATCACGGTCATCAAATGTGTGCTTAAAAACACAATTTCCAACCCTATTTACTGAGGTCTTTCCCATAGATCTAAATGCAGATTTGACTTTAGTCACTGTTCCTATTGAAACACTAGCCAGTTGAGCAGTCTTTGTGACAGAAGCTCCTGCCATTTGTGCCCCAATAATGACCCCTCTTTCAAAGTCACTTAGATCCTTTCTTCTTGCCAACTTGATCCAAAATCAACACTTTCCACCCGGCCCAGGGTGTTCACGTTCACATTTAGGTCGGTGTTCTGAGCTGAGCTACTTTGTCAGAATGAGCTGCCTAGTGAAAGTTTGCGTGCGCAGTGAACACGCCTATAAATGTGTTAGTAATAATTGTGTACATTTTAAATGATTTTGACCGTGTTATTTCATAGTGACCAATTTGCTATTTACGCATAGATGACAGGATGAGCTACATAGGGTTTGAAAGCTTCTAATACAGTAATAGTGTCAAAACAGAAGGAAGCCCATTTTGACGGGTCCCTTCTGTCCAACAGGATGAGCTGCCTCGGATTTCAAGTGTTAAAATACAGTAATAGTGTTGAAAAACAGCTGGTAGCCCATTCAGACAGGTCCTTTATGTCTGACAGGATGAGCTGCTTAATATTTTCAGTCGGGGCAGCTCATGTCAACTGGTAGCCCATTGTTTTCAGATACCGGGCAGCTCATCCTGATAGGGAAGCACAGTTTGTCAGAACACCAGCATTAGGCCGGGTCGAAAGATTTAGGTCAGGTCAAAAAGCGGGACTAGTTTTGACCCGGCCCAGGGCCGGCCTAAATCTATGACCCTGTTCACAAATCTCAAGTGTGAACGGGGTCATAGACTTTATTGATACATGTACTATTTTGAAATGTACTAATCTCTTTCATAATTGACATGCTGCTGTTCTTTCTTCAGAGATGGAAGCCGAGGCCAGTATTCCCCAGCAACACACAAAGACGCTGTCCAGAGATATGACTGAGTATGTGCAGTACATGATTGGGAACCACAATGAAAACTATAAGGTGAGATAACACTGCTGAGTCTCCTGGGAAGTGTGCTTCATTAGGTCTGCATTTGTACATTTTTGTATCTCCTTACACATAGAAACCTGTCTAAATTCAGCAACTGCCATTTTTTCACCAACAGTAGGTTATTTATAAATGCTCTTATTGGATGCCGAGTGCAAAAAAATGTCCCTTTCATGTACTGATCGAACATGATTTTGGGACACCGAGATCACAGAAACAAAACACTGCACGGAATAAGAAACCAACCCTATATTTGTGTGGTTTATGCATCTGATAATGTATCATGACTTAATGACACCAAGCTTTTCAAAGGCGATGTGGGAAACCTGAACATTTTACTTCGTTATCAATTGATGTTGCAATATCAGTCTAAATTCTGCTTATACCGAATAAGTAAGGCAGACAATAATTCTGAGCCATTTTTGTTTAAAAAAAAAAATACATATAAATATACATACAGTAGTGTTTGTGAGGACTACAAAGCATGTGACAATGGTGTCTAAAAAAAACTTCAACTTTTCATTATCAAATTATTGATTACATGAAAACTGAAAGGATTTCACTATTGAAAGTATCATTTATTTCTTCATTTTGTATGCATGCTAACAGTAACAATGTATGTTGAGATGTTTTTTTTTTAATTTATTGCCCAGTGGTACATGTTTTAGGTGAATTACCCCATATATTTATTATTAATTCTTAACCGATTGATATAAATCTTTATTTCTCTTCCATGCGTTACAATGAGCCTTCTGTGTTGTAGGAAATGGCGAAAGATGAAAAGAATTATTATCAGGACACACCCAAACAGATCAGGAGGAAAGTTGAACTGTACAAGCGTTACCACCCAGAGGAATACACCACCTTCCTGGAGTCTTTGAAAGGAAAGAAAAAGGATTAATCAACACAGACTGTTGTGGTAAATTCAACCTGATCGGGAATAAGAGGGACTAATGATTAAGATGGCACACTTCATGATATTGATGCACTGTAGATGTCTGCTGTTGCCAAGGAGAACCATTGTCAGTTTAACAAATCCAGCAGTTTTCGCATTTTTTTTTTGAGGCCCCAAATTAGATTCTTCTCTACAGTGAAGTACTTGAGCATTTGTATACACTGAACCAGTCCACAAAATCTGTACTGTACACTTCTATTTAGAAGACCAAGTTTTTTGTATAGTAGATTTGTGTTTGTGTTACAAATAAAATGCTTCCAAGTTAAAAAGAGACCAACACCCCTGTTACATTTTAAAATTTCATTTTAATCTTTTTTTTTTTTTTTTTTTATCATCCGATTATATTTTCTTGGTTATTCATGATTAAGATTTTATGGATATTCGTCATTACTGGGCTATGCTAATACATGAGGCTTACATACATAAAGCAATGGGCAATATAAAGTAGACATTATATATTAGTTCATTAAGAAAAAATTACCCAAAACCAAATTTTACAAATGTACGTATATAATTATATACATTGTGCAAGTTGGTATAACACAGTTAAGCTTAAGTGTTCCAGGTTGTTTATGTATGATTTATGTAATAGCACTGATGTTGTACATGTCTACTGCATTTTTTATAAAACTGAAATCTTATCACGTTAAAAACTTGCTGAAATCTTAATTAGCAAAACCTTTAATTAAACTACAAGACAAGAAATAGCTTTCTTTATCTACCATTAATGGTGTTAGTGTTATTCTCAGTTAAATGTGCAAAATTAGTAAAATCTGTTTAATATGTTTAAAGAATTCTTACAACTTGACTAATTATATAACTAAGACACACTGACAAGAATAGGTTACATACATATTCTTTTGTATGTCAAGCAGCCATTTACAAATTCTGTGCCCCTACATAGCAATTGGTTTAAAAAACAAAAACAAGGTAATCGGCACATGGACTTGTTTTTGATTGCTAATCATCACAGAAGGAACACTTGGAAGGAATGGATTTATTAGTTTGGTCTCTGGAGTGTAAAACTGCTACATAAAAACATCTACAGAATGTTTCATTATATTGCATGTCAATTACTATACAAGTACTAATCTTTCACTTAACTAGAAAACAATGTCTGTATATTAAAAATAAAAGCTGGTCCCACAGAAGTGCTGCAGCACAATATTTTGCTGTTGCTAGAACACATCTTGATTTGTAGTCAGGTTTTTAACCTCCAGTGGCACAGCCTATTGAGGTGGACAAGGCCTGCTATAAAATGTCTGCTATAATACTGCTTGCTAAAAAGCTTGGTACAAAATGGCCCCCATTTAGATTGAATCATCTACCTGTCTGTGTATAACAACAAGGCTATTGAATAATGGTAGCTTTGTTTTCTAAACTTATTGCAATTCCCACAATCTAGGCTTGGAGTACAAGAAACTAAATCAATTAGGACCTACAACCAGGTCTAATCCCTTCGTCTTCTACCAAAGTTATATATTTTTTAATTATAATAAATACAACATTTAAACCTTTTCCATTGAGAGATTGTGACTTAACATTCACACTGTATGGTACTTCCTTTGGAAATAGTACTCATTGAGTATAAACCTAGAATTGCCGAATTCTCAGCCAATCCGATGCCACCAATGCGGAAAGAAAACTCAAGACTTCAGTGAAAATGTACTACTTTGCAGGCCTAGTATCTCGGATGTTAAAAACAAAGAGGGAGAGGTATAAACACACAACAACCTTACTACAACCTTGTAAGACAGTGGTTCTCAAACCTGTCCTGGAGTACCACCTTCCCTGCTGATTTTTGGTCCAGTTGAACTCTCAATTACTTAAATTGAACCCTTAATTGAACTAATTTCAGAGCCTTTAAATTATGTTTAATAGTAGGGGGGTTTAGTTAAGTATACAATTGTATAAGAAAATTATATTATGGAACAAACTTTTAATCAGTTACACAATTTTTAAAGAGTCAAATGTAATCAGATTACTTAAATTAAGGGTTCAGTTAAGTAATTGAGAGCTTGGTTGGACCAAAAACCAGCAGGGTAGGTGGTACTCCAGGACAGATTTGAGAACCATTGCTGTAAGTAATGACCTACATTTGTATTGCCTACACAGGAATCACTAATGGTAACTTTAGTTTCCTCTCAACTAGTAAGATTTGTATTAGTTGCATCCAATCAATTAATCTTAGAACTTTGATCCCGTTCTAAGAATCCTTCATCCTGTTCAGACATACCTCAGCTGACGCTAAAAAGTCAAAGCTGTGACAACTTTTCACAGAGCAATAAAAGAGCAAGTAATTTCTCTGCAGAAAATAACTCATCCCAACTTCATGTTGGTAGTGTTTAGCCTCTGTTCTGTTGCAGTGCATTATTGAGTTGACCGCAGTAGACAGCAGCCCCAGCTCACCCTCTCCACCCTCTCCCTCTAACAAACCTCCACAGCTGAATATGAAGCTTCACTCTGAGGAGTTGTCATCTGTGAGTGTATTCCTTCTTGCGAGAAACATCCCCCTGCCCTGCCCCCACTGCTTCTCTCAGGAAAGAGAGACCAGCTGTAACAGCAGGTCCCGTAAAGCCACTAAGCAGTTGGCCATCTCTGGCCCATCTGAAGCCAACTCAACTGTCAGCAGGAAGAATTTCCTGTCATCTTCCAAGCCATCTAGCGCGAGGGCTTCATGAAGCTCAGACACGCTCAGGGCTTCGGGCTTGTCCTGGGTAGAGGACAGTTAGAAAAGAAAGAGCAGTCTGGTTCACTTTGGGAGCAATTTCACATGAGGTCAGGCTGGTATGCCTACTACCCAAGTTGTAAAATTAAAAAAGGAACAGCATTGATTGAGATTATATATGTAGGTATATAGAGAGGGTGATGAAACACCTAGCACAAAAAGGAGCAGGTACAAACACCTCACCTGTTTATTTCCCAGAATGACAAGGGGTAGCTGTGAGTCTGCTGTCAGAAGTTGATGCAGTTGGTCTTTGGCTAGCGGGAGCCTCTCTCTGTCAGAGGAGTCCACCACATAGACTAGGACATGCGCTTTCTTCAGGTACTCCACCCAGTACGAGCGCAGGTTCTCACTGCCTCCAACTAGCAAACAAGCAAAAGAGCAGAACTCTGTCCCTGGAGTGGCTTCACTGAACAATGTTACATTCACACACACATTTACTGATCTGTACTGAAAACATGCTACCTAAAAGTTTTGGATTATTATTATAATACATGATCACGTGATTAAGCCTAAAACCCAACTACTAGTATAGTCTGGAACCCAATCTCTAAGCTAAGTGGATATGTATGATGAGATGTGTAGGTGTGAATTCATTAGTAATTTATGGTTAAAAAATAAAAAAAAAATGAATACAGTATTGTACACATTTATGAAAATCCTGATTTCTATTGTCACTGTACCTGCATAAGGTAACCAAAGTCCAGGGATCTCATAGATCATAGGCTATTACCTGAATGTATTGATGACATTTGATTTCTGATACGTGTAGAAAGACAACACATCCATTGTACTTTTTTTTTTCTCCATTTGCTCATCTCAAAATAAACTGAATCATTGATCGCCATACGTCATTCAATATTTGGTCACCCTTTACAATGATGGGCACCAATTCTTAATGTAAATTATGTATAAATACCAGAGGAATAATGCATGAATGTGTTCGAGCCGGGAGCTGGGAGATGCCTGCAGACACAGGAAGTGTACTCACTCTCCAGGAAGTCGAGCTGGCAGGCCAGGGTGCTGAGGCTCATGAAGTTGAAACCCCTAGTTGGGCCGCAGCCTCTCTTCATTCCTCCTCCAGACAGGCCCTGCAGCACACTGCTCTTCCCAGCCCCGTCCAGGCCCAGAACAAGAACCTGTCTCTCCCTCCTCTCCTCCTCCTCCTGTAGAAACACGCCACAGCCAAGAGTCAGGCACCCTCAGCACAGCCAGGGCCACTTTTAGTTAATCAAGAGATTAGACCAGTTTCATAGCTCAGAGCAAGGCTGGAACAAAATCAGTTTTCCAAGGTGAACATTTCTAATCACACTTCTGGCAATTAAATTCACTTCTTGGTCTTCTTGATCTTCACAGGTGAGCAAGAGGGCAATACAATCTTGAATGTAGTTGAAGGACTTTTGGCAAATGCATTTGAATTCAAGTCTGCTTGAGACATACTGTGTCTTCTACTTTTCAGTCCAACTCTTTTAAAACCCCTTTGCAACACTAGTTTGGTTTCAGAAATACTTTCGCCAATCTTGTTTCCAAGAAATGCTTCAATGAAAACAGTTCAAACTGTGCTCAACCTGTATAAGTAATGGTTGCTTCCCAATAGCTGTCAAAATCAATTTGTAATGATGCAAATGACAAAGTATACACTTTGGCAATATTTAGGAATTCTTAGTTTTGCAAGGGGTAAATGTCAGATAACTGTGAAAATTAACATTAGTTACTTAAAGTAAGTGGCCACCTAGTTGTCTGCTAGTGTTCCTGGAGTTTAATGGTGTTGCACAGAATACCCTTGCCCACTGATGTCAGTACATAGAAAAGCCGGTGTAGTTAACTTAATCCTAAAGAATCCAGTATGATGTCACAAACATTATATAGGCTTGACAAAAATATCCAAATTTACCAGACCTCTGTCAATGACATACATGTCTCCCTGGGTTCCTAACAGTTGTTAGTCTAAACACTTCACCTTTTCATCACCAAAATTAGTGGATTTCTGAAACCTATCATCTGGCACTGGATTGTTTTTTAGATTAAAAGGAGTTTAACTAAATGTCTTATTAATCTAAGCTTCAATAAGAGGGTTCAAAGTGCTCTGTTGGAAAGAAAAGAAGGAATAGGGAGTTCTGAGGACCAAGAATGATTAATCCCCTTTGAGAAGAGGAGGGTCCACACATCAAACACAAAGAACTGTATTTTACTTTCCTATGTTATATAATACATAAGAGCTGTGTAATGAACAAGTAAAATGCATTCATTATGCCAAAACTCTTTTCATAAATGCAATAATTCTTAATACAAAAATACCTCCTGCTGCATTGCATAAGAAACGATATTCAGAGCTTTAAAAAAAAAAAATCAGATCCTAGTTATGAACAGTGATGTGTACAACCACAAAAAATATTTGGACATTACATTTGTTAGCATAGAACATTGGGTGATCATGCATATCACTTCTGTGAATTTGAATTCTGTGAATAAAATGTCACATGTTTTCCAAAAACAAATAACTGCATTATTAAAATGTCCTTGTGCCAACACACTAATTTTGTGTTCAACATGTAGAGACAAATATTGCAAATCAATGAAACAACAAGGGTTTGGCACCACAGATTTAAGAAAAAAATATGTTTTTGAACCTGTTAAAAATACATACATGAGTATTGCTGTCATATTAATTAATTGTATTAGAATGAAAGGATGATGATGGGAAATTTGTTGAAATATCTGTAATACATTCTTCAGTAAAGTCTAAAGTGTTTATGCCTCATTGATCATTCTAAACCACCAATGAAATTACTGCTTGAGAATTTCCCTTGTTCACTGAAGAGAATTGTAAATCAAAGTATGTATTTAGATCCTACTCTTATAATTTTAGAATGTTTGAATTATTTCAGGTGTTTTATTTTGAAGTTGCTTCACGGAAGAGTATTCTATCCATGTTTCGTTTATTTTTGCTGGTTGTGTAGTAGTGGGTCTGTCTGCCTGCATTAAGTCATGGGAAGCCCTAAAGGAGATAAAGTGTCAACATTGAGCAACAATTACTGAAAAAAATAATATCAATTAGATTAACATTGTTTGTGAAAGGGGTAGGCCCCATTAGCCTTGTGACTACAACATTGACGTTTGTTTTACAAATTGTCCAAAAACACATGGCTGTTGATAAAAGATAGTCAATTTCACAACATGCTTCATTGAGGTTTGCTGGCCTAAAGAACACTGCAGTGGTGGTGGGTCTGATCAAATGATTATGTCATTGCAACAGCTCTTAAATAAGAGACATTGAGCCCCCGCCTGCCCATACACTCACATCATTGGCACCAGACCCCCCAAATGATGTCCCCTGGTAGGAAGGGGAATACAGAAGTGTACCCAGGCCAACACTTGACTGTCTTGTTTCCCCTTTATGCCTGTCTTGTTTTGCACCATTTCCGTGACATGTGTTTTTCTTCACGGGAGTGCCTACACATCACCTCTCGTTTTGTTAAACCTTTGCACCAGCCGGTAAAGTATTCACTCGTACGATAAGCAAACAAACAACATGCTTTACTTAATCGCAAAAAAATCATCACTAACGGGTTTAATAAAATAAACTGTACTGACTGTAAGTTAACAGTACATTTCCTTTCCTTTAAAATCAACAACAGTAGCTGACGTATTCGTGCATACGCGTGTAATAATTATTTGCACAATTTCAGCTCTGGAAAGGACTGGCATCTCGCTGACCTGTTCGTTGTAGCACACTATATATAATATAATCAGAACCCATTACATATACAGTGAGGTGGCAAACTGTAATGAAATAGTTAAATGAACAATTAAACTGTCATAACTGCGCCCCCTGCAATTAAAACAAGCGTAAACAGGACTGTCTGCTATGTATGAAATACCCTATGTAAGTTTAATACAAGTGATACTCAAGGGACAACCGGATTATACACAACACTGATACCAAGCTTGCTTTTCGGGCGCTATACGGACAACAATGTCAGAAGCCTGGAAATTGTGCCGGCTCACCTCTCTGATCATGTAGTAGTCCACCTCCGGAGACCATACTCGCCTCCTGTAGAAATAATTCCAGGCGATGAAGATAGCAGATCCCAGGGCAGCCACCGCAGCAGTCAAGGCGATGGAGATGTGCCGGAGCAGGACCATGTGTCAGCGCTGGAGCACTGAAACACGTAACGCAAATGACAAGCCAACAGGATGCCTTTTCGGAACAATGTAGCGAAGACAGCCGGACCACGTGATCCAGCTTGGCAATGAAAAAAAAAAACAAAAAAAAAAAAAACAACCTCGCGCAACCGGTGCCGCGTGATGTCACTCAAAGGGCGTGGCTTTAGTCCAACTAGAGTTGACTTTCTCCGGGAAATGCCCCCTGCCCCCTGCATCTCCCCAGACACCGCTCAAGAGCACAGGATTCACAGGGGGGGGTTGATTTGCAGTGCAGTAAGCCTCTGTTAGTAGGCTATTTGGATAAGAACTCAGTTTTGGGTGGATCATGTAAATGAGCGTACACAGGAACAAGCAAGTGTCATACGAGTTGTTCCATATCGTTTTCTGAATAAAGACATTGTTGTAGGATTGTCATAATATTAATTTTCCATTAAACATACGTTTTTTTTAACTATATAAAACAACATAAATTACAACTTAATTATTATAGCTCTATGAAACATTTCAGAAATAACCAGCACGTTTTTCTTTACGTTGTAGTCTAACGTTATTATTATTATTATTATTATTATTATTATTATTATTATTATTATTATTAGTAGTAGTAGTAGTAGTAGTAGTAGTTAGATCTGTCATGACAACAAATCGTTACTTAATTTCAGCAAGAAAAGAGACCTTCAGGAAGAGTATGAGCAATAGATGGCGCTAAACACTATGTGAAATAATTATAAAGAGGCACATAATAAATCAATTAATTGATAAAATATGCAGACTAAACTTTTTAAATAATTCAGCTTTCCATCTTTTTGTATGCATTAGCCTACATGTTCATTTGAATCCTATCAGTGAAAAATTAAGCTGTTTTTTGATGACATGGCACATTTTCGTTGTTGAAATTCGAATCGAATAACCAATGTCTAGATCTCAAAAGTACATTTTAATTTTATTTTTAATGTACTTCCTTGATTGTTTCATTTGCATTCATGGAATAATTCTACCCTAAATCCTAAAGATTCTTATCCCTCAAACAAAACAGAGTCCAATTTTACTTGGGACAAAGCCGACTTTTCAACTGAAATCTCCCTAAACATCTAAATATCCTCATATTATATTTAACTACACCAAAAAAAAATATATTGGCACAATATTTGTATAGTATTAAAACACCCAACTTAAAAACAACAAAAATCACAATACCGGTATGTTTAAAGATACACAAATAACAACTGCACAATAATGTACAGATTTTCTTTTTAAACGTCCCATATATTTCAATAATTACAATACAATTAGTTTAAGAATTGCTATTAGAGGATTTACGGTAATCACCTGGATGACGTAATTCCACCCGCAGCATCACGACCGAAACAACCAGTACAGAGGGAGGGGGACACTGTCCCTTTAAGAAAAACATTTAAAAAACAACTAATAATAATCAACTACAAAGGGATTTCAGGCAGGATTTGGCAAATCATTTGGCAGCAGACCGATGTGCAGAAGAAGAGTGCGTTTTGATGGGGAATGAGGGAAATTTGTAGGGAACAGAGCAAGCTAAATATGGTGGACAGTGCCTTGGAAAACTAAAAGGAGGCTTTTTAAATATTTAAGAAAAACATTGCGCTTGGAAGGGAAACATTTCCATCACTCGGGAGTGCGACTGTGAAAGTGCTCGGTTCAGCGGTCCTGAAGGGAATGGAGTTGGGACGAGCCGAGCGGAGGTCGGGTAGCTGCTCAACTGCATGGCAACTGCATTGAAACAATCCAAGCCAGCGGACAACCGGCTGGAAAGTTAAGTTTATCTCCGGAATATTAATGTATTTTACCGAGATCTCTAAATACTGATGAGGAAAGCACAAACACAAACTGAATTTGATGGGAAACGCGTTTATTTAATGTTGGATTTGTCTAAATAATTAATTATTAAAAAAAAACAACACAAAAAACACACTGCGCCCTACATCAGACTGCTTTAGAATTGGTTTTGTCTAGTTATAAAGCCAGGCGAGTGAGAGTTGAATGCTTTTGCATGGCAGCCAGGGCTTGTAAAGTGTAATGAATGAGGAGAGATACTGGATACAACCTCGGAACCGACGAATTTATGCTCAACGTGTGTTACTTTGTTTTTGATGTTTTAATTGTGTGGGACAAAACATTGCGGTTGAGGGCATTTTTTAAGAGCCGCCGACTCGGATAACACCACCCCGCCGGTCCGAGCGCGGCCGCGGAGGCGCAGGATAATGGGGGTAGATTTCCTGAAAAACACGTTCCTATCAGCGACTGTACTGGACATCGCTTTCGTCTAATGCTACACATAGGATTTACAGTATTTCAACTGGATTGCAATTTCTCCGGGACACGGCTCACCTTTAATGGCATTTAGACGACCTACAGAGAAAATTACATGGAGACTTGCCTGACATGCCAAGGAAGGAGTTACCATTGCCAGAGGGTTGGGAAGAAGCCCGGGATTTTGACGGGAAAGTCTATTACATTGACCATGTCAATAAAACCACCAGCTGGATTGACCCCAGAGACAGGTATGGCTACGAGATACCAGGTTGTGTGAGTGCTATCATCGGTGACCCCTTTGAAGCAGCTCATTGGGGTTTCCACCTGAGCAGTGGGTGACTTGTTTCCACATCGGCTGAATCGTAGCTCTCATACACCAGTCTTGTTTATAAGGGAACTGTTGAAATAGCCGCGTTGAAGTTTGTTTTTATGGAAGGATCACCTCCAAAATCTACGGGTGTTTTCCGGGGGGATGGATAGTCACTGAAATTTCAAATACGGTCACTTGATTGATTATTTATTTGTCTGTACAAAAGGACACTGTCTGCTACACCAGCCAGTCATTTCAAAATACAACATAGGTGAAGGAAGAAACATTCTTCATTTGGCCTCGTATTTATATATTTTTATATGTAATTCTGAGGCCTACAGGAAACGCACAAGGGGCATTATTATTATTATTATTATTATTATTATTATTATTATTATTATTATTATTATTATTATTATTATTATTAATAATAATAATAATAATATTGTTATGGAGTAGTGGTTAGGGCTCTGGAGTGGAGGGTCGTGCGCTCAATCCCAGGTGGGGGGCACTGCTGTTGAGCAAGGGACTTTGGCTTGATTGCTCCAGTAAATGCCCAGCTGGGTAAATGGGTAAAATGTACAAAAAACAACAAAAAACTGTGATGTATTGTAACAATTGTAAGTCGCCGTGGATAAGGGTGTCTGCTAAGAAATCTAATAATACATTGGTTTAGGAAATTCAGTCGAAATTACTATATTATGAATCGCGGCATTTTCGAAAGATATATACGGGCGAGTTGGGGAAACACCTGCTGGTTTAAGGCAGAAAGTTGTAGCCTATGTATTCATATTTAGGGACAAATAGTGAAAAGTCATAAGAGTTTCTTTGTAGGAAAAGCTTTGTACTATGCTTTTTTCTATCTTTTCTTTCAGATTTACAATACGTGTGTATACAATACCTGGGACTTTTTAAATTAAAGCTGCAGGCACCAAATGTAGCTATAGACTCCACTAACATGGACTTTTTAATATGACATTTTTTCAAATTGGAAAATTCCTAACACTATGCATAAATAGTAATTTTGTGTATATTTATTCTTGGTTTATTTGCATAGGACTTTCTTATATACAATAACTCAACATTGTATTTATTGGTGTGTTTTTGAATGGTTTACTGCTCTTCTTTACTGCAAGCGCTTAGGCTACTGCTTTAGCCTACATTTTCTGGGTTCTGTATTTGGAATCTGTATCTGTACATTTTATTTTGCTCGAAAGTTGTAGAACATGTGTAATTTTGTTTTCCTGGGAGCTGTTAAGTTTTTCTATTTATCTATTTAACAGGAAAAACAAGGGAAGAACAAACAAACATCCAGTTGAGAAAGTTTGTTGTCTGTAACTTTAAGACAGATCTGTTCAATAGCTTAGATCTGGAATTCTTAGGATCATTAGTAAATTCCAGGGTCCATAAGCTTAGTATACGATCTCATGAAAAATGTCAGCCAGGGATATAAACCTGAGGTACTCATTAATGAGAAGTATAAACCAGTGAAAAGGCGGTGGCCCTGTACTTTTTTCACTTGTCTGATCATTAGAATAATTTCTATATATTCTGGACATAATTTATTATTCATATATACATGCACACAAACATAACAAGGAAGAGTTTATTGGCTAAGTGGAATGTAACAGGTCACACAGTATCTAGGATACTAAGGGCAGAGGTATAAACAAGAAACTAGGACTGCATTCCTCGAATGTATTTCAGAAAAGGGAGGAGGAAGGAATGACAAGGAGTGCCGAGATTCCGATCTCAAATGAGGTGCTTAGTAGTAGTACAGTCATTAGTGATAATTTCATATATATCTTCCATTGGTTGACCTGAGCAATGTGACACAGGCCCTGTTAGTGTAACTACTGAAATGAAGTGCATAAGCTAACATACACACACAAAGTTGGAACAGGTGACTAAAACAAAACATGAGCAGAATAAATAGGAGGGAGTTCCACATTGTCACATTGGAGTTTATTTTTACATGTGAAAGTGCACACGTGTTTATCTTCTTGGGGATGGAGTTTCGGCGTGCAGTGTTTTCTGATGTATAGGCTATACGGTCAGACATTAGATAGAACCCTACAATTGTCCGACCTCAAAGGATATGATTTTTAAACTGTACAGTGTCCTCCGTGTACAGGGTTTCGGTGATGGTATACACAGAAAACGTACCATCTGCAAATACAGCCTAAATATATTCAGTGGATATGGCTTCTCATTTATGGAGGAGAATGCAGAAAGGCAATGTATAAGCAAAGTCCTAGTTTTCTGTACATCCAGTACCCACCAGTAGTCTCCACATTTCCCATTCTAGTACTGTTTGGTTGTTTTCACATTAGAAATCCCAGGGAAATGCTGGTACTAAATAAGCTGAAGTCTTAGTGACTGATTAAGAAGTTTTTCCTTTCAGAGGTGCTGCAGGGGTATGACCACTTTGTGGCAGACTAGCAGTGAAAAAAGTTTAATTGAAAAGAGCACATTAGTGAAAGAGGAAGAATACATGCAGGTAACAAAAATGTCCACTATAATTACACTATGGGAGGAATAGAACTAGAAGAAGAAACGCATGAGAAAGACCTAGGAGTCTACGTTGACTTCTCACTTTCTCCATCCAAACAATGTGGGGAAGCAATAAAAAAGGCAAACAAAATGCTAGGGTATATTGTCAAAAGTGTAGAATTTAAAACAAGGGCAGTAATGTTCGGACTGTACAATGCACTAGTTAGACCTCATCTGGAATACTGTGTACAGTTCTGGGCTCCACACTTCAAGAAAGATATCACTGCTCTACAGGCAGTTCAGAGGAGAGCAAGCAGACTTATTCCAGGTCTGAAGGGAATGTTCTACTGAGAGACTGAGGGAACTGAACCTTTTCACCCTGGAACAGAGGAGACTACGTGGGGACTTGATTCAAGTCTTAAAACCATGAAAGGCATCGACCACATCAAACCAGAGGAGCTTTTAAAGATCTGCAGGGACACACAGACCTGGGGACACAAATGGAAATTGGGCTTCAAGGCATTCAAGACGGAAAACAGAAGACACTTTTTCTTATGGAACACATACACACTGATGCTAAATTAACAACTTTGTATGTATGAATATCATGGCATGTAAAGTGAAAAGGTATAACAGAGAAAGTCTGTGGAGGAGTGGGTGGTTTCAGGATGTTAACATAGATAATAGGACTTCCCATGCCATATAAAATGTATCCCTAGTCTCCAAGAGACTACATCTGACTTTTCCAGTTTTAGATTACTTTTAGGTTTGTGTTTACTCCTAGTCATAAGGCAGTGAGCCAGCAAGGATGCAAGAACCAGGGATGTTTGACCTAGATTGGGAAATGGAATTCATGAGGTAGACATAAATAACTGTAAGTGGTGTGGGTGTGATTAGAGATAATAAGCATTTTCACAAGCATAGACAGCTGAAATAATTCAATTCAGTTTTCATTTGATATAGCACCCTTCACAACAAGCTGCAACAGAAGTCACCAGAACATACAGAACAATACAGAATGAAACTGCTCAAATCTGTCACACATAGGGTGTTAAAGGGGAACTAGCACAATCTATAAAATGATTGGTTTATATGTACTCATATGTTAGTAGGAGTGTAAAAGTAAAGTGTTTTTGTTTTTGGTTTTGGTTTTCTTGGAAGACCAATCTGGTGCTCTTGTTGATGTAGTCTTTTCTTCTCTCTAGTAAGTATTGAAATGTCACATCCTGGTTCACCAAAGCACTCTCCTTTGGGATATTTTTATACTTTTTAGTTTTGAAAGTCACTTAAATTATAGTGGACCAGCAAAATCATAGATACTTTTACTTATACACTCCTACTAACACATACGTACAAATAAAGCAATCATTTTAAGGATTGCGTTAGTTCCCCTTTATACCAGTGGAGATTTTCAGGCAGCTTGAGTTTGGAAATGGGAAATCAATGCAGGATTTCAAAAGGAATAGGGGCATGACTCACAGAAATGGAAGACAAGTGTGCTCTTAACAGAACTGAGACCCAGACGTCCTCTGTGCTGTTCAAATTTAGGCTCTGCTCCCAGCCAGTATTTAGAGAAGTCAGTGAAGGGGAAATGCAAGGCAAAAAACACAGTATTGTACATTTTGCATTATTGTACCCTTGCACAAAATAGGTTGTAACCAACCAACCATTCTCTCCTCCATATTTTGCGTTTTTCCTCCTCTTCAGTTTTTCTGCACATGAGTGCACAAACAACTTCAATGGCAAGCTGCTCTTCTTTGTCAGGCTCCATTTCTGGCAAAGTCACAGAATTTCTTGTGTGTGTTTTCCTGAGACAACGCAGTTTCGGGCACAGACGCTGTTTGTCGGGGATCCTTCCAGGTCAAAGATCTTGTAATTTGTGAACCTTGTCTGTGCTCGGTTGTGTAGTGTGCACACCACTACATCGACAAAATGACAGATTACAAGAAAGAATGTTGTGTAATGTAAAGCGGTACAGCGAATTTGGTAGTTTGAATATCGTGTAGTGTGTACTTGGCATTAGTGAAGGAAGAGTGCAAAATTGGGAAAAGGAAAGCGCTAATGAGGGGAAGAAAGTACATAAGTGCTGGTACAGAGAGGCTGATGATCAACAGTTTCCAGAAGTAACCAAACTGAGGCAGTCTGCTTTGGATTGCTCAGGATTTCAGGATGCATTCTGATCTTATTTGACCAAACACACTCTTACCTAATTAACTAGGCAACTTTTTTTTTTGTTTCCTCTTCCTCATTCTCCATAATTATTGGTTGTGGTCTATTGGAGAGCTCCAATTGAGTTTCAGCATGGGTTACCATAAAATCATCAGTTTCTATGGACTGGGGACACTTTAGTTATTGATGACTTAAAAACAAGGAACTGTGCTCCTAAAATGGTTGAAGGGTATCTTTGTGTTGGTGAATTCTCTAAATGAAATGAAATGAAATTCTCTAAATTAAATTGGGTCAGAATGTATCAAAACATCTGCACAACAGTTGAGAATTAATGGCCTTTCTATCAGTTGATGATTTACCTATAAAACCTGCAGGATTAGATGTGGATTTCCATGACCATGTATGGAGAGCTCAGGTATATGGTAACCATATAGTATATAATGTAAATGGGTGGTTACATACTCCAAAATATTGACTGTCACTAATACTGAAGTCATACAGGCTTACCTGCAATGTCGCTAAGATATAAGTGAAGCTTTAGTTATAGAGAAACCTTTTACACAATAACTACATGCACTCTGCTTCCTACAGTCCAGAAAGTCTTCAAGAGTCTTCCATATGCTTCTAGCAGAGTTTTGCTCTGATGTCTTTGCCGTGGTGCACCACATCAGACAGAGGAAACTGCTTTTCGTTTGTAGCTGTTGGGGGGATTAAAAATGTGAACTGCTTTGCATGTGGATGATGTGTGAAATTATTATTTGTATCTAATTTGAATGAAGAACTGTCAGGATGGCCAAATCAGTTAAATAAGTTGTCTCTGGAGCTCTTGTGAAATCATAACATGTACATGCCTTAGGCTCTGTAATTATCTTTTTTGTGGGTATCTTAGACTGCAGTGTAACTCTACCATTGCTGTAGTTTAGAGCATAGAGGGGCTGCACTGCAGGCTGGTGGGGGCAAATGCAAATATCAGGCGTTACTTCTTCAGATGGCTGCTAATCTCCAAAAATGTGTTGATCTGCTAACTTTTCTGTAATCCCATTAGAAAGATTTTCTGTTTGAGTTACACCCGGTCATGTTGAATTAATTTTTTCCTCAATAACTTGATATATTAATGGAACTTTGGTAAGATACACAATCAAAAACAAACAAAAAACAAAAAAAACAGGTACATATACTGATCTGTTTTCATTCCTTACTTTTACAATGTCTGTGTAACAATAATTAAAATCATTATGCGTGCCTTCATCCTTCACAGATTGATCAGATTTCCCAAATTTGCCCCAGTGAACAGACTCATTAGGTTTTATGCATAAGGAAATATGTGTTTTGTATTGTACCTCAAGTGTATCTCACCATTGAGAAGCAAACTGAAAAAGTGAGAGACTTAATTTTAATCTTTAAAGAAGAAAAGCACAATAAAGAAAATTCTGGCTGAGAGTTAGCACCACTGCTTTTGTACACAAATTAACAATGTTTCTTAGATCAGTAATCTCAATGAACAACTTCCGAACAAACATTACATTTTTGGGCTGTATACTAATTAAGTAGCTTCAGTAAAAAGGTGAAGTATAAAACAATATGAACCAGAATGCTAAATGGTCATGAAATTTGCCTCCATAGGATCAAATGGGTTATTGAATGTTAACTCTTAACTAATGACAATGGCGTTACTCGACTGTAGTCCATCAATTATGAATTGCACAATTGTAATCAAATTCAGGTCTAGTATACCAGATGGCAATGTTATTTTTGTTCACCCTAATGCACTACTTTATGTACTCAAAATCAGTTATTTGGAAATGCAATCTTTCTTGGAATAATTATATATCAAAAATGATATATAACATTACAAACAACTGAATTTAGAAATAAATAAATCAATAATCTTGTCACATGAATATTGATTTTTGTGCTATGTTTACTGCTACTGTACTTAATGTGAATTCTTAGAGTTTAATATAATTTGCTGCTTGTCCAAAAACACATAACACAAAACCTATATGTTCCCACGTACTGAGAATTAGGCTTTTGCTCCACCATTATAATGAAAGAGCAACCCTTTTATTGTTAATAGGGCTGTAGCTATCGATTTAATATGATAATCGATTATTCTATAAATAAAACTATCAATTATTCGAATAATCACAACAACAAAAACATTGTTCTATTATCAGTGCATTCTTATGGGGTCCATGGCATCCTATTCTCGAGTTCGCAGAACTCTGTGAATACAGGGCTCGGATTTCCCAGAGGACTCATTTTACATTACACTTAACCACTTCAACTCCAGATGAAAAAATGAAAACCCTTCCCAGGTACCAGATTTTGAAAAGAATGGTGATAATGATTTAATGCCTGAAATGTAAATATTTGTATGAAAAATGTAAATTTTTCATTACCCCTTTATGCTCATGTGTACTACATATCGAGGTTCAGTAAAGAGATAAGTACAAGGTTTTTTGAACAAAGAAAACAATGCAAATACCTTTTGTTGTTTACAATATTATACTCTATAATAAATTAAAAATATTAAAACAAAAATATTAAACAGTACACGGAAACACTAATAATACGCAATACACTGGAACTTATATGAAAATAATAAACAATAAACTGAAACGTAAATTAAAATTATACACTGAAATCCTGTAATAATAAACAATGAACAGTAATTATCAACTAAAACTCAATCTCTGTTAAGCCCTGTGCCATCAGCGCCTTGCTCTGTGCAATGTATTGAAAAGCTTGGAAGACAGCGCTGCAGATGCGCTACAGGCTCCGCGCAGCATTGTGATTGATCTGTCTGCCGCAAAAGCTGCTTCTTTGCCTTGTATTCAGCACTGTTTTTTGAACGCATCTCGACACAGCACTGTATAGCACTTGGTAAAAACTACATAAACCACAACTAAACAAGTACATCTAATAATAAAACTAGCAATTATAATATACAACTATATTTATATACTTGTAAAAGGTGAAGGGATTGCCACAATAGACGGAAGACTTCAATGCGCGCACAGGTACATGGAGGCTCTAAACAACATGTGATTAGTTAAAAACATGGTATGATCGCCATCCCCGGCTTTCAGTTCGCATTCTACAGTATCAACATTGGCATTGGGAATGACTTGAAACTACATGGTGCTGAGGGTTTTCATTTGACGTGCGTGCGTACATCATGGTATTTAAGTGGTTAAATGTTCAGTCCTGTTGTCCTACATAGCGCCCGGAGCCTAAATATGTTTCAAAAGTCTATATCCAAAATTCTACGTAGAATTTGACATGCCTGAAACATGCACATAATCCACGTGTCTTCCATCGCGGCACACGTGTCCGCAATATCCCACATGTCTACAGCATAATTTAAAAATTACTTTACACGTAAACCTGAGTTTCCCAGCTTAAATCAATTAATTTGTTCAATGCTGTGACTGTCGGTGGCACAAGCATTGGCGAGAGAGCCAATTGATTTTAACTAAGAAATTATAGTGTGCTTATATTCAAAAGTCACTTTTAAATTATTCTGTACCTTTGAGAAATTGCACCCGGATTGAAGACATGTAGAATTACGTGCATGTATAGGATATGTCAAATTCAATGTCGAATTTTGGATATAGACTTTTGCATAAATTAGCATGAGAGAAAACATTACATCGGAGGCAAGCAGCAAATACAACACTTTCGTCAGCGCAATTTCATAAGTAATACCACAGTTGCCCTATTACTAGCAACGTTGCAAAAACTTACCATGCTTTTCGTTTCAAGTGCTCAACCTTGTCGGATGTGATCTTTAGGAAAGCTAATTCTGATTTACACAGTCCACAAAGCACCATACGGTTATCACTCTTTCTCGTATAAATACTCCCATAGTTTCTTTGCTTTCGCCCGAGTTTTGTTTTGTGCGGTGGCTGGCTGCGACGTGCAGGTTCAGACATTTTTCCAGTGAGGCGCACAGGTGGATGACAAACCAAGTCATGCATTACTGCCACCTACTGCTGTTTGAAAAGAAACCGTTGTACTCACACAGAGCTAGGAATGTGGACCAAGGATATTAGACGAAATGGCTAATATCAAGCATATTAATAAGAATTGCTAAAATAGAGGCAACATAGCCAAATGACTATTCGACTGCTGAAATAGAAGTCGACTACTTTATTAGTCGAATAAGTCGACTAATCGTTGCAACCCTAATTGTGAATCTGTTCCTGTTTCCCCTTGGGTGACAATTCTATGCACTGTATGCGACTTGATCACAAGAGTTGGCCATAGTCATACACGAAACACTGAAGAAACACTGTTCCCTATAAAATCATGCATGTTTTCACCAATAAAGATTTAATGTTTAATGTTTTTTTCTTCAGTTATCTTAATCTGTGGAAATGATTGGATGAAACTGATTGCTTCATCTGACTATAACTATTATCGGCTTGTTACTGATTAGCAGCAATATCAAACACTGGGTTTGTTCCATGCTGTGATTTGTTAAAAAAGGCATGCATAATTCTGTATTAATAGTAGGAATAACTAAAATAATCAGCAACCTTTTCCTAAAAGGCTGTATTGACATACATGTACTTACATGTGATACACCACAGAATTCCTTAAGGGCAAAGGAATGTTATCTTTAAAATATGACTGTAGTTTGTTGGGGGTGGACCACTTTTTTTATTGCTGGACCTTGAACACAGCCATCCAAATTGCCCTGTGGAATTTACATTACTGTAAAATACCAGGCTTCCGCATTGTTCAGTTATCTGTGTTATTTACATTCACCATTTTAAACTGATTTACGTTGCCTTAGAAAGCAAGTCATTCCAATTGTATTTGAACTTCTGAAGTGACTCACATAGATTTTCCTACCCATCCCAGTCCAGTACAAACCTCTTAATATCAAGATTGCTCAAACAGTTCTGAGTGTAATTAAATGTTTGCTTTTTCGTTGTTGTTGGTGGCAAATAATTTCCCATAAATTGGAGGTGCTGTTGTGAAATGAATTAGGAACAAACAATCCAATGATGCAGTGAATCACAGTGAACTGTGGACATACAAAGGGGATTACATATTAGACCGGAGTGTTCAACTAATGAAGATAGGATGAAGTAATGAGAGAAGGGATGAAGACTGGCCATGAACTTGGTACACCAGGCAATACAGTGAAACCAGGAAAACGTCTCTGTGCATAACATTAACCAAAAAGTTTAGTTATTTTTACCATCTTAAAATGAGTATGCTAAGCCCTGCACAAAATTATTAAATATTCAAATAGCATTTCCTTGGAGGGTTGTAGAAAAATCCTAACCAAGGCAACAGACATTTGCAATTGAAAAAACGCTGCAAAAGTTTGTGTTGATTCATTACCATAGTGGGAAGAAATGAGGGGAAAGTGATTCACCTGAAGAGAGAAGAGAGGAATTCTTCACACAGGGGTTATCTGGCCCTCTTACTCGATTAATTAGTCTCTCTCTATTCTTCCTGCTTAGCTGATTAATTGACACTAACTCTTGCAGATGTTTGTCAGTTTTAAGTGTCACTCTCCTCAGTGTCATTTTATACACCACCCGGAGAACAACATCTGAAGAGTAAATTTATTCTGTGAATCTTATAGGAGAGCAAATGTAGATTGGAAGAGCGGTGCATCTGTCACAGTTTGTAGGTACCTGGCAAATCTTTAGCAGCCCCTGTTGCACCACTACCCAAGAAACACTCTCTGACTTAAACCAACATACCCTGGTGAGAGGGGACCAATTGCTTTCCATTGTTCAATTCAATTCAGTAAATCTTTATTGTCCCCAAGGTGCAATTGATGTGCAGCAGTTCAAAAACAGACCAACAAAATCTATAACAAACACACCGTAAAATAGATCTAAATATATACAATCCGACATTAATAATAATAATAATATTATTATTATTATTAATAATAATAATAATAATATTATTAAGTACATGACTCATTATTATCACCATCATTGTTGAGGATATCCCTGTCACAGTCTGTTAATGACCAAGCCCAGGCTTGACCCAGTGACATCTGCCTGCACTTTAAATGAGTGGCATTGCAGATTGAGCCATACAGGTGGCCAAGGCTGCTCATTTTAATATGGCATGGGATCTGTGTCCATGGTCAGTCAGTCAATTCTGGTGAGGGCGAATAACACTCTAATGTCTTGTGTAAAGGGGCTATGGGACAATCACTCTGCTTTATCAAAACTCTCTAGAAAAATATCATAGCATCAATATTGCTTTACTTTTTTGTGTTTTATAATCAAGGGTAGTAGTAGTTTATAATTAAGTAGTTTCCTGCCAGATTGTTTGGTTTTTAATCTTAAAATTGAACCTTCTGTCTTTTCACTCAGTTGTGAAATTATTCAATTCCACGGGTTAATTTCGTATGGGTGGAGGGGGGAGAGTTAAAATATCTAATGAATAAAAGCTGTTATGTTGGTACTTTAGTCTGAGAAGTTCAACTAGGAGTGAAATGTTCAGTAGGTGGGCTGTGCATGATTATGGTTTTGGCATTACACTATGGTTAGATTAGATTTTTGTTCATTGTTTAGCATCTAAATATGAAAAAAAGAAAAATGTCACCTAATGTTGTTTGTGTTGTAAACTTTTTTTCCCCTCCAGCTTTCAGGTTTTGAAAGCTTTGACAGGGTGAGATTTAAAACAAGAGCTTCTCTTTCCTTCTCTCTCTCTCTTTACATTATTCATAACTTGAAAAATGAACCAGTTCGATTTCACTGTTCGAAAACCCCCCAGCTGCGGACAAAGAACTAGTTTTCAATATCCTCTCTGTGTTGCAATCTGGCTGACAGGGTAGTGAGAAGACTGTCATTGTGACTTGCTATATGCATGTTTACAGTAACACAGTGTAACACATAAATTTTTATTTGGTGGAGAATACAAAGTTTGTTTTTGGTGGAAACTGTTTATTTCAAATTCTTATTTTTTTCATTAGAATATACAAAACTAAATGGTTTATACATTTTATTTTTTCACAATTTGTCTCTGGTGAAATGGTTCAACATGGAATTATTGCATTTTGTAAATTCTATCCTGTACATCACAAATTGCTTTTAAAAGCCAGAAAGTGTGTGGATCATAGTCCGTTGAGATTGCAGAACTGGTCGTAAACTTATACTGATCTACTGCTATTATGGGGGAGTGTATGTGTGTGCGTCATGTTCATTTTAATTTTTTTTTCCCGTTGTTGTTGTTGTTGTTGTGAACGGCCTTTGCTATATACAGTAGGCCCAGTTTACAGAGTCTGAAATGTGTTGCCTCAGAAACATCTAGGAGATATGTAAGTATGACTTGTGGAATGCCAGCTCTTTGTTGCAGAGTACATACTTGGCAGGCCTGTGTATTGTTTGTAGCTGCCCTTGAGGTGAAAGGAGCCCATTCTCTGGCTCTTATGGCAATGTGAAGCATGAGAAAAATGCATGTGATTCACCTTGGGCATGGCACTCACCAATACATTTGTTTGTCAGCCTTGTTTTTATACAATTAAAACCGTAGCTGTTACACATGCTATGGCACAATTTGAGTTTTTCACTGTATTTCTTGTGGGGGAGCTGCATTGTTGTTTTATTTTCCCCCCATTTCCTTTCATCCTTTCTTGTTCTTCTGTAGCTCCATTACATGCTTAACCAAGAAAAGGATCACAACCAAACAAAGTTGACAGTCTTGGCTTTGTAAAACCCCATTCACACTGAAACAAATGCCGGCCGGCATTTTGTTGCCGGCAATGTGTCTGTGTGAATGGAGCAAGAAAATTATTGCCGGCAAATTCAGCGTCAAGTCCTTGCGTGTCGATGCAGTGCGTGAGCTAACTGCCGTAACCAATCAGAATAGGGGCACATTTTTGCGACCACAACAGGACAAGGTTAAGCCACCTTTGAACAAGAACTTGTGACGAGAAACGGACCAGGTTGTTAGAAATGCCGGAGGCTGAAAATAATATAGTCGCAGCAATCAGTGTTACTGATGAACCAACAGGTTGGCGTATGTAATGCTAATTATTGTCACACATGTCAGAAGTTATGTACCAATAAATAATAAAAAATATATTATCTCTGTACAGGCAAACCTGTTACCCACTCACACTGGGTTCGTTTCAAACTAAATCTGTTCGGTTTGTTTGCTGCGAAACAATGTATCCGTGTGCTGGCTGTTCACACTTACTTTGTGTACAAAAGTGCTCAGTTCGTAACTTGGGTTTGTTTTTATGATTCACTTCCGTGTTTGCTCAGGACTCAGATCATATTGCAATAATCGTGAGCTCGGTTCCTTTTGTATTAATAAAACACAGAATATTTACATTTTACATGATTAGTGCATATAAGAAATGGCAGCATAACACATACAATAACAAATACATATGACTACATGGTATTGTTTACTGTATATTTCCTATATACGTAAATTGCATTATGCTTTGAACTGTACTGTAGTTTTGCACTTTTGTATTGTTCTTATTTGTAAGTCTTCCAATAAATAAATAATAATAATGATGGCAATAAAGTTACTACATGTAGTCTAACACATTTGACTACATCTAATACAACCAAATAATACATGGGTGCGTTCACGTTGTGCAGAATGTGCTGAGATCTGACCAGCACAGTGATTCATTTTCATAATCGTATGACAACAGTCTGAATAGTGACACATCCGTCTATTTAAACACACTGTATGTAGTTATACAGAACACAGCAATAGGCTACTATATTTGTGAATATTATAATCAGCTTTGCGCTGCGGAATGGTGATTGTTTTGCCTATATAAAAATATACAATAACATTGTACTGTGACATCTCCTAAATATCCATCTCGGATTATTTTACTGCTACTGCCATATCTTTAAACGGGGAAATGATCGCACTTGTACAAACACGTCCAGAATATGGGTCCGTGTCTCCTTTCCTGAATCCACAGGCTTCTGTAGCATCCCGTTCCCATGGCTACAGCGCTCTTGCCGGCAAGTTTCCCGCATTCAAACCCAGTGTGAATGGGGGGCAATAGGAAAAAAGCAGGCAAACGTTGCCGTCAATTTGCCAGCAATTTGGCGGCATTTCAGTGTGAATGGGGCTTAAGTTGGTGAGTCTGATGTATAGATATCAGAGTGTCCTTCTACAAAAAGAGCACAAGATCGTGTATTATTTGTATTATGTCATCTTAAAGCTGTCTTGATTAGCTAGAATTTTTGTATTGTTGAGGCCGGTTTCAAGCACCACTTTTTTCCCCACCATTTGGAAATTGTCTACTTAATATTAGACTTATTATCAATATAATCTTATAGTGTGAGATAAATCGCTCCTCAGTGCCTGAAATATCTGAGATTGATGTCATTTTGCTTCTACTTTTACTCTTAGGTGTAAAAGCTATTCATAAAGATTCTTTAGAATTAAAAGTACTCTTAACTCGAACAATATTTTGGAGACCTCACAAGCTCCCCTAACTAGTTAGGAGACAAAAGCATTGAGAAGACAACTGAGCGAACCTTCCATTAAAGGAAAGGTGTTACAGCGGTGTGATGATGAAGAGTTATTGCGATGATATAGATTGGACAGAAATGGAATATTATTTGTTACTGAACTAGTCAGAAATGCAGTTTCTTCCACCGCTGTCAGAAATGCAGCACTGTCAGCAGAGATATAGCTGATGACAATGATGAAATGTCTGGCCACAGGGAAAATGCAACAATGTAGCAATGATGATTTGGGTGATGACCATCATAACAGCCATCAATAAACACATTTGTGTCTGAATTAGCAAATCGGTGTAAAACTCTTTATGAATGTACCCCAGTGTTTCCACCTGTGGCTAATATGTACAACAGAAGCATATATAGTGTTCAATGTGTAGATGTTTTATGTATATTTTATGATTGTGATTATGAATATGAAATTAATTTAGCATTTTAATGCCATGTAGCATCTTAACATCCTCATAATGAAGGAATGATGGGGAAATTATTTTTATTGTGTGTCAAATTATAAAGAAATAAAAGTCTGAGTTAGCTTTGCATATTCGCTTCTGCTTGTCTACATGTGATCTCGTATTGAAAATTTGGTAAAAGTTATTCCTAGGATTGGATCCTTCTCCCAGCTAAAAGTAGGTGTAAGAGACTTTATGACTAACTTCTACCTCCTACTCTGAGTGAGGAGTAATTTTACTCCTAAACTAACTTTTAACGTGAGATGTCTGAGATGTTTTATGCATACGGGCCCTCAGATGTTTTCATACCTGCAAAATGCTTTGTGATGAGAGTGTTGGTATTTTAAGCCCCTGAAACTAGTCCATTTTGCATTTTAACGATGGAATCGGATACAGGATTAAATGGAGCCCAGCAAAACCACTGTAGTCATTGAAATGTATATATTTTTGTAATTCAATGAAACATGCATATTTTCTGCAAAGGTTACATTATCAAATGTATACTAACTTGAACTGAGAATGATACTTCTTGAGTACCAGTTCAGTACTCTCTTTCATGGCTTGCGTTAAATAATTTATTGAGTTTAGTCATTAATTTTGTATGCTTTTTGTTGTCTCTTCAGAAACACCAAACCTTTGACGTTTGCAGACTGCATTGGAGATGAATTGCCTGTGGGCTGGGAAGAGGTCTACGACCCCCACGTTGGAGCCTATTATGTTGACCATAACACGAGTATGTTTTAAAATGTATTGGATAGAATCATAACTGCTATTGCAAGTTCCTGAAATAGCACTGTAGTCTTTTCAAAGAACGGCTATGACGAAATTAATTAAAAAATGCTGAAATTCACTCTGGACCCAATCGTTGTCAGAAAGTTCCAAGAAATAAGCTCTCCATTTATAATTTTGTCCATGCAAATTGTCATCACTTTCAAGTTGCTTTTAAAATTAGTATAGCAAGGGTAAAGCACTTGGTAATCATGCAGAGTTTTAATTAGTGTGATTAGTCCTTTAGTGTAGGAGTAGTAATGTTTCTCTGACTATAATGTATGTATGTGTGCATGTGTGTGTTTGTGTCTTTGTGTTTGCCTGCATGTGCACATGTGCAATTGGCTCCCAGTATCTCTGTGTGTACAAATCTGTTTTTGCCTGTAGGTGTGTCTATGTTTTAGTTTTTGCCTGTGTCACCCCCTCTGTGTTCTTGTCCATTTGTGTTTGGCTGTCTCTCTGTCTGTATATGTCTGTGTGTAGGTTTATGTGCATCTGTTTACCTGCATGTCTGTCTTTGTGTGTGCATGTACGATTTTGCCTGTGTCTCGGTTTGTGTGTGTTTGCCCGCCTGTCTGTCTTTGGCAGTGTGTTTACCTGTGTTTACCTGTGCTTCCATCTCATGTCTCGTATACTATACTGTCTGTCTGTTTGTCTAGTTCTATCCGTGTGCTTACCTGAGTCTCTGTCGGTGTGCATTTTGCCCGTGTGTCTGCTGGTCTGTCTCTGGCAGTGTGTTTACCTGGGCCTCTCTGTATGTGTGCCCCTCAGAGAGCACACAGCTGGAGGACCCCAGGGTGCAGTGGCAGAAAGAGCAGGAACGCATGTTGCGGGAGTACCTGGACGTAGCCCAGGATGCCCTTACCGCACAGAGGGAGATCTACCAGGTGAAGGAACAGCGACTCAAACTAGCCCAACAGGAATATCGGCAGCTCAATGATGCTTGGAAAGACAAATCCACATCTCGGACAAGCTGTAAGTGGCAGTTGTGGGGAACTTGTGACAGAAGAGCAAGACAAGCAAGAAAACAATAATTCTTATATTGTTCACAACAGACAAGAATGTGGTATACATGGTTAAGCATTATTTATTTATTTACCTTGTAATCCTGGCAGACAATTAAGTCCATACAATACTTATCCATTCCGTTTTTTTTTTAAATTTGCTTTTGGTAGTTTTTTTTGTTGTTGATTTGGAGAGTGTACCTTTTCCCTTTTTCCTTCTCATTTTAATTTTGAAAAATTAAATTCAACTTGGAAAATGCCAACTTATTATAATATCCCTTTCTTTTTCTCTCTCTCTGTCACAACAGATAAAGGCTTCAACAGTTCTTCATTACTGCTCTTCCATCATTATGTGTCTGCTAAACTGATAGAAAATGAAGCAGTGATGTAGCTTTAAAACATGGCTTCCATGTGTATCATATGATTGTTGAGGGCATTTATCAATAATGGCCTGAGAGAATTGTCCTACACCTGGAAACAATCATTTAACAATACTATTTAATAATAATAATCAAATAAACTCTAAACTCTTCCTGTATATGTTGTGTATAATATTGATCCTTGTGTATTTTAATCAAAAATAAAAAACAGCAATCAGAACACAACTCACTTTTCAGACAAGGAAAATCAATTACTTTACATTGGCAATAACTTGAATTTTCTTAAATGAAGAGCATTGTCCTCTTTAAAGTGCAGGGTGTTTCTGTTTCTTACAGTGAATTCAGGATCTTCCTCGAGCAGTAAATACGACCCTGACATCCTCAAAGCTGAGATTGTCACTGCAAAAAGCAGGGTAAGCACTGTTTTCAGATCTGCACTGCAGGGAGAAAGGAGTACTTTCTTTTCTCTTACTCGGGGCTTCCCAACATTTTACTCAGCATGTCCGCATTTAAACACTGCCAAGTTTGTCTCTCACCCCAAGATGCTTCACACACACAGGATCAACCTGTTTAAATATTAAATTCCACATTAATGCTGTTTATACTTTCAATTTAAAGAATTAAAAAACATGTATTTATTTGATACTTCTGCAAATAAAACCACTTCTCTTACTTTTAATTGTCTCTACTTAAGAAAACTGAAGATTTGGGGCAGTTTGCAATTAATTTAATTTCTTGGCTGTTTTTTGTTACCAGTTACTCCATTTTGTTATAACATGTGAGTGTACCCTTACAGAAAGGTTTAGCACAGTTCCCTTAGGTTTCGAGTAGGCATCCAACGAGACAAAAGGCGTATTTACACTGCCATTTCTGATCCAGATCAAATGCTACCAGTGCTCAGAAAAGGCAGTGTAAACGCTCAGTAATCGGATCAAATGTACCTCTCAGGGAGATGGTACAGATCAGGATCAAATGCATTGGTAGCATTTGATCCTGGCAGTATAAACGCTCGACCAGCTCAAGTTCTGGCATGCACTGCAGCGGTGTTTGTTTTAAAGGCACAGAGCAGACAAACACCCTTTACATCACACTTGGAAGTGCAAACTTCCCTACTTTCCTTGTTATAAATACGTCACAATTAACACTTAATGGCTTGATATTTAATGTGAGCAAAACATATATTGTATTTTTATTTCAACAGTTTTTGATATAGCTCTGTGTTCTAAAAGACTAATTTAATTTACACATATAATTACGTTTGGACTTTTGTGCTAGTGCACAGACCCCTCTGCCATCAAGTGGCAGTGAAAACATGACACCGCTGATCCTGATCAAATGTACCGATGCATTTGATTCAGATCAGAAATGGCAGTGTAAATGCACCTAATGATTACACATGATTCTAGTAGGTCTACAATTGGATGTCCAGGAGAGAAAATAACATCAGAAATCCAGAACATAGTCATCCATAGCAACTCTGTGTAGCAGTTTTTCATCAGTAGACATTACCCACATGTTAGTAAATTTATAATCTGAAAAATCTGTATTTTATTTTATTTAGATTTTATTTATTTTATTTATTTATACATTTTATTTTATGTTTTTTGAGACCAAGGGTTGCCACACATTACATTTGCAGTGTGGGCTTATAATCTTAGCATTGTCTCCTTTAATAAACTCAAAATATGTGCCAGCTTCAAATTTCAAAAGGAAAGTTATAGACCAAAATGCTGTTGTTTTTTGTTGAATTTGAAATTCTGTGTTTTTTTCTTGTTTGTTTTAGTAGATGTTTTAATCGGCAATATGACTCTTTATTGTTTCAGCAAAAGGGATAAGCAGAATTAAACATCCTTAAATCTTTTGAAGTTTTATTACAGATTTTTCTGTATGCACATCTCTAAATATTGATTTCATTTATAACTGTGGGAAAGATGCATTGTTTTCCATAAAACCAAACCCAAATGGTTTATTTTTATTAATGCATTTCAAAACAAAGAAATACAGTGAAAGGTGGTAGGTTAATTCTTTATTGCTCACTGTGTATATTTTTTATTTTCTGCTCCTCACAGAATTAATGTTTTTAGTGTTTCGGTTCTTTACCAATATGGAACTTGAAATTTGCACAATTGCATATTCCAGGAAAAAACATAACCTTTTTTATTTTGGTTCCCTTTAGGTTAATAAGCTAAAGAGGGACTTGGCTCATATGAGACAGGAACTTCAATACAAAGAACAGGGTTATGAAACATTGAAAGAGTAAGTAATTTCCAGCCTAGACCACAGAAAGTAGTCTATTGTTGAGTTTTGAATTGAAGGAGCTGCTGTGTTTTGAATCCATTCATCCCAAAATTCACTTTTACCTTTTGTAACCTAATTATTTCTAGGATATACTTTTGTTTTGACAGGAGGAGGGGGGGTGGGGGGTACGTTTTCACAATTTTATCCTTGAAAGGAAACTCACGGTTGGTTGATTGTGAAGGTCTTGTAAGTTAACTGCTCTTTTGCAGAGATGATGATAATAATAAAAACCCTTTCAAAGGTGAAAGTAATTCACCATTAGTTCTTAACAGGAGTTTACTTTCTATTCCCCTCTTTTCGCTGTGAGGAATGTTGGCAAACCAGTTGTGCCACTGCACACATGACTGGCTAATGATGACTCACTTCATATATTTGCTCCTGAAAATTACTGTAAAGAAGCCTTTTTTTTGTTTTGTTTTGTTTTGTTTTGTTTTCATGATTGCTTCCTTTCTATTTCTTCTTTTCCTCTCCAGTATGCTAATTGTGTCTATTAGAAATCTGACCACAATGTTCATTGACTAGGATGCAGTGTTAATGTGCTCTCACCTCTCCCCTTCTCGCTGTCTCTCTCTCTGCAGAATCGATCACAAAGTGTCTAGAGCTTCTTACGGTTATAAACTGCATGAGGCGCAGGCTATCCTGAATGAGGTGAAAACAATCAAGACCGCCATAGTCTCGGGGGAGAATGAGAAACGGGAACTGATGCAGGTAAAACAGAAGCAGTAGAGACCAATGAAAAGTTTCACTTTTCCCAGCTTGTTTAAATACAGATAAGGCAGCATTATGACACTGCATGGAAACTTCAACTAATATATATTTTTTAATTTTACATTTATTTAACAACATGTATACAGAATGTATGTCGAATGTGCAATATTTTACAAAGAAAATACCCAAACAAATTAATATTAAACTTTCATATTAGGATTATGTATCATTTGAGTTTCTTGAGCTAGGCTCTAGTCAAGTCTAATCAAGAGGTTGCGTAAATTTTTGACTACCATTCCATAGAAATTAATCGAGAAGGGATACAAAAGTTACACCACCCCTCAACTGGAATGTTTTCTCTAGGTTGAATCAGTGCTCAACAAACTCTGAATAGATGCAATCGATAATAAAATTTTAATTTATTGAACAACATTAAATTAGATTAATCACTGTATTAAGTTGCTCCAAATAAAGGTAGTGAGTACTTTCAGCTATACGTCTTAAGGACCCCGTGGTAGGATAACCCAGTCAACCATTGCATACCTCCTATCCAAACATAACTATTGATCCTTAAGTGCAAGGTTGAGCTTTTTCTAATGTGAATTATCTACAAAACATCTGTTAATTTCAAGTCCATATCTTGCAATTTGATGGCATTGCTGCAGTATAGCAAAGTATATCTGATTTCTTTGTAAAATAATTCAGTCTTACAATAACAGAGGTGTTATTTTCCGCCAAACACATGAACGGTACCAATTCTGTCGGGGTTTCGCATCGTCCGCCAAGACTACTGTTAAAAACGGAGAGATAGAACCTAAAGAGCACATGCTGTTCTTCACACTGTCCCTAGCCCTATGCTGTAATCCAGTGTCGCAGAATTATCCATTTGCAAGAAATTCCCTAGACCCACTGCAATCGACCTCAATAATGAAATCCTGCAGGCGGCACAGAATGTACGGTGATACAGAAAAAAAATATATATATATATATACTTTAACAGAAAGGAATGAGCTCTTTATAACATGTCGTGTGGGCAGAATCCAAGGACACTGACTAATCATTTTCCTGAACTCTTTCTTTAGCACCATAACTGATATTTTCTATAGTGAAATATCTCTGACATGCATGGGTTTCTTAGGCAACGCATACCGCTGGGTTCCCAGACCTCGATTAGTACTAGTCTTGGACTACCCTACAAAAAAATGACATTGGAAAATTCAAATCTAGCGCAGATCTTGCTCTTCAAAACCATATCATTTGAAAATAACATATGCAAAATCCCCAACAGCCCTGCAGTTCATATGAATAGATGACTGAACAGTGATTATTTGAAAGTGCTAGAATAGTAAAGGGCTGAACTGTATAGTGATGGGTTGTTGAATATGGGCTTCCTCCTTATGCCATCAATGCGTTCAGTGAGAAATCAATAGAGGATAATTTTGTGTATTGGTATCCAGTGGTACCCTGTCTAACTTGCTGCTTCTGCAACAGCTATTTACCCACATATCTGTGCTGATTGTTCCTCAGCATTTAGAAGCCCTGAACTGTACAGTTAAAGTAAAGCCCCTGTAATGAAATGCAGGAATTTCAGACAGTCAGTGATCACTGATGACTTGTCACAGCTGTACCCTGCAGTCACATCAGAGTACTGTTCATGTGTGTATGTATATACATTTTTAGGTTTCCAGCATAGATTGACAAAGTAGCTGACAGCCTCACTTTGCATAATCCTTTTTTGATGAGTTATCTGGAATTGTATTTACTTAATATTTATTTAATGCCAAGCATTGCTTCACTGTAGGGAGGGATGGGAATCTCTTGCATGTGCTTCTATTTCTTTCCCGAGCTGAGATTTGATTAGAAAAGCGTCCGAATGTATTAACTGGCCACTGAACTCTCGGCAGTTTAATATTTCAACACAGAGGAATTGGGCTTGGTATTGCAGTTTTTATTTTTGTATGTGTTATAACTTTTTGCTTCCCTTCTTTATGAGACAAAGGAGATGGGTAGAAAATGCAAGTATGTGTAATGGAATATTTGATGTGAACTGTTGCCAAAGGCTATTTTATCACTTCAGATGATTTAGCACAAATGACCTGGAAACCATATACAGCTGTAGACCTAAAAGCATTGCATCTCCCCTACAGCTCTATGATGTTAGTGGGATGTAGGAAGTCAATCCGTAGTTGTTTGCAAATTCATCCCCAACCAGATAAATATTTAAACGCGGTTACACTGCAAAAAGATTGTATGCACAACAATTACATTGTTTGATTTTGGAACGTGCATCTCTGGCCTTTTTTAAATGTGTGACAGTGCCCTGAGGTGTTTCTGATGAATGTGAAAGAACTCTTGAGTCTCAAATGTGGATTTATGTTTGTGGTCCTTTTTCTTTACGAGCTAGGCATGCAAGGCTCTTCCAAAAAAGGTGTTTACTATCCCTATTGTTGTTTGCAGAAACTGGCTGTCCTCAAAGATGGATTTCGGTTCAATTCTGGGTCTCAGTCAGATCTCTGGGCTAGCAATTCCTCACTGGCCAACTCCAACTTGTCCATCCCTCGCATCTACTCAGACGCGGAGTCACAAACTGATCTTCCAGCAGACGTGAGTGTTACCAATAATGACCAATTTCTCTGCCTCGGTGCTTTTGCTAAAAGGTTTCAAGGCTTGGGATGTAGCTGAGGAAATAACAGCGAAGAGATGCCTCAACATTAATTTATTAGTAGTGTCTGTGCACAGGGACCATTCAGAAGTCCATATTCGATGTCCTCCTATCCATAAGCTTGTTCATTCAGCCTGCCAGAGTTAGAGGCCAGAGGCTTCATAGTTTCTTACCTTTCCATCATACATGTGTATTTAGGAAGAACTCTCTTTGATCAAAGAGGTGTGGGTGATTGTAACAAATCTAATTGTTATGAAAGCTGATTTACTAGCAACCTAGCAAGAAGGATTTTGATGACATCCTTAGACTGACCAGCTGCTCAGTAAGTTAGTGTGTGATGTGAGGGACCTCTTTAAGTTTCCTTATAACATTGTTCTGTCTCCTGCAGTTTGTGTCAACCAGTAATAACAAACTGGCAGAAAAGGTCCGGTTGAGCTTGAAGTATGAGGAGGCAAAGAGAAGGTAAAGACTCAAACACTGAATCCATTTTTAATCCTTTTGTCACTTCAGCTTTTCTTTTGACACATTCACAATTAGTTTAATGGGATTATTTTTTATGCTCCTATACAATGGCAATATTTGTATGTTTTAATTACTTACTTTGCCCGAAAGCAGATCATGGACATCTATTTTCAAATGCTGGTGTTATGTGCTTCGGTCATCTATTTGTTTTCCACCCTTAACTGACTATTGCAGAAAATGTGAAAAGCAGAAAAGTGTGGTTTCTTTGCTCATGCAAGGCAGTGCGCTAGGGAAAAGCACCCCTTGTGCATTTAGATTGAAAACAAACCCTTTTCCTCAGCCTCTTTGTATATACTCGTTCTCTTTAGGATTGCTAACATTGAAGTCCAGATTGCCAAGTTGGATAGCGAGGCTTGGCCCGGCTTGTTGGACCCTGAGAGGGACCGTCTGATCCTGATCAATGAGAAAGAGGAGCTCCTGAAAGAGCTGCAGTACCTGAAACCACGGAAACGGGAACCCAGTGATGTGGAGAAGATTGAGACGGAAAAAAAACAGCTGGAGAAGGATCTACAGGCTGCTAGGGACAACCAGAGCAAGGCACTCACCGAGAGGTTTGTAACTGTCGCCTTCTTGTCACTCCTGAGTCTCCTGGCTTTCCTTCCATCCCATTTCATATGAGAAGGGTGAGATAAGACCATTCATTCACAGAAGAGCTCATTTGGACTGAAAACCAGCAGACACAGTGGTCCTCTGGTACTAGAGATGGTAACCACAAGGCTACACTAAACTGAACTATCTTGGAAAACTGTACACAGACACCTTGTTTATTTTTGTTGTTGTTGTTGTTATTATTATTATTATCATTAAGTTGTTTAATATATGCCTTTATATAGAGAAGGAGGGAAAGAGAAAATGGGAAAAATTTGAATGGAGTAAAATGGGATGAGTAGCATACTGTTCCATCTCAGTATGAAGTTGATTTGGTAGTTTAATAATATTCTGAGAATGAGCCTAAAGCAAACTTGCAAGAAATGTTGGACTAAGAATTGATGCACATGAAGAACTAGTCTCGGTACTACACCTTTTTGTTTGTGTGCATGCAAACTGCAATAATAGACAAATGTTGGGGTGTCTAATAAATTTGCATTTGGCTCCATCTAGCATTGCAGAAAATAACAGAATCATTTTAAATGTTATCCCCAGCTTATTTGATTATGTCCCGAAACCAATCTTGGTGATGTCAAAAAGCACTGACGCATAGGGATGTGCATGACAAATATATTTTTACTATCTGGAAACTATGGAGACGCACCCCCCCCATTCGAAATGCGACGTACATTAAATGTGAAATAATGCAATGTGACAATTTTAACAATTTTGCAATACTTATCTAACACAAGAACTTTGTTAAATAAAATGTAAAAAATACCTTCTTATTAGAAGACATACTGAAGTGCCATAATAACTGCAGCAATAAGCACACCAGTCAAATCATCTTGTGTCAGACTCTTTTATCATTATTGTTAATGTTAGATTCACTTGTCGATAGTGGCAATCTTTAACAAATTTTTGTATTTTTGACTGTTCAGTCTCATCCCTAGTGACAGATGTGGCAACTTCGTGTATAATCAGATGCAATTTGCTTGTCGGCCAATCGGAAGCGTTCGTTCGACAGCAGCATTTGTACATACCAAGATGGTGGCCTGATATTTCGTTAAATTCTTGAAATTAAAATGCATTGGTACAATATTTATATTGCAGTTGAAATTTACAGTGCCTCTGCAGTCTTGATTTTTGAAGTATAGCGCCTCTGTAATAATCAATTAACCATAGTAAGTCTGAAGGCTGCATTTCTATGTATGTGAATGTTTTTTTTTTTTTTTTTTCCCCCGAGAGAGAGAAAGTAAAAAGTAAGAAGAGTAAGAAAGACCCAGACACTAGACACACTACATATGTATACTTTTTTTTTTTTTTTTTATAACCAGCCCCTTAGAGTATAATATTAAGCAGACTAGTCTTTCTAAATTAAGCAGGGGGCACATGATTGAGTAGAACTTGCATTATTTACTGGTTGTGTATATGAGGCTGACAAGTTTAATTTATTTAACTAAGAAAAGGGAAGACCTCTGAATCTTATGAAGAAGTCCCCACACAATTGACTGATTGTATATAACTTCCCATTTTATTTCTTCCCACAAAAGTAGTTTGATTCTTTAACCTCGTATAAGTGCAGAGTAGATCAAAGCTGCCCATCTGAAGCCATTAAATCATAAGAGCAGTAGTAGTATAGGCAAACGCATTGTTTGCTTAACCTACTCAGTTGAACAAAAAACGAAATATGAATTCTGTTTTCATTCCAATGATGGATACTCTTAAAAATGAATCCTCTCTCACTCTCCTTTGCACACAGTTAAATACACTTTCATGATAAAGAGACTATAATAATAATAACACATTCCAGGTTGCAGGTGAAATTGTGCAGATTCTAGTTTCTTTTGCCATTGCCCTCGATACAGACTCGGCAGTGTCAGCAGTGTGTATATGTTTCCCAATCAGACATCTTAAGAATAGGACACCTGTTCAGGGTGCTCAGGTTACTGTAGTAAGAGTAGCAATTAGTTCTTCTCAGTTTGGTACTCCTTCCCTTCTCTGAAAGGCCGAACGAGCCCTTTTTCTGGCACACTTGATACTGTACGCTCACTGAACTCTGTCTTTCTGGGTTTCTTCCTGTAACTGGAGTAGGAGGAAAAGGGATGTAGGGTTGCTACAAAAGCTGCCTTTACATTTTGTTTTGAAAAAAAAGTAGATGTTTAAAAAGAGCTGCTTTATAATTTAACACTGGTTAACAGATTATCAACTGTGCTGCTAATGTTACACTTTAGTACTTTGACTTCTTACCATTTGGTTGTGCTTTAAACTTTTTTTTTTCTTTTCTTGGAGGCCTTATTTCCCACCTCCATCTGATTTCACTGCCTTTGATGCTATCAAGAAATACGGTAGCCGTGTTTGGAAAGTGTTGTCAGGATAAAACGCAGAACCTTGCTGTTTTAAAACTAATGGCCTTCACGTAAATATGATGAAACAACAATATCAGGCACAAACTTGAGCTAGCACAAACACACTTAGCTGGTAGGGCCTAACTGGGGCGATAATTGCAGATTTTTTGTTTTTTTGGGTGGGTGCGTCTTATTTTGTATGGTGTTTTTTGTGCTTCTTCACTCTCTTTTTCCAAATTTTTTTTTTTTTTTTTTTTTTAATTTGGGCAGGTTAAATTTGCACAGCCGGAGGAATAAATTGGTGAGGGAACTGGAAGAAATGGCTCGTCTGGCCACATCCCTCCATTCGCAGCTAAAAAGGTATCTGTTTCCCGTCCTTGAAACGAAGTGACTTGTAAACACATGAAAACTTAGATGGCTATTCAGATTTCTAAAACTCATTTATGGACAATATTTGCTAGCTACTTCCTTTACTTAGATTTTTATAAACAGTATTCTTGCTGATGTATCAAATTGTTTTGTTTTGAACTATGCCTTTGAACATTCTAGGCCTTGGTTGGAATGGGGAAATTGAACCTGTGTGGCTGTCTGTTATTTCAGAAGATAAAAGCTGTATCTCTGGGAGGTTTTTCCTATCATCCTCTGCCAAAAATTGTGATTTTCATCCCTAATTGAAGTTGTCAGATTATCATTATTATTTTTCTCTCTATCCAGCCTTGACAATTTGTGTTTCACTGGTTAGCAGCTCCATTTATTATTTTCATTGGCTGGCTGAAGTTTTAAGTGTTAGCAGGACTTGACAGATCAAGGATCAAGATATTGGAGTTTGTCATTCACGCTTCCAATATGTCATAGCTGGCATGTTTACACTTAACTTATTAAACTTATTAAATGCATCACTACATAGCCACACTGCCATTTGATCAGGATCAACTCAGAAACCCCAGGGGTCTTCGGTACAGTTTATTTGTTTGGCACACATTTAAAAAATGCATTACCAGACTATGGAGATTAGTCGCATTGTTTTGCAGAGAAAAGGGAAGGAGTTGCGGTTAATATAATAAGTAATATAATGCGCTACATTTTAAATGAACTAATGTGTAGCCTATAACTAATATTACTTTTTTCTCAAGATACGAATGACTAATCTATTACGTTTTGTCAGTAAAGACCCCAACACTGATGAAATTTGTAATTTATAACACATACCTTTTTTCGTTAAAGGTGGGGTATCATTTTTTTAAAAAATTTTACATTAAAAGTTGTGCCTATACTTTCTACATATGTCCTGAATGTTTCATTCACTTATATATATTGCTTATAAGATGAAAAAAAAAAAGCTATTGTTTATTAGACCTTTAAAAAAAAAAAAAAAATTGACCTGTACCCGGAAGAGCGAGAGTATTTCACTGATTTAAACCAGTGGCGTTCAATGCCAGATGACAGGGAGAGTGATGTTACTGGTTCAGATGTTTCTTGTGAAAGTGTTGATGTGGATGACATTTGACCTGCACAGCCCCCAACATCAGATACAGGAGAGCAGGATGACATAAACACATTTTATTTTATTTTATTTTATTTGTTTAGTATGCGGTGGGGCGCAGTTGTAATCCCAGGACACTTTGAGACAGACTCCTTAACTGAGAGAAATTAGCCTGATAATTAGCTCCTACAACTTTGATCAAATAATAGTAGTGCTTCATTATCATGCATGACAAACAACGGTATAATAATAATAATAATAATAATAATAATGTATATAATTACATTTTTTTTTGTATTTAATTATTATTCATCATAATAATTCCTTTGTTCATAAGCAGACACTAATAGATTAAAGTAGTTTACATTCTGATTGTTAATACTGTATTAAATTGCCATGACATGCCATTACTCTCCCAATCAGTAACATTGTTCGGCTATTCGGAGGTGGGATGTTGAACTGATCACAATGACTTGTTTGTTGCACAGTCAGTCATTCAGTAACCAGATTAATTTTAGCAAAAGTGTAAGGATAATTAACACGTTAATTTATTTAAATTTAGCAGCTAATTTTAAACCCTGTTCTGTCTGAAACTGTCCCGGGATTGTGGGTCAGGTGGCAACCCTTAACAGTCACACATCACAGAGGTATGCTCCCAGCTCAGGAATCCTGTGCAAAATAGTGAGTCTCTTGTTTGTTCACTGTAAGTGTTGTACGGCCTTAATAATGCAGGGATGCTGTTGTTACGTACCTGGATGCAACCATATATTATACACCTATTTATCATGGTATCTCTCCCCAGTGTGTGTTGTTGTTATTATTGTTTGGTAACTGGTTTTTATACGAGCTATACTTGGTGTGACGTCACGGATAATGTATCGCTATATATTGTATCATTATCGCAGCTTTGAGCGAACTGATCTTTTCACAGAGGGGTCAACTTCAGACTTGTTTTTTATACACTTAGTGTTAAAACTACACATACAAATCTACACAGATAGATGTTTTGACCTACCAGCAGTACTTTAAAAGAGAATTCTGAAAAAAGTCAAAAATGATGATTTTGAACTCTTAAAGTTAAACCAACTCACTTGCATATTTTTTCACGAGAAGAATTTTCAATAAAAATACAATAATATATTTTTTCTTAACCTACAATAACAAGCCATTTAGGGTTAATGTTAACAATATTTTATTTATAATATGGGAAGTAGGGAAGTGTTCTCTTATCTGCTCCACTTATGTGATGGATGTTTGTCTGCCACCTGCCTTTAAAACAAACACAGCAAGTGCATACTGGAACTTGAGCCAGTCGAGCATCCACACTGCCAGGCTCAAATGTTACAAATGCATTTGATCCGGATCTGTATCATCTCCAGAGATGTGCATTTGATCCAATCGCTGAGCGTTTAAACTGACATTTCTGAGCAGGATCAAATGCTATTGATGCATTTCAACCGGATCAGAAATGGCAGTGTTAGCATGACTTGTGTGTTGGGGGTGTCTGCACGTGTCCGTTAAGACACATTAAGTTTCCTTTTCAATTTATGCAAAGATTCTGTCATTTGTGCTTGAAATATTAAATTATAGGCAGTGGAACACATTTCCTCATAAGTAATGATCATTTTACTTCAGTTTACTAGAATAGTCTTAGGATTCTGCTAACCAGTTTTAATAGAAAACTGAGGTACAAAAATAAAATCTTGAGCAAACTCCCTGGAGTTTAATTTTGTGGAAATATCTAATTAGTTGCTCAGCTTTAAAATTAGATGGATTTAGGACAAGACTGTCCAAAAATAATGTTGTTTGTTTTTGATTATTTGTTTTGTCGTTGTTTAAGAATTTGTGAGAAAATATGGTCAAAAACATGCTTGAAACATATATGAAAAATTGAAGAAAAAATTCTCATTTTGTAGTAGGTTTAGTTTTCTAGAGTGCAGGCAATTTTGCCTTAAAATTTGATCTTTTGGTCCAATAAGCTTGTGCTAAAATTGACATTTTATATATTAATAATCTGTGGGGCCTGTTTTTCCTCAGCCTGTCTGCCAGCACGCTCTCCTGCTCTTCGGGCAGCAGTCGGGGCTCCTTGACCTCCAGCCGCGGCTCCCTGGCCACCTCCAGCCTGGGCTCGTCCTCCTCCCTCAGCTTCACGGACCTGTACTTCGAGCAGCCCGAGCTGGCCGACTCCGACTTCCAGAACAAACTGGAATCCCTGCTACAGGAGGGCACCACTGGCTTCCGCCCCTCCAGCTCCATCACCACCATCCACGAGAACGAGGTTATCAAGACGCCCAATGCTGAACCTGGCACCCGGGTTCAGGCCCTCAGGCTATCTGAGACACCGCGCTCCATGAGCTCCCTGTCGCCCCGCTCCTCCCTTTCCTCCCTGTCCCCCCCCTGCTCCCCACTGGTCACCGACTCTGCTTTCTTGGCCTCTGATGGCTTCCTGGGTCAGACTGCCATGGTTTTGGATCTGGAGCTGCAGAACAGGCTGACCGAACTCCATCTGGTCAACAGTCGACAACAGGGCCTGGAGAATCCCCATTCTCAGCCACACAGTGTGGGGCCAGAGACAGACGTCAAGCCAGCAGGAGCAATGGGAGGGTCGGAAGCAATAAAAGGTGCAGTTGTCTTCATTGTTTTACCTCCATCTTCACTCTCCCTTTGTAATAATCTGCGTGCTGTAATTGCACAATCAAGGAAATGTCATACGTTGGTGCCCATGTGTAAAGTGAATTAAAATGTTTCCTGTTTTCAGTCATGAATGGAATAATTATTTGGAGAATGGCAGTTGTACCATTATTCTGATTCACACTAAGTTTTATATTTCTCTCTCTGCTATCCCACTCACAACATTGTATCTCAGATTGCAGTTAACCTGTTTCTTTGAGCCTAGCATACTTGTAAGAGTATAAATTGCTTTTAAAGGTTTCACAGCATTTCATCATTTGATCATGAAGCAAATTGGTTAACTCTTTACCGTGGCTGTCTACAGACATTGCCTTGCATTGTAGTTTTCTTTTAGCAGATTTTTTTTATTGTTATTTAGGTAGGTCTTGAGAGAAACACATGTATTATTAATTGACTTTGCAGATGCTTTTATCCAAGGTGACTGTTCAGTTTTTCCAAACAAATTCTCGTGCACATGTAAATGCACTGACTGACTGACTGCTCCGTGTTACTTACAGATTTGGGTGTGCAGGTGAGGATTGCAGGCCCTGGGGTGAAGAAGGCAGGTGTTTCTTCTGCGGTGTCTGATGAATCGGTCGCAGGGGACAGCGGCGTGTATGAGCCATCTGAGAGAAGGTACAGCACCCGGAAATTGTACAAGGGAGCAAAAGGACAGCCTGATACCCAGAATTAATGCACTTAATCAATAACCGTATATGCTCACACACTGTTTATATTGCCTAACCTTGCCTGGTTGTACACAAAGCTGTACCATGCTGAAACCAGGTCTACGTGTCAGTTCATCACCAATTTCCATATTCATCAGCATTTTGCATTTTCAGTTACAAACTACACACTCTCTTTTGATTTAGATAGAGTATTCTTAAATGACCTACGGTTCAAAAACAGACTTTTATCAAAGTCCGTTTATCAACTCTTTAATTTCACCCACCGCTTCGTTCTAATGTTTTTCAGTGCTTTACTTTCTCCCCTTTTTATTGATTTAATGCATCACTCAGTCGGCTTGTTTACACTGGGTGCATTCAAGTAGCGCAGACTTTCTGCAGTAAGTGTGAAGGGGAAGCTGTTTACTTGCTCTAATATTCCAGTAATACATATTGGGAGGGATACTTGCATATGAACCAGCCGACCAGAGGACAGGCAGACGAGCAATATCACCTGCGATTCTTCAGTTGTTTATCAAAATGTGCACATACATAAACAAGAAAGCTCAGATTGTCCGCTATATTATATTCATTCACTTTTTGAATTGCACATCAATATTCTTCCTTTAACAGAAGGGGACCTGTGTGGGGTGGTTTCAGTATTTGTTAAATACTCTTGTATACTTTTCTTGTATAAAACATTATTATACCAAAATTAAAATATAAATAAATAAAATACGAAATTAATGAAAAATTGATGGTACTTAAGGATCCTGGGTACTTGAGCATAAAATCTATATATAAAGAAAACAAACGTCAGGTACACATCCATTTCTGAGTTTCTTTTCCTCTTGAAAATCCTTATAATCCACCCCTTTCTTGTTTTCTCCAGACCTCTGCGGGTTGTGGATGTGGATTTGGAAGGGGGATCTTTGGGAACTGCGCAGATCCAACTGGGGATGAAGTATGACTCAAAAGAGAAGAGATTTGCTATATTCGTCATGCAGCTGTGCAACACTGCTGTGCTGTCTTTAATGCCTGATGAGAAAATGTAAGCACCTGAAATGAAATCTTAACTCGACACTCAGACAAAATACCATTATTTATCATTACAATAAAGGTAATTATATTATTATATATAAAAAAAAAAATCAAGGGTATTAACATCAATACAAATATGTGATTTAATGATGCTTTGATTTAGATTGAGCATTTATAATTTATTCGGAACTTGACAAATGAGAGGAGGCTTCTTTGCCCATCAAACTCTTTTGGTTGTCAATTAATTGATCCAAACATTTCATTCAGTCGTTTTTAGGAGGATCCTTTAACACAAGGAGCACCAACATTTCGAACTACCTGCAAAAGCCAAAATCGGTAATTTTAACCGATAGCTCTTTAACAGCTGTGGTATGATAATGAAAGGCAAATGATCGTGTAAAACATTTACATACCAAAAATTGAGTATTTAAATGCAAATATGAACATAAAACATTAAAAATACTGGCATAAATAACATCAATGCACTTTATTTTCTAAACACATACATTGCACAATCAAAACAAAAACTACATACAATACGTAAATGAAAGAAGTATATACATGAATATTGGAATAATGCTTAAATGCAATATTTTATCGTTCAAAAATAATTGCATTTATCCAAAATAATACTACAGTAATCGTTCAAAACCGTGTAAACTTTTTTTTTCAACATACAATGCTTTTATTCACTGTTGCTTGTATTAAACAATAAAACAATTTACTATTTAGCCTGCATACCTGGCAGCCTTCTACTAGGTACAGTCCACACAGGACATGTTTCTCCACTTTTCTTGCATGAGTACGTACCTCACACTGCATTTTGACTGATTTTGGCTTTCCTAGGTAAACATGTTTATAACTTATTTATGTGTGCGTTTATGCAACTATAACACTCTAGGCATATTTAATGCATCTATTTAGGAAAAGTCACGAACGGGTATGCGCAGTGTATTCAGGAACAGAGTAATTCAAATTTGAATAACCAAATCTGTCAAACTGACCGGCTCGGCACTTCAAGTGTTAACATACAACAGACAACTGGAAAAGGTGCTTCCTCTTTTCAGTTATAAGATATTGCTCTCTCTCTTATGTTTTATTTGTCACTGTTGATTCATACATTTTCCAGGTTCATAAAAGTTCATATAACTGCCTTATGGTGAGATCTCCAGTTCCATAACTTACATCTCGGTTTCACAGCTTGGCTTATGGTATCCTGTAATGCAGTTATAATTGATCTATAAATAAGCCAATGTTTCTACATTCTGTGTCATCCCCTAGAGATGCCAGCCTCGTTTTCAGTGTCCCTTTTCCTGAAAGCAAACAACTGCATTCCAGAAAGCAAAGATTTGTAAAAGTGACAAAGGATATGAAAATAAATGGGTGCAACTTCAACAGAAGTAACAGTTCTGTTGCAATGCTGAGTAATGCTGCAATTTTAATATAGCAGACTTGTTTTTAGTGTGTTATATGTGGCCTGCTGCTTAATGAATGAAATCCCCTGGATGCCACACATTAATACATATTGATGCAGTAAAATGAAGTTGTTTTTTTTTTTTAAACCCAGGTGGGATTTTAATTATCTTTTTCAGATAATTTATTTTTTATTTTTACAGCTGTTCAATACAGTTTCTTTGTATTGAAGTTGAAAAGCCTTTAACAATAACTGACACGCCAGTGAAAGTAATTTTCCAATTAATAAGGAAAAGTCTAATTCACCCATTGCTTCTTCCTTAGATATGTGCGCCTGGCTGTTCTGCCCTGCTCTGAAACCACAAGCTGTCTGTTCCGCACCAAGCTTGCCTTCCCTCAGGATAGCCTGCAGTTCAATGAAGTGTTTGGGGTCTCGGTGTCGCACAGCTCCCTGCGACAGAAAACACTGAGGGTTGATGTGTGCTCTACGACGAACTCTGTGAAGGAGGAGTGCTTGGTTAGTAACCGGAACCTAGATGGGCATTGCTTGTGGAAACGCCTGATGGCCATAATATTGCTTTCTAGGTCAACCAACCAGAATCTTTACAACTTTTAACTAGGTTGGATGAATGTGCAACCAAAAAACAAGATAAATCAGTGCTAGGTAAACTGTGGAAATATATAATTGACAAATAAGTATAACTTAATTTGCATTATTAATCTAAAATCGCAGTTTTTTTTTTTTCTAATTAAGGTTGTGGATACTTTCAACTACAGCTGTATATGCTGTTTTAGAGTATTAACAGCCTTCATTTTAATCCATTGTTTACCAATTCCATACTGTATATTAAGCTACACTTATTTATCAGTGTCTCAGACTCCATACTATGATACAGCATCTGAATTGAAACAAGTTACATGACATTTGGCCTACTACTGAACTGGCTGAACTACTGAGATTAATCTGAATTAATATAGTTTAATGCACAGTATAAGTCTAAATCAGAAAGTAAATAATATTGGTTCTGCAAGCCTTGTAAAGTGCACAATATTGTATTTTTGCTTCTCCTTTCTTCTTAGGCTATAATTATCTTCAGGTGCCCTTTACACAAATAGACTCATCCTTAAAAATACACTACAAACCATGTTGACCAAGCTGTCTGGAAAGTGTGCTTGCTTTCATCTGTTTAGGAAAGCTGTGTTCCTAGTAATTGTGTGCTTTGCCACAGAGAAACATCCAAGTCTGTTCTCTGTCCAGGCAGGGAAGATCGAAGTAATTCAATGAACAGGGACACAAACAACCAAGCATAATGTGTTCTCCTTCAGTCAGTTTATTTTTCCACTTTTCTTTTGTGCTGCAAATTTGCTATTGCTACTGCAAATAATATATTGTGTGCATGTTTACCAAAGCCTAAAATCACTTCTATTTGTTTTTTTCTATTTGGTTTTGACGTAAATTGCAATTAAACAAGACACTTTTGACATTTCAGATTTATATCCTACATGTGTACTATCTTTATTGATGTTAGCTATTGAGAGTGCCTTTTTCCCCACACCTTCCCCACACCCCATAGCTTGAAACAGGGAGAACATTATGTATATATATTTCAGTGAATTTTACATTGAACCTGTAAACAAATTTTTGTTTTTCGTTTCAGACTATTTTCAGTCATTTATGTAAGAACTTATTAAAATTGCATTACTTCGTAAAATTGAGCATTGATGAGAGAGCCAGCCAAAGAGCCCTTCAGATGCATGTATACATTATGAATGATTTTGGTTCCAGCTGGTACATCACAGGTCAGCACTGCAACAGTAAATCTATTATGCAGATTTAAATTACTTCATCAGTACATGCTGTTCTCAAGTGTTTGTAACAATACAAGCTTCTGCATCCCTATGGTTTAGCTGAGCTCCTTTTGTTTTTCCCAAAACTGTTTTGACAGGTAGGCCTTTTCAAGTGTAAAATATCCAGCATTGTTGTAAAACAGCCCTCACCTAGCCGGTTTAAGTTTGCGATTCAAGTTCAGTGTTTTCTGTATCATTAATAAGTAACACATATGTGTTTTTGTTTTCTTTTATGAAAGGCTGGCGCCCAGATTAGTCTTGCAGAAATAAGTAGCACCATGGAAAGATCAATCCGGTGGTACAACCTGCTCAATTACAAGTTCATGACTGAAACTGGTGAAGAGCACAAAGAAACAGACAGCTCTGCAAAACAGAAAAAAGTAAGCTTTTCAGATTTCCCACCTTTACCTTTTAATTTACCATCTCTCTCCTTCTTTCTTCAACAAACTCCCATCATGCCCTCTCCCCCAGTCCCCCCTAAATAAAATAAAATCAAGTAATACATTTAAAATATTTACATTATTATTGTGTTGTCATAAGTCTTTACTTTTTTAAAGTTGCCATTGCTAGAATCTCTAGGAGTAATATTAAAGATTCCTCAGATGTCCATTAGTTGAATGTCTTGCATGTTACCCTCCCTTAAAATATGGTATCTTTCCATAAATCCTGGTTTAGTTAATGTTTATAAACCTTCTAAATAGTGATTTTGATGTACATCTATGTTAATATATTATTCCCTTAACTATTATATCCTGTGAAACAGAGAGAACCTGATTAAAGCCTCATTTACCAAAGGCTGGCAATTCATTCCACAATTTATGGTGCTTGTAGCCAACCTGTGTTCTCTCTTTATATATTTTTATTAAACTTTTTAGAATGGGGAGTCATCCTGCCAAAGATGATGGAACTATCTTCCTTTAGTGCTTTGTAGGTTATAAGCTGGAGTTTGAAATCGCTCATTTTGACACAGGGCCCAATATTTAAACTTTGTGCAATTTCCCCGCAAAATGTGTAATGTGTAATGTGCAATTTCCCCGCTCAAAACATATGCGACTTGGCCAAAGAAGGAGAGAGATTCAAACATGGCGCAAAGCTATGCACAACATCCTGTGTTTGCAAACCCGCCTGCGCCACTCCACAGTGCGCTGTTATCCCCACTTTTTGAACACAGTTTTGCACAATTATTGGATGAATGCGCTGCGCAAACATCGCACAAAATCTGGTGTATTCAGTCTAATTAAGGCTTTCACGCAATTCAAATTTGATTCCGCTATGTGCATGTTTAATGTCAGCCCGGAATACATTTGCATCTCATGTTTCCAATTACTGAGTCATGACCATATGTTAATAAGCCAAGACATTAAAGGAACAGGACTTTGCAGATGGATGAATGAAGGCAGTGCTGGACAGAGGCGAGTGCCATGCTTCACGTTCTGTAATTTGTACATTGTACATCTCCTTAAAAATCACATCTGGCATCAGTCCACACTATGCAGTATACTCAGGTCTGGACACATCCCGAAAGCAGACCTCGTCAGTAATATAGTAGTGCACACCTTTATGCCATGGCAAGTAACGAAGCTCATACATGTAGTATTGCAGTACAAACACAATATTGTGGACGTAGTAGTAATAAATATTACCCAATACCCATAATTGGCTATATGTATGTAGGTCATCACAGACTCAAACATAATCTTATTCTGTACATTACTGCTGCTGTGTGTCCAAAACAAGTGTGTAACCGCCATATCTTTTTTGATTTCCATAAGTATGCTTGTTTTTGTCTTTTGAAAATACAGTGCTTACACTGCACAAAGTGGGTGTTATTATTAAATTCTATTAAATTCAGTGCATATTTGGATGTCCTATTATTATTATTATTATTATTATTATTATGATGATGATGATGATTATTTAGTTTGTTTTTGATTTCTTACATTTAGTTTGGTTGAATTCGATTAATGTTCCTCTCTAACTGGATATCAGTGAGTTAATTTACCTTGCATTGTCATACATTTGCTAGGAGTTAACGTTCCCTGAACCGTGTTATTGAAATGCAATTCTAATTAAGAGAAGCTGTGTAAAAGCACTATTAATTGCCTTATAATTGTTCATTCTTGTTTAATTTCAATATATATATTGACTGGGCACTGGAATGTCGCTGTCCAGGAGCTGTCCTCTGAAACAGTGCTGTGCGCGGAGTTAACGCCATGCTTTTCAACGCGCTATTTTGCAAGTCACAAACTTGTTTTTTGAGTGGCACACAAATAGCAGGGTGAACGGTGCAGAATGGATTTGCGCAAACCTTAGGAATATATATCTAGAGTTAAAAAAATAAATAAAAATTAAATGGGATATCTAAATGTATGAGGATACCAAAGGAAAGGAACAGAAACAAAGCATTTGAGTGTTACCACAACAGAAAATGCCTTGGTTTAAGATTTAGGCTCAAAAGTCTTGATATCGTTGGCAGTCTAACTACACAAAACTTGCCTTGTTGTGCTTAGGGAGCGGTTTCTGAGTGTGAAGCTCAGGAGAGAGGAGTTGAAGACCCTAAAAGCACATTCATGGCAGAGGATTGGTAAGTATTAGAAAATGAAAACAAAAACATTTGATAAAGACCCACTGAGATAATGACACTTGGTTTGTTTCAACCAAAATACATGGTATTTTCTTTTACATTTTTCCCATCTTAACAACCACCTCTCCCTCTGTACTTCCTGCCAGTTTATTCTGTTTTGTGTAAACCGTAATCTACTTTCTATGCCCAAATGCTAGTGTGTGTGTGTATTTTTCCCCCACTAGAGAGCTCTAGCCCATATGTGGATATGTGCAACTAACACATTCAAACAAGCGCTTTTCATTGAATTTTCAAGATAAATTTGTAAATTATATATAATTTCCAATTTGTTTTAGCACTTTATCCTCTGTCGGGAATGCTAAAAATATCATTCCCAAGGAAAAACAAAACAAAAGAAAACAATAGCTAACTGTGTTTGCTTCTTTTCTCCATATGAATTACATGTGTACTGATTAGGTACTGACTGGGCATTTTGAATGGTCTTGTCTGAAGCACAGTTCAAATATATAGAGATCTGACAATTAGATTGAAGCATCCAGTGCATTTTTCCAGCTTTTTGAAGTAATATACCTGTCATGTTCTTTTTCATTGACCAGTATTACAAATTATAAAATTAAATTATTGCCTGGATGGAAACAAAAAGATCCTCTGCTTGTAACGTAAATGCTTTAAGTGTAGCTTCAATTTTTTCAATTAATATCTTTATTTTTTAATATCAAATAATGATTTTTATACAACACCTTTCATGGTACCCTTCCACACAGTGTAATTTAGCTATTGTTAAAAATATACATATTGTAAAACGACCAACACAGGACAGAAATTACATGGAAGAATCCATTAATAGGTAAAGAAATAAAGGTATTTAAAGAATGACACCGTGTCAGTATATGTCAAATCAGAAGGCTAAATTTGCCTGTATTCTTCATCGTCCATATTCTCTTAATTTTTCTATCCTTCTCTCAGGCACAGACAAAACACAGAGGAGATTGTTTGGGAGGACAGGGAATGCAGTGACGCTGAGGCTGAAGAGATACAAGAGGAGGAGGAGGGAGAGGAAGAGGAAGAGGTTTTTCCAGAGTCAAGCCAGTTGGAAGGAGAACAGGAAACACCTGGAGCAATGCACATGGAGAGAGTAACAGAGAGGGTCAGTTAGGCTTCTTGATCTACATCTTTCACAGAATTCTCAATGACAATCTTGGGGGTAGTGCATCTAGTTGGGTTACCTCGTTATACTTGATTAGTGAGAACACCTAGCAAAAAAAAATTCTCACTCACATTGGTCTACCAAAACTCTGAATACAGGGATCGTGTACAATATGTGTGAATTAAACTGCAGATCAGCAATTACAGTCACAGTTGCTCTTCCTGATCAGGAAATTGTAGGGACATGAAACTGAGATAACGGAATACTCTATACAACGTGTCAGTATGTGCGGCAGGCTATTCTTTTGTAATCATGATCTTCAAAGCAACAAATTGGTGTGTAATAGTTTTGAATTGGCTTTTATAAAGGTTAGCTGCATAGCTTAAGTCTTGTTGCTTTGGCAGTTTGTGAATTAATAACTGGCTCTTCAATATAGAGCATTGTAAGTGATTGATAACACAAGCCTGCTAAACAAATTAGATTATATCGATTTTTAAATTTACATTACTTCTGCCTTCAGTTATAGAAGGAGTAGTGAATTATCCCTTGATTTAATTTCCTTTGTGTCTGGCATCAGTCCACATTTCTATAAAGAAAAATCAACACTATTCAAGGCCTTTTTTAGTAGTTCTTCAGGGCCCTGTGTTTATGAGGAATACAAAGTGAATGATATCATGGGTGGGGGAATAACATAATTTGTGATTTCCTTTCCTTAGGTAAATAAAGAAACGAGCACAGACGGTTTTGGGCCATCGTCTTCGGTGGTTCGTCCAAAAGAGAGGAGAGTTCCTCAGCAGAACCCTTTTGTCAGGGGAAACACCATTATTCGCTCCAAGACCTTTTCTCCAGGAGCCCAGAGTCAGTACGTCTGCAGGGTGAGTCCAAGAGCTGCAGAAACCCCATAATGCAGATGTAGTAACTGGACATTAATTCAGGCCTTAACCTTTTCACCTGTGAGTTTTTAAACGCTACCACTGTGAGTGAGGTTTTTTTCAGGCGCATAACTTTTCTCTGCGTATTATTATTAATATTGCAGAAATTCAGTGTACAGCATATCTACAAGCATATATAACTGTAGAATTTAATAATAAGTTGCTTGTTGAACATTTTGCATTAGTATCTGCCATCTGCATTTTCGCAGGTATAAGGATGTATTGGGGGTGTTTTGCAATGATTAGTATAAATCCATTAGTATAAATCCATAAAAACAAACATATATATATATATATATAATTTTTTTAATTCCCCTTTGGGTTATGTACTTAGGCAAGATAAAATGGCTAATATCTCCAGAAATGTCCTAGTGTTCTGGTATGTGTAGGGGTAATAACGGTTTAGTTATTACACTAATTGAGCTGTGTAATTACAGTCGTACATGAGCAAGTGCTGCGAGAATAAAGTGTCATTCTAAGTTTGACTCCTCATAGCCTATTAAACTGGAAACTAGTTGGAATTTTTTTTATATGCAGTTTTGATAATATGATCGGGTATTAGGCTATTCGGTATTGGGGTGATGACTTAAACTTTACGGTCATCGGAAATGAATACTTATTTTACTGATGTAAACAAATCAGCCACGATGATATGGTAAAATTATCATTTATCAGCCCAACAGAACTTGAAACCTGTGTCAGTCACTTATGTCAAACCATATAATGGGTCCTTATCTTTTGAAATTTATATTTACATTTGTTTGGCTTTAAACTGTTTTATTGAAGATATTTAAAAGTTTAGGTTCAGGAAGGCAGAGTGTACACCAGCCAATAAACCAAATAAAGTAGAAATGCTGTATGGTATCTTGAAATAGAGCTGTTTTATTCTCTCCTAAATGTTAAACTTTTTGCTCCTCAGATAAACCGAAGCGACAGCGATAGTTCAACCCTGTCCAAGAAATCTCCATTTGTTCGAAATGCCTCTGAGCGACGCAGTGTTCGGTTAAAAAAGGTAAGGCCAATTGATGGAGCTACCTGTGCTGTGACCTGAACAGCACAAATATCTTTCTAGTGCCCAAATCTGCAAAGTTACTAATAGTGGCTGGTCCAAGTGAAAGTCAGCTCTTTGGACAATCACAATAAACAATCACAATATCAAAATATTCATCTGATGCCAGTGGTGCAAGTAGATTTAAATTCTTACCAGTACACCTCTTCAGGTATCAGAATTACCCCTTAGGTGGCTTTGTGGTTTATCTGTATCTCATCTTTTGTCTTTCTAGTTGCAACACATTTGTCTTCTGCTTAAACATTTTTAGTAAGGTTTGTTGCACCAACATTTTTATTACCCCTTGCTAAACACTACCGATATTAATTTAATCATTTCAACCACCTTTTAGTTTATTCTTTTTTTTTTTTTTTTTTTACTTTTTTTTAACAACATTGATATGTTACCATGACAACTGGGACTACAGGCTGACAGTTCTGACATTATTTCTTAATGCGTGTTGTGAAATGTATATTAAGTGATGCTAATAACGATTTACATAATATATTTGTTCTTCATTATGTATATCTGAAAAAAAAAAAATGTAAGCAAACACAGCAATAAATTCTTACCTCTTCATAGTCTTTTACCGGTACAACTTAATGGCAATGGCTGTTTTATGGACAGTCCTGGCTTACTTCCCATTACAAGCCCATTGATGTAAGGAGATGTTTAGAGCTTCTCAGTTTTTGACTTGAAAGAGCTTTTGTTACATTTCTGTACAACAGCAAAAGATTCACATTCCTACCTGCTTAGTCCATATCTGCAGGATATAACTGATTTAACAAAACTGACTTCAATCAAACAAAATTGCCTGCGTTTTCTGAAGCTGACATGCGAAGCTACACTTCTCCACACTAATAATAAAATGACAGTACACTCTTGCTGCATTTGTTAGATACATTTTTTCCAATAGTTTTCTTATCTGCACTTCAGCTGAAGCACAAAGACATTTCCACAACATGTACTGTAGTCGTCAACGCCTGATCCCAACTGCCTTTAACAATGAGAATTCAGAATCCTGTATTCATAACCTCTCTGTTAATTCAGATTTGGACGCTGTTAAACACAAGCTAGATTGCCCAAGGCACATTTTTCACCTCTCTTTAAACACTTTCACATCTTTCATCAACTTCAGTCTGTAGGCCATATGAAATGCATTTGGTGTGACACTTTCCCTGAGTTGAATAACAAAAAAGCAAGAAACAGAAAAGCAAATTTCTGGGTTGTAATTTGAATTACACAAATATGCAATTGTTATTACTTCCTCATTGTTTCAAATACTCCATTGACTCCCCTCTTTAAAAAAAACTAATAATTCACAAAACCTCACCCATAATATATATATATATATATATATATATATCTTGAGTCTTGAAACATTCCTCCCTCCCAACACTGTTGTTTCTGCAGCCGGTGCTTCAAAGTAAGGGCCTAGATGGTCTTCTTCGGACATCCCTAGACTTGGAACTGGACCTGCAGGCCTCAAGGACCAAGCAGAGCCGCCTGAGCCAGGAGCTGTCTGTGCTGAGGGAGCTGAAACAGCAGCTGGAGCAGGCCAGAGCCAAGGGCCATAGCGAGCTGCCAGTCTGGGTGCAGGAGGATGAGCGCTTCAGACTGCTCCTCAAACACACAGAGAAACAGGTGAGCAGCCCAGAGAGACCAGAAAAAATTACCTCCGAATATTGTAGATTTTTTTTTGTTATTCTTCAAAATGTTATGGCCTATGAACGTTACTTTTTGTGTTCTCAGTTTCCTGCTTATGTTTTCATATCCCTTGTAGCTTTTGCAGCATTTTGCTTTCTGGAGCGGGTTTAACAGTAAAGTACACAGTACTACATTGTCCATTTGTGAGGACTTGCGTATCTTAAGAGATTTTGTGCAAAATATAGTTCCTCAGAAAGTAACCTTTGCATATTGATAAACTCATGAGCTGAATCCCCAGGTTTATTCTTATTGTTACTGGTACTGCTTAAAGCAGTTCTCAAGATCTATTGACATGTACCAACATGTTTTTTTTTTTTTTTCTTCTTTCTACAATCTTAATGCCTTTTAGAAGCTCACATCGCATGCAAGCTTAAGTTATTATTTTTTGTATATTATCAGTAATGTTGATTCACAGCATTATTAGTTGCCATCTACTGAGTTCTTTCTGCTATTCAAAACTGACAAACTCCCACTTAGATACCTTTTTCCCTCTAATGATTCGTGCTGTGTGTCGCTGACCCTCTACTTTGTTCCCAGACTAAAGAGGAGCAAATGCAAGAGCATCGTGTAGAGAGGATGATGAGGGCTGCTGCAAAGGATGTGCACAAAATCCGAGGACAGAGCCGGAAGGAAGTGCCGGAGGTTCAGTCTTTCAGGTAAGTCTGACTCCAGGTAGCTGGCTGTGGTAACTGCTGATTTCAACTTTTATACAGGTAACGAGCTGAGATTAGGAGCGCTTTCTTACGGGGAGTGCTCCTAATCTCAGCTCGTTACCTGTATAAAAGACACCTGTCCACAGAAGCAATCAATCAATCAGATTCCAAACTCTCCACCATGGCCAAGACCAAAGAGCTGTCCAGGGATGTCAGGGACAAGATTGTAGACCTACACAAGGCTGGAATGGGCTACAAGACCATCGCCAAGCAGCTTGGTGAGAAGGTGACAACAGCTGGTCCGATTATTCGCAAATGGAAGAAACACAAAATAACTGTCAGTCTCCCTCGGTCTGGGGCTCCATGCAAGATCTCACCTCGTGGAGTTTCAATGATCAAAAGAACGGTGAGGAATCAGCCCAGAAATACACGGGAGGATCTTGTTAATGATCTCAAGGCAGCTGGGACCATAGTCACCAAGAAAACAATTGGTAACACACTACGCCGTGAAGGACTGAAATCCTGCAGTGCCCGCAAGGCCCCCCTGCTCAAGAAAGCACATGTACAGTCCCGTCTGAGGTTTGCCAATGAACATCTGAATGATTCAGAGGAGAACTGGGTGAAAGTGTTGTGGTCAGATGAGACCAAAATCGACCTCTTTGGCATCAACTCAACTTGCCGTGTTTGGAGGAGTAGGAATGACCCCAAGAACACCATCCCCACCATCAAACATGGAGGTGGAAACATTATGCTTTGGGGGTGTTTTTCTGCTAAGGGGACAGGACAACTGCACCGCATCAAAGGGACGATGGACAGGGCCATGTACCGTCAAATCTTGGGTGAGAACCTCCTTCCCTCAGCCAGGGCATTGAAAATGGGTCGTGGATGGGTATTCCAGCATGACAATGACCCAAAACACACAGCCAAGGCAACAAAGGAGTGGCTCAAGAAGAAGCACATTAAGGTCCTGGAGTGGCCTAGCCAGTCTCCAGACCTTAATCCCATAGAAAATCTGTGTAGGGAGCTGAAGGTTCGAGTTGCCAAACGTCAGCCTCGAAAGCTTAATGACTTGGAGAGGATCTGCAAAGAGGAGTGGGACAACATCCCTCCTGAGATGTGTGCAAACCTGGTGGCCAACTACAAGACACATCTGACCTCTGTGATTGCCAACAAGGGTTTTGCCACCAAGTACTAAGTCGAAGAGGTCAAATACTTATTTCCCTCATTTACATGCAAATCAATGTATAACTTTTTTGAAATGCATTTTTCTGGATTTTTATGTTGTTATTCTGTCTCTCACTGTTAGAATACACCTACCATTAAAATTATAGACTGATCATTTCTTTGTCAGTGGGCAAACGTACAAAATCAGCAGGGGATCAAATACTTTTTTCCCTCACTGTATATATATATATATATATATATATTAGTTCAAAGAGTAAATAAAAACATTTAGTCCAATATGGGAAACATTGTTAAGTCGGAGGTATTTTCAAATATTATTAATTCTATGAATGAATTGTCCTTAGTGCTTTACAACCATATGTGATTGTGTACTTTGAGTGGGAGCTTGCAGTGTTGGAAAATGCTATGTCAACATGCTTCTCCACTTCTATGTTTCAGAGAGAAGATGGCGTTCTTCACTCGAGCAAAAATTTACATCCCAGACTTGCCTGCAGATGACGTTTAGAGCATTTCAAGTATTCAAGAGTCTTAACTGCTGTGTTTAATTGAGACTGATTAATGGTGGTATTATGAAGAAAAACTAAATGTATGTAAACTAAGAAATGTTCATATTTGTAATGTACAGGTTTGTAGAAATATGAAATGCTAATCTATAGACTTTTTTTTTTAACACCAAGAAGAACAAATGTTTTGTTTTTGAGAGAGAAAAAGTTCCTTTTACTGTTACTAATTATTTTGCTAGACAAATGACATGTTATTTTTTAACATATTGTTAAGGTACACACTGATGTTTTTTTTTAAAAAGTAAGAATGTTTGAGATGCTGGTGGAAAGATTTCATGATGTGAATTTAAGATACATTTGCTGTAAACATATCACAACACACATACTTGGTTATCTGCATTTGCTGCACAAATATGAATGTTATGAAAGGCTTAAGTAATATTGATAACACTTCATTCTTATATTACTGTACTGAGATCACTTACACAGAGGAACTGCATAGAATATGATGAATGGAAAACCAATGAAAACGCACTTCTTTAAAACAAATATCACCAGCACATTAAAAAAATGTTTTTGTCTTGAGTAATTTGCTGTCTGAATTGGCTTCATTTAAAAAATGTGTACTACATCAATACTCAGGTAATATAAAAGAACATGTATGCACTTTTTATGTTGCAGCTTACTTTATTTTTAATATGTATTGGTTTAGATGAAAAACAGATTTCATAGACTTCAAATCAATGAAAAGGCAAACTTGACAAAAACAATAAGGCATCCAAGAATTGCTTATCAATGATCCTTTTTTTTTATTAATCGTGGAAAAGATCTCAAGGATGAGGTATTTATTAAAAAAATGTAATGGTTTGCCTAAAAAGAGAATTAATTTTGATGCTGTAATCTGTTCTGGTACAATTATTCCCCCATTGTAAGTTGCAATTGTGTAGGTACATATGAATGTTATAATCCAGTACGTCTCATTTTATCTGTGTCCCGCCCCCCACCCCACCCCACCCACAAGATGGTCACAGAGTCTTGGTCAAGTCAGGCACAACCTGCACTTTTCCTAGAACAGCGGAACGCTAGGGAGAATGTAATTAACTCTTAATTGATCACTGTTTTTTTTTTTTTTTAAGTAGTGTACATTTTCTGGGCTGGTTGAATTATTTTTACCTCAGGCTGTCCCCACTCGGTCAGTGTCAGTTTAAATGTATCACTCTCTAAGCTGAAGACATTTCATGATTTTCAAGGGAGGCTAGCTGGACAGGTGATTTAAGGAAGGGGACAGGAGGTGGTCTCTGTGTAAAATCCTATCTCCATCACGGTTTCTTACAGTGAGCAAGTATCTTATCCTATCTGTGATCAATCCCTTGGGTAAGACCTACAATTAAACATGTTTTAATGTAACTTTAGTTGCAGTTGTCACCTCCTAGGCTTGGATTAAATCAAAACTTTGACCCGCTAATTGAAAACTACACAACTGTACTCTGCGGCATCATTTTTAGTACGATGCCACTTTCTCCTAATCAGAATTGTAACTGCTATGATGTACAGGTTTGTAGTTTGCTAGTAGCGGGTGGGTCAAAGTTTTGATTTAATCCAGCCCCTAGTCTCTGCAAGTCACTTTGGATAAAAGGGTTTATAGATAGTGATGATGATTTATTATTTGCTTATTACTTTTCCAATCTCTTTAAATAACATTTCTGAGATTCGAAAAAACAGATCTCTTGCAAAATTAAGATGTTTCCCCACCCTCAACTGCATATTTTGGGTATTAAGGCTTTTCTTTTTGTAATGCCTGTTGTACAATACAATTACTGTGTTTGTGTAGATAATTTAGTTTGGTATAAATAACAACACTTCAGTCAGATATGCTAAATGTGATTATCCACAGAGGTTTTAATGATATGTTAATTAGAACGATATATGTAACTAGATCAATTGCATGGTAATTCAATTACAACGCTAAACTAGGGCATCTTGAACTGCAGGGGAGTTGTGGGATGAAAACAGTATCAGTCAACTGGTTTTCAGTACACACTCAATAATGTATGGCTAGTTCTCTGGCTATGCAACATCAAGTCAGAAAAACGCACCAGTTTGGCCAGTTTGAATCAACTGCAGTCTCTTTTTAAAATAAATAAATAAATAAATAAATAAATAAATAAACTATTCAAAAACACTAATCAGCCTGCGTAACTTGATACTTAAGGATCATGGAATTATTTTATATTATGTTTTGTGACTGATGCTGATTGGTGCTGATTTAAGGTCCTAGAAAGTAATTTTAAACTAAACAAAAATGAACCAAACAACCAAAAATGCATGTCAATCTTGATTTTTCTACTTTTTTTTTTTATTTGCCTTTTGGTCTCAGATTGTTAAATTGGCATCAATCTCCTCTGTTCTATAAAACACCTGATACGATGCTCAGCGTGCCCTTAGTTGTTTTTAAAGCATACATACCTTTTTAGACTTTTTTTTGTTTTAAGGATTCAAAACTTGTAAACCATTTGTACCTGATCTAAGTGGTTTTTTAAGAACCATATCTCCACTTTTCCTCATTCTGCAAATATTTGAAATGTTGACAGTTTTGACAGTGTCTTGCATATGTGCTCTTGCAGAGTTGTTTGCATAGGTTGTTGGTACTAACCGGTGTATTTCGCCTGAATTCCCCACCCCTCCACTCCACTGTACAAACCGGATGCTTGTCCAACTACAAGCACACTGAAGCCCTAAGGCTTTTTTAGGAAGCTGTTGTCCTCGGTTGTGGAAGTTTAAATTTCCTTAGGTCTGGAATACTGCCAGACAAGTCTATATCATGCATCTGCATTGTTTTGTACTCGCCCAGTATTCCCCATAGTTGTCAGCTACTTTAGTTGCCTGGTAACCAGATCTTCTGATTTAGTTTTTTCTTTTTCTTTTGTCCAGGGAGTAGTAGTTCAGTATAGGCCTGCATTTTTGCTGTTTTTTGTTATTGCTTCTGCAACTTATGCCTGACTCATGCCCGAGTCGTTCTCTCAAGTATGCTATGCTGTTATTACATTGAATACCTTTTGCAAGGTTCATAAACTACAATGAAAAAAAAAAACCTCACTCCTTCGACAGCACTGAACAGCTTCCGATATTTTAGATTTCCTAATATGATTGCTGCGTGTCTCTGTTTACTGTGATCTTTTTTTTTTTCCATGTCTAGATTACTCAACTTCTTCAGTGCACCAGAATACTAACACAGATGTTGAGAGTGCAAATAATGATGTTTGAGTCCATAGTGTATTTTTTATTTTATTTTTGTATACTTTGTGTTCTTACTGTAAAAACAAACATTTGATGTGAGCTTTTAAAATTTAAAACTTTAATAGCTTAATTTTTCCAGATTGCATAATTTTGTTGATTGTTAGCACTTCAAAAAACACAACCATTATTAACCTAAAGGTTCCATGTACTTAAACTTTGCTGTCCTCCTTAATATGAATTGTTCAGAAGCAAACTGTTCATTTAATTTGCCTGGCTTGCATATTTAATGGTCAAGGCATTGTCTTTCAAAGCTTTTTGCTTCAACACAAAATGTATTCCAAGTAAAATCTAATATCCCAGTTATATTGAATATATTTCCAATACTTTTTCAGGTTTTAGATGCGATTCATTCAACTTTTACATTCATTCAACAGTTTTAACGAGCAGCTTTTAGCTTTGGAAATCCACCCCTCAGTGTTTTGCTGGTCCAGTATGTCGGTGTGTAGATTTAAACCAGGCCATACTCTGAATAGGACTGGTCTAAAATGTAAAGTGAAACTTGGCAAATCTAGAATGTCAGAAGGCCCTGTGACTTAAAATACTTTAAAATTCGTTTTTGAATAGTTTATACATTTGTGTGTTCTAAAGATAACCTCAGATAGGGTTTCCATTACAGAACTTAGAAATCAAACAAAGGGGAGAGAGGACACTACACTTGTATGGAGGGGTAATTTTACCTGTTTAGACTCGGATGATAACCTTAAAAAGCCACTTCTGTAGTTGAGTGTGAGGATTTTTTCTTTGGTCAAAACAAATGTAGACACCTTACATTAGGACTTTCCTGTTTAAGGTGTTAAGTTCATTTGGAGCAATGTTCAGTAACTGTGCTTTTTTTAAGTACTGAAATAAAGGTCAACCTTTTATCTCCTAATAACACTTGGTAAATTGCTGTTGACAAAATAAAGAAATGTATTCATACAGAGAATATTTATTGCTTGCTTTAAAGTAGTCAAAGGTCACTCATGATAGCACAAACTGTCATGTGAAGAATTTGCCATCATGCATTGATGTAATTTAATTGTTGCTTTAGAGGTTGTATGACATTGTATTTATTCTGTTGGTTTTCTTTTTAATTATTTTTATTATTATTATTATTATTATTATTATTATTATTATTATTATTATTATCGAACATGTTTAGAGCAACTGACTGTATAAAAGGTGGTACAAAACAGGGACTTTTTTTATGGACATGGTTTGTGAGATACTGTATGTATTTATTGCACTTTGTGATTAGGATGCCCTGTTTTTTTCTGTTTTTTTCCCCCTCTTTTCTTTTTTTCTTTTTCTTTTTCTTACAAGACTCCTGAAAGCTGTGAATTTTAAGATAGACACTGTATGTTGACCAGCATTGTATATATTTCACCAGCACAACAAGTTTTGTATTTTCAAAACAAAACAAAAAATATATAAAGTGTTTTTCTTTTTCTTTTACAGGTCTCTTGTCTTGTTTTTGTGTGTACTTTTTATTTTCCTTTTGGCTGGGGCAAAATATAGAAAAATGCTTGTTGTTTATAAGTGATTTTAAAGTTAATGCAAATCGAGTTAAATTTCTTCAATGGCAAGTAGGGTTCTGACAACCAGCATTTTTATTTTCCTTCCATTGCTGAGGCTGTTGGAATAATATACCAAACACTTATTGTATTTGTGAGTAAATTCTTAAATGACCTATGGGAAGACATTGAGGATATGTTATATAAACCACTGTACTTTCAAAGCTGAGTGAAAGCCCTTTTTGAAGTGAGTGTCAGACTAATAGAAGGTGAAGGTTAAAGAGGAAAAGCACTTCAGCAGTTGACGCCCCTTTTATAAACCCCTGTTGTGAAGATGTACAATGTAGATAAAACTCAAGGGAGTTCTTAGTAAATTATAGATTAATGGGTCAACCATTTTCTTCTCACTAACACAATCTATTTATCAGTATTTCAGTCCAGCTAGTGTAGAATGAGTCCTTACAGTACCACTATCTGATTTTCTACCCTGCCTGGTTATTGAAAATGGATGGATATATTGTTAATTTAACTATACGTATTTATCAACCAGGCTTGTGGAATACTGATTCATACTTGCTAATATGTTAAAACTAAAGTTTCAGGTGCGGTACTGAAGTATTACTGCCTCAGAGATCTCTCAATAAGCTGAGCTCAGTCACGAAGGCCAACAGCAGGTTCCACAGAACACATTTTAAATAAAATACATAAACCGCCCCAAGAAGAGATGGCACTTCTTCCAATGAAGTAGACATGGGATATTAGTATAGCCGGACTGTCCTGACCAAATAGGGACTGTTGGTAATTATGCCGATTCCGAGAGAGAGCTGATTCTAGCACTAACACTGTATCGAGTTAATAGTGATTTGACGGCAACTCCATTGATTTATACTTATACTTGTGAGTTAGAATCTGTCACATAGATTTTTCTTAAATGCACTGTGTGATTTTTCTAAAGAAACCTGGAACATGTCTTTTGCGTCTTTGTAAAGCTATGCAGTACACATATCCTCCACAGGGTGGCAGTGTGCAATTCCAAGCTGAGAAACGTGTTGGTGAAGGAGCCGCTCTACGCAGTGTTTCTGTGTCTCGGTAGCAGGAAGTGAGCGGCCGGACTACACAGGAGGCACTGCGGTCGTGAAGTGAGTGGCAGCGTGTTGTGAAGAAAGTGGTGAAGTATCAAAGATTTGGAGAATGGCAGATCTGCTCGCTGAATATACTTCTCGATTTCAACAGCAGGTCAGCACTACAGCCCAATAACGGGCAAAAAGAAAGCTTTGGTTTGTGTGATCGGTTCTTAAAAACACGTCAACGTGGACTTGGTTCTTTCTCCCCTCTGAAGCAATGTGGCAGTGAAGTAACTTTATGGTTTCTTGTAATCCCATAAATCATTAGCGAAACCTCTGATTTTTAAAAACACGCTTCCACTGTAGTTCCGACCAGTACACTATGAATGGAAACGTTTATTTCCCGTAGGAATGTGCACGAAATAGTTGGTCTTGATTAAGTTCACTTTGTTCACTGCTAATATTACCTAGTGAAATCTAATGAAAAGTAAATCTGTGTATGTTGGCCTATATCATATTTGAAGTTAAATGCGTCAGATTGTTGACAGTTCTTTATTGTCAATCGCTGTGGATTAGTGCGCCAATTAGGTCAGTATCGACACTTGTTGAGGAGAATAATTTTAAATGCTAGCCTACAATCTTTGCATTATTTATTAAATATATATTGAAACAGTATTTTCATATTACAGTAGCCTAAATTGCTGTATAGTACTTAATATAACCATTATAGTATTTTACAATATAAACACTTGCAAAAAGTAATGTGAAATCAGTATGTTGGTTTAGACTACAACATAACGTAAGATGCATATTAAAGTAGTTTAATTTTTAGCACATTAGCTAAAGGAATATATTACATTGAGCATAAATATTAAACAAAACCTTAATCTGATTGTATCTGCTGGGAGGTGTGAAATACCAGTGTTCAATTGATAAGAAGGCATTTCAATGTAATCTATACAGTACTTAATTATTACAATTATCATCTGATTTCCCATAAAAAACTTACTCTACGATTTACACTCCTTGAGTGAAAGTGAAACCTAATTAGCTTTGTGCCATTCCAAAGAATCAGTTTAATTATGTAACAACATGAATTTGGATTCTTTCTGAAAAGTACATATACTGGATGGAAGGTGTGAGTATATTTAATTAAAATAAATAATCTGCCCAAGAAGAAATTATAAAAGCCTGGGCATTCATAAAGCTGACTAAGCTAAATAATGGGCTTTACCAGGATCACGTAGTTCTTGAAGTTGCAATTTGCAGATATTCCTGTGCTTTTGTTTATTTAGAACATTTGAAAGATTACGAATGAATAAAGGCCATTTGTCCCATGGTGCTCCTTTGTTTACTTATTTTAACCAGGAGAGGGAGATTAAATCTCTTTCGGTTGAAATTGAGAAGCTGAAGAATCCAGAGACACTGGGACCTCCATCATACATGGAAGAATTAAGAGAAGAAAACTCCAAACTTAAGTACCGTTTGAATATCCTTAAGAGGGTGAGTGGTTATGCATGTGTTTTTCTTTTACCTTATATATTCAGCACACTTCATGTCTGTACTTGATTAGAATGATTTTGTATTTCACTGACCTTATCCATAAAGAACTTGCTACAAAGTGCATGCCATTTCCTTACAAGTTTGATATTTATTGGATTCTTTCTTGCAAGAATGAAAATCTTGTTAAGTATGCCATACAACAAAAAACAATTACATTTCCAGCATTCTGTGTATTAGCCTGGTGTGCACAATAGTTTGGGAGTGCAGTGAGAGTATCTTTGCCTAAGCTAATCAATCATGAAAGCAAGGAAGTGGAATTAATTGGATCAGCACTGGGTCTATGGTATGCTTTTTTTGCTTTACAGAGTCTTCAAGAAGAGCAAAGTGAATGCAGCCAAAGCATGATCAACATCAACCAGCGGCTGCAGGAGGTCTTTGGCAATGCCATACGGGCGGCCTACCCCGATTTGGAGAACCCCCCCCTAGCTGTGACCCCCAACCAGCAGCCAAAATTCGGGGACTATCAGTTCAACAGTGCTATGGCCATGGCTCAGGTAAAGGCAGTCTCCATGCTTGCACTGTCAGAATGTCACTAAGATTGGTTTAAAGCAGCATCTAGCTCAAGGCTACAGGAATGACACAAAGCCTGGATCTGAACACTGAAAATTTAGCCTCTGAAAATTGGAAACCCATTTATTATAAAAACACAAGGAAAATGGTCTTCCCTGATCATTGCACTGTGTTGTAAAGTATGTTTACACGACTGCTGTGGTCAAGTTTCTAAGGTGTCCCATTTTGTGAAGTTGCAAAATGATGCATACACTTTTTGTACTTAATATTTTATTAAAAATATGGAATGCTAAAACTGAAGATTTTTAAGGGTAAGGGATACTTTAAAGTAAATGTCATCAAAAACTAAAGAGAAAAAAGTATTCAGACCCCCAACTCAATATTTGGTGGAAGCACCTTTGGCAGCAAGTGTCATGACTGCAGGCTTTAAAGCAACAAAATGTGAAAACTATGAGATGGTCTGAATACTTTTGCAAGGCAATGCATGTGTTTTTTAGAATGTATTTGTTATTGATACACCTTATCTTATTATGGTATATAAAAACTCCAACACAGTTTTGAAATGTTTTATTCCAAGACCTCGTTATTGTAGTTTGAATGCACATGGGTGTAATGGCTCTGTTGAACAGTGCTTTCGTACTTCAGATGATGAAGGCGAAGGGACAGAAGGTGAACCCGAGGGAGATTGCAGAGACTGTAATGAAAAACATTCCAGACAACGACATAATTCAGAAATTGGAAATTGCTGGTCCAGGTAAAGCAGGCATTACAAACCCAGATTGTGTTTTTTGCATTTGCTTATGGATTTTTATTGCCATTTAATATGCCTTCCATGCACTGACACCATACAATATGTGGGTGGGATTCTACAATACTGAAAGAGTCTCACCTCTAAAACATGATTAAAATGATCTGTCCTTTTTTTCCTCTCTAATTTAAGGTTTCATCAATATTCACCTCAAGAAGGACTTTGTGTCAAAACTGTTGACAAACCTACTCAGGAATGGTGTGAAACCTCCTGCAGTTGAAGCCAAGAAAAAGGTGACAATGAATTGAAAGCTCGTTTCTGGAAAGCACTCCACTGTAATTCCTTTCCAACATAACCCATAACCTGTCCCAGGGCTCTTGGTGTGTACAAATGAGCCTGTTGCGGTGACATAATTTCTTCAAGACTTGATAGTCTTTACTTTACTCTAATTATAGGTAGTGGTTGACTTCTCCTCTCCAAACATTGCCAAAGAGATGCATGTGGGTCACCTTCGGTCTACCATCATCGGAGACAGCATGTGTCGGCTCTTTGAGTTTTTGGGACATGATGTCTTGAGGTAAATAATGCCCTGCAGTTCAAATGTATAGAACGCCCATCTCTGAGGGGAGTTATACTGGAATTTGAACGTGCACATTTATGCTTTTGTGTTTCAGGCTAAACCATGTTGGCGATTGGGGAACCCAGTTTGGAATGCTGATTGCTCACCTGCAGGACAAATTCCCTGACTATCTGACAGTGTCTCCCCCTATTGGGGACCTCCAGGGATTTTACAAAGTATGTGTACATGGGTCTTAATAGTTGAAAGTGTTCTGAAATCAAATAAGAATGAGAAATATGTGCCAGGAAGTTACAGTGGCTTTCAGAAGTATTCACCCCCCTTGGACATTTCCACATTTCATTGTGTTCCAACATGAAAACAGAATGCAGGGAAAGAAAATGTATTCAACTCAAACTTCATAACAATAATCTGTTATATATGGATGTACAACATATGAACAATGTGTGGATATATTGAGGACATTTCCACATTTCATTGTGTTCCAACATGAAAACAACATGGATTATGGATTTAATCAGGAGTTTTTGCCACTGATCAACACAGGAAATGTCCATGTTGTCAAAGTGAAAAATATAATCTGCAAATTGGTCTAAATTAATTACAAATACAAAACAGAAAATAATTGAATGCATAAGTAATCACCCCCTTTGCTATGACACACCTGATTGAGCTGTGGTGAAACCATTTGTCTGTAGAAGACATGTAATTAGTTGAATAGAGTCCACCTCTGTGCAATTAAGTTGTGTAACATGATTTCAGGTTAAATACACCTGTCTCTAGGAGGTCCCACAGTTGGTTAGTACAATTCCTAACAAAACCTACATCATGAAGACGAAGGAACATTCAATCCACATCACAATAAGGTTTTTCAAAAGCACCAATGAGGTGTAGGATATAAGAACATTTCCAAGGCATTGAATATCCCCCAGAGCACAGTAAAGTCCATTATTAAGACATGGAGAGAATATGGCACAACTGTGAATCTGCCTAGATCAGATCAGCTGTCCTCAAAAACTGAGTATCTGGGTGAGAAGTGCCCTAGTCAGGGAGGCCACCAAGAGGCCTATGGCAACTCTAAAGCAGTTACAGTCTTCCACAGCTGAGCTGGGAGTCACTGTGCAGACTGCAACAGTAACCCAGGTGCTTCACAGAAGTGGCCTTTATGGGAGAGAAAAAAAACTCACATCAGATCTCGGCTAGAGTTTGCCAGAAGGCATGTGGGAGACTCTGAGACCAAGTAGAGGTTAATTCTATGGTCTGATGAGACCAAAATTGAGCTTTTTGGCCTCAACGCTAAGTGCTACATTTGGCGTGAGCCCAACACCGCACATCATCCTGAGAACATCATCCCTACCATGAAGCATGGTGGTGGCAGCATCATGCTATGGGGATGCTTCTCTGCATCAGGGCCTGCATCAGGGTTGATTACTTATGCATTCAGTTATTTTCAGTTTTGTATTTGAAATTTAGAACAAGTTGCAGATTATATTTTTCACTTCGACATTATGGACATTTTCTGTGTTGATCAGTGGCACAAACTCCTGATTAAATCCATTCTGATTCAATGTTGTAACACAATGAAATGTGTAAAAGTCTTAAGGGGTGAATACTTTTCACTGTAATTAAAATCAACAGTGCATTGATTGATTTAGTGCCATTTATTGTTCATTCTTTTCTAATGCTAAAGCTTGGCTAGGTTTACTATGCTTTGACCCATGGCTGGGGTCCTCATAGGGATGTCGGGGGTGGGCTTGGAGTGCTTGACTGTGCGTCACCAGCAAAACAGGGAAAGACCAACCCTCACTCCGTAACCAAGCTGGCTGTGTCCAAGTATTCTTATTCGAGATTTACAACACATCTGTTTGGGCTGGGCGCAAGATGGTTTAAGAAGGGGTCACAGAAGTGTTTGGGATCCCCTTGCCTTAGTATTACCTTGACAGCTATCACACGGCACCAGCTGTACTTTACAATGGCAATCATAGTTCTGACTTAATCTGGCCCTAAGCCTGTTAAGCCTGTATCTCTCTCTCCCTGGACTGCGGGGAAGTAATGCAGGAGTTATGATTTTTCAATCCCTGTTTCTTTTTTAGAATCCAGGGAGATTTTTGTGAATCCTCTGCTAAGCATGGGGAATTGGCATAACATTAAAATGATTCTACACATGAAGGGATATGTTCTAATAAACCATGGCAATTATCAATTTTCTGATAGAACCCCACTGAAACTGCAGAGGCACTCTAACAGTAGTTTCAAGCTAATGCATTTAAAAAGTTACTTTAATTTCAAGTGTCCATTGTGTTTCATTTCTCCCAGCAGAAACTATAGAGGCTGCTGTTCTGAACTGTAGCAGGCATACTTAAATGGAATGTTATTTTAATTAACTAAAATCTTTCATCCTAGCTAAATATAATGCACTTTGAGATCCACTTTGAGACAGCACTGTTAAACTTAGGCTAAGACACTGGAACTGGTCATTACATTTAATTATCCCCTTTTATGTACAGTGCCTATAGTCTACACCCCCTTGAACTTTTTTCTCATTTTGTTGTCAGTGCCTGAGCTTCATGTATTTAAATTAGGATTTTATCCAGTTAACGCAGGGGGTTGGAAACTTATCCAATTATGATATTTCAGTTTGTGTGTGTGTAATATATATATATATTTCACAATAAAAACTTTTCCCCCTTAACAGTGTGGAGCTCGGTGTGTCATACACCTTTGGCAGCAATGAGCAATGACAGCAATGACAGATGTGAGTCAGGGATAGGTCTCTACCAAATTTGCACTCCTAGATTTGACAGTATATGACCATTCTTTACAAAACTGTTCAAGCTTTCTCAAGTTCCTTGGGGAGCATTGATGGACAGCAAAATTCATGTCATGCCACAGATTACTGAACAGATTTAGGTCAGGGCTCTTACTGGGCCTCTCAAGGACATTAGCCTTTTTGTTCCTTAAGGACCAGTGTAGTTTTGGCTGTGTGCTGTGGGGCATTGTCATGCTGAAAGGTGAATGTCCGTTTCAGTTTCAGCTTTCTAGCAGAGGGCAGCAGTTTTTTTGCTCAATGATTATTCTATACTTTGTTCCAATTATTTTCCCTTCTGTCCTAACCTTTCCACATTTTTTTTATCCACTTGAAAATTGTGGGGTAGGATGTGGAGATAACATATATTATTGCATTTAATTCTAGGCTATAAGGCAACAAAAGGTGTATTTTGAAAAGTTTCTGTATATGCATTTGTTTTTTGTTTTTTTTGTTTCATAGGAGTCCAAAAAGCGTTTTGACAATGAAGAGGATTTTAAGAAGAGAGCCTATCAATGTGTAGTGAGGCTGCAGAGTAAAGAACCAGAGTTCATTAAGGCCTGGAATTTAATCTGTGATGTGTCCAGGCAAGGTGTGGAAGATGTTTGAGTTCGGGCTCTATCCAGAGATACTTACACTTCATGCAAACTTTGAGCCACTTTACCAAATAGCATGTACCTATGTCTTGACAACCTGTGACTAGTTATTTTCTCTAAACGAAAAATGTATTGCTGTGCAGTGTTAGGCAATGGTATCCTTTTTAAATGCAACCTGGTAATTAATTCTCTATCTTTAATTCTACATTTTGATGTTAACCGCTAGCAAGAGTGAACATCCATATAAACAAATGAAGAAACAAACCCCTACAATATCATGTATGCTTTCACCAAAGTGTTGCTTTCTGGTGGTTAGTTTAGTTTAGTTACGGTGTATAGTTTATCTGATGCTGCCTCAATTAGGTCTCTCTCTCTTGTGAAATGATCTATTGTGTACAATGCCCTGGCATGTTTGTAAACCAGTGCATACATTTTTCCGTAAAGAGTTTCAGAAGGTGTACGACTGTCTGGATGTCAAGCTGATCGAAAGGGGAGAATCGTACTATCAGGATATGATGACTACAGTTGTGAAAGAGTTTGAAGACAAAGGTACCAGCTACCCATTGTTTGGTTGTCGTCTTTAGTTCTGTAACGTATGTAGATATAGCCTGTTTTTTAACATTAATTCAGCAAGAAAGCATTGACTGATAACTACATTGGATCATCCCACAAGCAATACATATGTTACCCTTGTTATATCTGATTATATTTGAGATCTAATATATTTGTAGTTAGTAATACAAAATGCTAAAATACCAGAAAGTATTAGATTTTTAGATTAATTTGACTCTGACTCTTTGACTCTTAATTTTATATTCTTGTAATTTAATTTAAAACAAAAATGCATGCATGTTTCATTTTATTTTTGCAACTGTGTTTTTCCAATTGTAATTATTTAAATATTTTTCACTTTAATGAAGGAAGTAATTTTCTATTCTTTACACATCCAAAAACCAAAACAAATTCTGAAGAGAAATGAGTAGAACTTGGGAAGTTCTTGTCCTGTCCACTAGGGGGCATGGTTATCACAGAAATGTCCCAGTTCTGCCCTTCTTTCTCTGTGCTGTAGGTCTGGTCGAGATGGATGAAGGACGCAAAATCGTGTTTACCCCTGGCCTGCCCCTCCCTCTGACTATAGTGAAGTCTGACGGAGGGTTTACCTACGACACCTCTGACTTAGCTGCCCTGAAACAAAGGCTGATGGAAGAGAAGGCAGACATTATCATCTATGTTACAGACAGCGGGCAGGTATGCCTTTATGTGTGGAAGATGCTTCTAAAATTAACCATTGTTACATATTACCTCATAGATGCATGTCCAGAGTTGCAGGTATAAGTATTGAGACCACTGACTCAACTCAACTCAATCACCCATTTAGAAAAATCTGTATTCATTACACTTCAGAGGAATATCATTGGTAAGTAAGTATTGTTCAAGAATCAATATTAATTAAACCAAGTTAACTGGTACAAAATAAATGTAACAATAGTTTTTGCCTGCAACTATGTATGTGTGTATATACAGCTTATATATATTATCTGTCAGTGTTGTATATACTGTACTAGTTTACTGTACACCCTGCATTTGCTATGGGTGCATTTACTTCACTGTTCGTGGAGACTGCATTTTCTGAAACCCAATCGATGTTTAATGTTGACCATGAAGGGAACACTGTAAATATCAGCAATACTTAACAAATCTATCCTGGGTTGTCCAATAGAACAAGGTCATCCTTTAATGTGTTTTGTATAATTTTGCCCTGAGCCTTCAAAGTCTTTTAACAAGCTGAATTTATAGTGCGTGATATTGAACTCCTCAAAACGCCGCTCAAGGATTATGCTCAATCAGCAGTTTTAAGATAGTGAGGTCCTGTGGAAAATTGACCGGGGCCTTTTGTTTTTGTATTGTTTGTATTTTTCTTAATCGTTTTTTGACTTTTTGTGTTGTTAATATGCCTTTTAACAGATTTTGAGATTTCTTAAGGCAAAGGCAAAGTCGCTGTGACTCCAGTTGAGGTGCTTTTACTCTGTAGTTTGATCGAGACTTTAGAGTCATGATGTGCTGGACAAGAAAAGATATCTGATTCAGAAACTAGCAAAATATTTGTGCCTGCTTTAAAACATAAATATTAATGGAATAGCCCAGATTTTACCAGATCCTTACAGTGAATCATCTCATAGGTCTTCATTATCTGCACAGAGTCTACAGATGTACAAAATATTATGTTTAAACTATGTAGCCCAAATGATTCAAATCCCATTGCAAATAAATGAAAGACAATGACATCAGACTATAGATGGGTTAATGCCAGTTGGCTGACAGGTTTAAATGCAGGTTACCCAGGGTTTTAATTGAAAACGAAGAGCCCTAAAAAAGACTATGATTGCTTTTAATGTAAGAAGAAGACTGATGACTGTGCCCATGACAGTATGCACTGTGGTTACGATGCATTGTAATGTGCTTCCTGTTTCAGGGGGTGCATTTCCAGGTGGTTTTTGCAGCAGCACAGATGATAGGCTGGTATGACCCCAACGTCACCCGAGTGGAGCACGCCGGGTTCGGAGTGGTCCTTGGAGAGGACAAGTGAGCCCCTTTGTTAATGTTGAGTTGTGAAGAACCAGTCCTACTTTTAAATGCCAAGTTAAAAGCTGTGCACTTGGAAATGAATAGTTCATATTCTTGTCAATGCCAGCAGCATCATCTGCACCAGGTCCTTTGTGACCCTGAGACTAAGCTACCTAGACACTGTTTGGTTTGTCTGAATCTGAAGCTGATTATAGAGAGATTTTCACTTTAGTTTTTAGCCTTTATGTGCCAAGTTTCAGTAAGTTTTGAATTGGTGATGCTGCTCAAGAGGGAAGCTAATGTATAGATACTGTATTGGGAATTAATGGACAATTAAACTGTTATAGTTCATTTTGAAAGCTGCCTGCAAGTACAGGGTCTCTGTTCCTTTTGAATGAAGGAATTATATAATTGAGTCCTGTACTAATCAAACACTCAATGGCTGATCTAAATTCCTGTAATGAAAAGGATGAGAAAAAGAAAAAAAAAATGTGGTCCACAATCCTTTATGCATTAAAGCTGTGTAACCCTTTTTAAGTCATGATATCTGTGGAATAGATTTACATCAATTGCTTAAACATGTGTGTGTCGTTAAAGTTAGATTAAGTGACTTTCACATAATTGGGAATCAAAATCAATAGCCTACTGCAGCTTATTAGGACCAAACTTGGGGCCTCCTGCCTCCTGGTTGACGATCTCTGTATTTATTTCAAGCTTGGGATTAAGAGGGACCTCTGAAATCTGCTGGACTGTGGCTTTCCAGGAGCAAGGTGGGAGACCTCTGCCCTAGGCTATCTGTGAGAGCTTACAATCCTCTCTGTATTTTCAGGAAGAAATTTAAGACTCGCTCAGGGGATACAGTCAGGTTAATGGATCTGCTGGAGGAGGGACTGAAGCGATCCATGGATAAGCTGAAGGACAAGGAGAGGGACAAGGTAAGGCACAGCAGAATCAGTAAGCTGTGTCGGCAGCAGGGAAACGAGGGAAAGCCCATGCTTAACAAGAGTGTAACACATCAGAGGAACATGATGTAGATCACAGTAGAGGTCAAAGGTTAAAAGCTCTGTAAACAACCAATCGTAGGAGCTTTATTAATGGAGATGTACTAGATCTAAAGAACAAAATTAATGGAACACCACTGGTACAGAGAACTGTTTAGTGTTCCCTTTTCCCACATATAGCATGTTTAGCAAAAATATAGATGCTATTTATTTTTGAAAAGTCCTTGTATTACACACTGGAAAAGCTGTTCACAAGCTATCATCAGGTACTGTTGTTTCTTATGCTTTGAGTAAATGTACAGACAGGCATGGAGGGGTAAAATATCAGTGCTTTGCCTTTCAGATTAAATTTGCAAAAGAGCCCAATTCAAACGGGAGGGCTCTTTTGCAAAGTGCAAACCACAAATTAGTAAAATAACATGGAATTAAATTATGAAAAAGCTTATTTTTGCTCTTACAAAGAAACATGAAACAGAGCGGCAGCAAGAAGGTTTACACATTTAGCCCCTAGAAGCTGCCATCCAGTGTAAGGGAGTCCGTGGGTTTACATTTATCAGTGCCAATGAGGGGTCCCAGCATTTTTTATTTATTTATTTGCACTTTTATCAGTTGAGTCTTTTAAGCAGGCAGGGAGGCATTTGAAGAAGCATTGGTAATATGTTTTACTAAGCCTGTAATTGTCAAGGATATTGAAAGTTACACATGCTGCATTAAATTATGCAGAAAATTTAGCAAGCATATAATCACAGTCTTCCCAGGGGTGTAATCAATTTATCCAGTGTGAGTGTAGGAAGCCAATTTTGATCTATTCTAAGATTTTTATTTTGTTATTGCACCCACAGACAGTTTATTTAAACTTTTCAAATGTTACTACTGCAGGGCTGGCAAGATTCCCAAAACTGCCACCTGTTCATAAATTATCATTAAAAAAAAAACAAAAAAACGTGTATTTCCTGAAGCCCTTCTTCCACTTTAATTAGAATAATTCCTTTCATACCTCCCTCTACTTAGTGGCATAAATGCACCTAGTGGGAAAAAAGACTTTCAAGGGCAAGTGTGCTATTTAGACTCAATCAGATAGAATTCTGTTCCAGAGAAGCCACTAGGTTGGAAAGGCCAGGCACAAAACTACAGGTTTAACCTATAAAGAGCTGAGAACAAAACCACAAGCAATCAGTGTACTTTGGAGCACTGCTGTCTTGGAATTTGAAAAGAATTCAGCGTGAAATTGAAGTAGTTTACAATCACGGGTTATTATTTATTTTCCTTTTCTATATACCAAGGGAAATAGTACATTTTTATATAGTAAAATTAAATAAATAAAAAAAAAAAGACAACTTGCATAGAATACAATCTATATTTAAATAGGGAAGATGACATTTCTGTGACTTAGCCTCATGTGTCATGAAGAATCTGCAGGAGAATTCAATTTATATATGTGGGGGTGGGGAGGGGGGACCACAACGAAAACTCCTTCAAGGGTCTGTCCTTGAATTTAACAGTGGCGCACATGTTAACCTATCTGTCTGTGTCTCCGGCTTAGGTGCTCACTCCCGAAGAGCTGCAGGCGGCCCAGACTTCGGTCGCTTTTGGGTGCATCAAATACGCCGACCTCTCTCATAACCGCATCAACGACTACGTCTTTTCCTTTGATAAGATGCTGGATGACCGAGGGAACACTGCTGCCTACTTGCTCTATGCCTTTACCAGGATAAGGTGAGCAAGAGCATTCCTCAGAGTGCAATACAGCCAGGCAGGAAGAGACATCGAGGACGGGTGCTCTAGCAGAAGCTCAAAATGCTGCCTTTTTACAGTTTTATAAATCCCTCACCTCAAATTATTTCCTCTTCATTAGGTGGAGATAGGAACAACAACCCCCCCAACACACACACCCCCACACACCCACACCCACCCTTCTCCCCCCGTCAGTTGATGACCTTTTCTAAGTCAATAGCTGTCCTCTATGGTTGCAGTGCTTTCAGCTGTCTCTCATGTCCTTTTTTGGGCACAGCGGGAGGTGATTTCTTATCGGCAATCTGGGGCAGGGAAGTGCTCATCAAATAAGATCACTGACACTTTTTAAGTGACTTAGGCAAGTTGATTCACAGTCACTGAAAAACATCCCTTTCATTGATAAACCCTGTGCAGGGTGATGTTTTTCTCCTCCTGCCTCCTCCGTCTTTTTTGTTACCTTTATTTTGTATTCACTCTTGCACCTTTGACAGTTTTCTGAACAGTTGAAACTGTTAATCGAAGCACAGGGCAGCATCTTTGGTTGAATAGCTGGATCTAGGTGATGCAGTGACTCAGTGTGTCCATGCACACTGCACACGGCCAACTGTAGGGTGTCTTTTGATGCCCCCTAAAGGTTTCAGTCTTCTTCAGTCTCTCACTACAGAATCATTATGATCAGGCCATGCCAGAATTTATTTCACTAACGGCAGCAGTTCATTAATTTTAATGGATCGTCAACCTAGCAACTAATACATCTAAACATTGTGTAGAAAGTGGTGTCCCAGAGTATCTCCCACCAGCTTAAACCTGGACTAATACATTTCATGGACTCTTTTTAACGTTACTCAATTGATCCTGAGGCTACCTTCCTGTTACTATCATGATGAAGTTAGCACAAATCCAAAGTTAAAGAGGTGCCTTGTTTCCAAAATATGATTTTGATCAGATTTGTTTTCCAAATTTTTATTTTATGCCATTCTATATAAACACACACCAATTAAGTGGGAACATCTTGGGGAGGCCCTCATCCAACAGTAGACCTACAAAAGCTGCTGATGATGCATACATACACAAACATATCTGTGAAATAAACCTACACGTGTATAAAGATGCAGATTAGTAAAACATAACAGATGTATAATTAGTTAATGTATAAACCTGGCTGTATTACAGAGTAAAGTAATCTAATAACTTTAGAAGTACTTAAAACAAGGGTGTCTTTTTTTTTATACTGAGTGCAAAACTTTGTTGACTTGTGTTTGGAAGACATTCAGTGAGGTCTTCTCTTTCTTACTTACTTAAAGGTCCATCGCACGGCTGGCAAATATCGAGGACGCCACTCTGCGAAAGGCAGCTGAGACCACTGAGTTGGTGCTAGACCATGAGAAGGAGTGGAAGCTGGGCAAATGCATCCTGAGGTTCCCCGAGATCCTGCAGAAGATCCTGGAAGACCTTCTGCTCCACACTCTCTGTGACTACCTGTACGAGCTGGCCACCACCTTCACCGAGTTCTACGACACCTGCTACTGTGTGGAGAAGGACCGGCAGACTGGTACGTGGAGTTGTATTTGGCTGAGTTTACATGCGAGTTACATGCAGATTTTAAATTGTCCCTCACACAAGAGCTTACCATTTTTCTGCATATGGGCTTACTGTATTTATTAGCAACCCTGTTGCTGTAACCAGGTGTGTTTTTTATACAGGTTACAGCAACAGGACACATTTCATGCGGCATGGTTAAACTGGCATTACAAAATTACGAGACACAAAGCTGTGCTAAAACACATACAACGATAAAGAAAACATAACAAACATTCTGATTATATATTTTTGGCCATATGTTTTAATTCCATGTTTTCAAATATTATTATTGATGGTGGCACAGCCATAGCCTTTTTCAGAGCAGTACGGCAAGCAATTCTGGACACAAACACTAATAACTTGTTTACATAACACAGTTGTTATTCAGCCATTCAAAATAAAGAGCAACATTTAAACACCCATGAAAATACAGCCTCTGAAAAGTCCGATAGAACAGCACATGGAGTCAATCTAAATCCATGCACAGCTGAACATAACTACTAACTCTAAAATAACTTAAGAAACATGAGAAAGTTTACAAACGAGAGGAGGCCGTTCGACCCATTATGCTCGTTTGGTGTCCATTAATAACTAAGTGATCCAAGGATCCCATCCAGTCTCACTTTAAATGTTCCCATATTTTCAGCTTCTACAACATTGCAGGGGAGTTTGTTCAGATTGTGATGCCTCTCTGTGTGAAGAAGTGTCTCCTGTTTTCCGTCTTGAATGCCTTGAAGCCCAATTTCCATTTGTGTCCCCGGGTGCGTGTCCCCCTGCAGATCTGGAAAAGCTCCTCTGGTTTGATGTGGTCGATGCCTTTAATGATTTTGAAGACTTGAATCAAGTCCCCATGTAGTATCCTCTGTTCTAGGGTGAAAAGGTGCAGTTCCCTCAGTCTCTCAGTAGGACATTCCCTTCAAACCTGGAATAAGTCTGGTTGCTCTCCTCTGAACTGTCTCTAGAGCAGCGATATCTTTCTTGAAGTGTGGAGCCCATAACTGTACACAGTATTCCAGATGAGGTCTAACTAGTGCATTGTACAGTCAACATTACTTCCCTTGTTCTGCATAACTTAATTAAGTCACTCCAACAAGTATGTGAAATTGACTTTTTATGATCAAATTGTATGATTACCACAAACTAGATTATTGGGCCTACTTTTCTGGTAGGCAACTTTCATAGTATTGCATATTGAGCAAGATCTTTTGGAGATGCTACTGAGAGTACTGATAATGAATATCAATTGGGTAAAATAGCCGCAAACCAGCTTCTTCTCCCAGTCCAAATGTCAAAAAAGGCCATTAATTGCTAATTATATTTCCAGCTATATCTTCATAAGTGGATGAAATTGCAAGGAAGTAATTTAAAATAGACGTTTGTTCTTGGATTGTAAGATTTTTAGGGATGAAAAAGTGATTCACTTACAGTCATCCTCAAGGTTACGTCGTAGTTGGTTCTTAGCCCAGTGACATTAGTCCAGACCAGCTTTCCCAAACTGTGGTACATGGTGCATGACGAAAGGAGTCCCTGGGTCAAAAAGTTCGGGGACCCCTGGTCCAGACAATATTCATGGTATTTCCACACTCCATACATTTACAAAAATAAGGACACAAATGGAAATTGGGATTCAAGGCATTCAAGCCAGAAAACAGGGGAGAAAACTGAGCTTTTATGCCAATCGAAAGTTTTAGCAAGACAAAGTTTGTATTGATAAAGTAGCAGTACCATTAAGAGCAAATTTATAGTGCTTGCCTCTGGCAACGTTTGTTGATGCATGTGAAAGTGATTAAAACCATGAAAAACAGTGGTCCCAGTCAATCCTTCAAGAAACCAAGCAAACCATTATAAACCTATAAATTAAAATCAGGATCTTTACTACAGCCATCCACCAAAGGAATAAAGGCAGAAATACATTTCCCTGCTAGTACACATCAATGTTTTGGGTAATTTGAGTCTTTTTCTCCACCTGTATGGGTCTCTCAATTTGTCCTCATTAAGTTTTAGGTTTTAATGATCCAAAACATTTTGCAAAGGCCTGATTTGAGATTGCTGGCAAGTCGTCTTGCAGTTTTCAACCTGCAGGCAAAATGTCCTACCTCGCATGCTAAATTATAGGCCACATTAACTACAGCAGGAGATTAAAGACTTTAAGTGTTTTACAAGTCTATAAAATACCAACATGATGCATGGGTTTGAAGAGCAGTTTTAAATAATTTTTTGCTAGATACTGTAAATATGAGTGTTGCTATTTTCACCGTTGGTGCTTATGGAGCCTATCTCTGCCCAGTGAGGGATGTGGGAAAGGATCACTGTGTCATTTTCCAGTGGACAGCTGCAGCGAGGAACATTTCTAATTAGATTATTTTTGGCTAAATATTTGCTGCGTCTCGTCACGGTCTGACGCTTCAAGTCTTTGTAAATGACAAGCTATAAATAACACAAAGCAGTTGTGCTAGATCATGTGGAAGGTGAGAAGAATAATTCCTCTGGTCTTGTCCCTTGGCTCCCTTGGCTTTACATCAAATCAGCTTCTGAACATGTCTTTTCTTCTACATCCTCCATCTGGAGTTGCCAAATTGTGCAGTGTAGTGATTCACCTATACATTTTCTGTACCTGTAGCAACGCACCAGAGAAATTGGCAGCACAGACGTTGGGAATTTCAGTCACAGTTGGTTCGGATATAACTCAGATTTGATATCCTAGCTTGCCACCATTGTTAGAAGTCTTTTGGGCTAGACCCCTACAAATTACAGTAGTAAAAGTGGTCTCAAGTATGGAATAATCTGGCACGGATGTCAAGAATGCTCATTTAATGTTCACCTGCATTAGACCTAAGAAAAAGCTTATAAACTGGTTCAGTTCAGTGAATAATGTGTTCAATTAACAAATTAAGAGCTCATTTGGGGAAAAAAAACGAAGCACTCGAGGACTGCGTCTGAAGAACACTGACACACAGTCTCAAAAGGCGGTGAATGGTGGTACATTTTTATAATATTTCAGAGAGCCGGCAAGGCTATTGAGCAGCTGAGGAAGAAGTCCGTTTATAATGAGATCTGTGTAGAGCACATTGCTGAGGCCTGAGTGCAGTGGTTAAAGAAAAAGTCTACAAATTCATGTCTGGAAAACGCATCGGAAAGATGAACCGAACAACAGCCCTCCCAGCAACTCCCAGCTGCGATCAAGAAGACAACATCCTTGTTTTATTGCATTCATATTTACTCATGGGTGGCCATTACTTAATCAAACAGCTGGTCACGTCGGAAAAAGAAACCCTATTTGGTGTGTCAGTTTTTCAGTAGTATTATCATCTTCATCATCATCGGTGGTCATTTAACGGATGCTTTTAACCAAGGTGACTTGCATGGATTTTCAAACAATAACATACAATGTGAAACACAATACACAACATTATAAGGCTGATGACATCGCTGTAAAACAAATCCTCCACACACTGCAGCTCATAGTATTTAGGGAGAAGATCAGATCCTGATGCTCACAAAGTATCTGATCAGCAGGTTGTTGCTTTGGGATGGCTGAGTCTTGACCAATGTGCATGTTTCTGCTCTGTGTGTCTTTCTGCAGGTGAAGTGGTCAAGGTGAACATGTGGAGGATGCTTCTGTGTGAGGTGACGGCTGCAGTCATGGCTGAAGGGTTCGATATCCTGGGGATTAAGCCCGTTCACCGGATGTAACCACCCCTGTGCCTTTTCATACCAACACACCAACGCAGTCTCTTCACCATTCACCTACACCACCATCACTTTATATTTTATTGTATCTTAAATAAAAAATAAAATAAAAAGCAGGTGTTGCAAAAGAGTTTGGCGCTGCATTCGTCAGCCTTCATATAAATGTCACCTTCCTAACAAGAGATTGAAGAACTACAGGAAAGGCTGCCAAAACAGCAGTAATATTGACTCAGGCATCAGCGATCAGTACTTTACTCGTCACACTTTATTACAACTTGATGTGTACAGTTGACCCTCCTGATTCATACAATAAGTGTACTCTGCACTCCAGTGACTACAGAGAAGGGTGAGTGAATGGTGGAAAGCAGATGGTTTTGTGCTAAAAAAGAGCAGTTGGAGAGTTGGCTCAGATTCCTCAAATGAACATCCGCAAGCAGGAAAAAATCTATTTTGTGTGTGTGTATGTCTGCACAAAATATGATGTATATAGTGATTTTAAAAACGGCCAAAATGTCACCAAGTTTGATTTATGTAACCAGATTTTTTGTTGTATTCTTAAAGGTGCAGAAAGTGGATACAGGACACATTTAAAATGTATAATTTGTAAGAAGTCTATTAAGTACTATGCAATCAACTTCATTTGTGAGTGACTACTTCATATATAGCTGTTCATGTATTTTTTCCCCCGAAATGAAGGCTAATTGTGTTAACCGCACAAATAAAATGTTCCACGCCATTTTATTATTAATAATTTTACTTTTACATACACTGCACCTGAAATCGAGTGCATCTTTTTGTTTAAACAATTAATTTGAGCAGACTAGTCTGGAGTTTAAAGGAAGAACCTGTGGCCCTTGAGAACTGGAGTTTGAGACAGCTGTTCTATATACCATCCCAGTTTAAACCCTTGTTTCACATGAGAAACCTACACGCGCCTGCCATGTTAAAGTAAATGAGGACATGCATACAAGCTTGTCCTATAATGCAAGGAAATGTAGTTATTAAAACCTGCAAGTGGGAATAGAAGGGTGTTTTCAATCCTTTTCCAGGGGTTCAAGGGGTTCCCCTTGTATCTTGGTCTAGTTTAGATGCCAGCTGAGCTTTAGATGACTTAATTGAATCTATTTATTAGTGTCAGAAGAATGCCATTCAGTAGCTGAGAGCTCAAAAGGCAACAAGAGGTTTGAGGCCCACCAATTTGATCCATAACTGGGATTTAATTTAAATACGATGGTATAATTATTTTTGGTACTCGATAGGCACGACTCGGTATAGCTTGATGTCTCCCCCAACTCCATCACCACTACCATGCCGGCATTTTCACTTCTATCTGAACCATGCTAAATTCTTACTTGTGTTTAAACCTTTCACTCTTGTTTTCAGTGGGTTTACATTTGAAATTGCTTTCAGGCAGACAGTCGATGAAATGTAAGAAGAATGGAAATAGGTGACCCTTAAGGATGTTGGTGCACAGGACAGAGACTGGATGTGTATCCCAACCATGTAGTACCTTCCTTACAAAGTCACTCTTACAATCAGGGTCAGCAGTTAGGCATTGAAATAAAATAGAGCACATGCAGTTTACCAAAGAAGTGAAAGGAACATTTTGCCTTTGCTTGCCTGCTTTGTGGGATGGGGAAGAGAGAGGGATAGCTAGCACAGCAAACAAGTAATTGAAAATCCCAATCAAATTACCTTGGGTTTCCCCAGCCTTTGTCGCTAATCATAATTTGAAATGAAAAGAAAATGGCTAATGAAAAGACACAGCACCTGCTTTAATATTTCAATCAAGAGTGCTTTCTCCTAATTCAACACTTCAAAAGACTCCACAGGGTACTAAAAAGTGTCGATAAAGACATTAACACACTGTTAATTTATGTTTCTCACAGCAGGGGCTGGCAGGTACAGAGGCATTCAAATGCATGCCAAAATGCTCCGTCCGAACCCTTTTAGTTGTTTTAGTATAAATTCACATGAACACTGTCTGGGAAGTGCTGTGCAGGGTATGGTATTCCTTGATGTGACACACTATTACACAAATAGATTCACAGGTACTCGGAAGCTATCTTTACTCATTTCTGCTGCTGCTCTTACAGCTTTAAAATGCCACACCAAATCGTGCTACAGTAAACAATCCTGTACACCAACCAGAAATAAGAAATAATGGCAAATTACATTCAGAATAGAAACCCCAAAACAATAAGTTAGAGGCATTTGTTTTGTTTATGAATATATTTTTAGCCTTTCAGTTCTCTAACTATTGGAACTTCTTACATTTAAAATGTAATACCAGCTTCTTTTATAAACCAAAAATTATATATTTGTTCTTAAATGTAAATTACTTCAATTCAGCAGAAGGGGAAGGAACAAACCGCAGGAACAGACGTTCTCCAGGGCTTGGTGCCCCTGCATTTTTAGGTGAAGTGCGTGGCAGTTTATTTTTTATGATACACATATCCAGTACTCTATAAGTACTCGGCATGACTAATGTCCCTCCCCTTCCTTCCCATCACCACTGAAACATTGTCACATTTTTTTATCGATGCTGAAGGTTTACTTGTATTTGAACCTCTCTTAAATGACCTCACTATGTATTCTAGAAACTGTGACAGTTCTGTCTGCAGCTTACCAAATACATTTAATTCAATCCCTTATCTATATATAGCTGTCAGCCTTAATGCAACCTTTATTTATTTTTTAGTTAATTTTTTAGTTAATCTTCTCAGAAACAAGACAACTTGTAGTATACTTATGATTCCGTTATATAACCTGACACTTGGGAGCTTATTTTGAAAATAAATGATATACACTCACCTAAAAGATTATTAGGAACACCTGTTCAATTTCTCATTAATGCAATTATCTAACCAACCAATCACATGGCAGTTGCTTCAATGCATTTAGGGGTGTGGTCCTGGTCAAGACAATCTCCTGAACTCCAAACTGAATGTCTGAATGGGAAAGAAAGGTGATTTAAGCAATTTTGAGCGTGGCATGGTTGTTGGTGCCAGACGGGCCGGTCTGAGTATTTCACAATCTGCTCAGTTACTGGGATTTTCACGCACAACCATTTCTAGGGTTTATAGAATAGAATAGTGTGAAAAGGGAAAAACATCCAGTATGCGGCAGTCCTGTGGGCGAAAATGCCTTGTTGATGCTAGAGGTCAGAGGAGAATGGGCCGACTGATTCAAGCTGATAGAAGAGCAACTTTGACTGAAATAAGCACTCGTTACAACCGAGGTATGCAGCAAAGCATTTGTGAAGCCACAACACATACAACCTTGAGGCGGATGGGCTACAACAGCAGAAGACCCCACCGGGTACCACTCATCTCCACTACAAATAGGAAATAGAGGCTACAATTTGCACAAGCTCACCAAAATTGGACAGTTGAAGACTGGAAAAATGTTGCCTGGTCTGATGAGTCTCGATTTCTGTTGAGACATTCAGATGGTAGAGTCAGAATTTGGCGTAAACAGAATGAGAACATGGATCCATCATGCCTTGTTACCACTGTGCAGGCTGGTGGTGGTGGTGTAATGGTGTGGGGGATGTTTTCTTGGCACACTTTAGGCCCCTTAGTGCCAATTGGGCATCGTTTAAATGCCACGGCCTACCTGAGCATTGTTTCTGACCATGTCCATCCCTTTATGACCACCGTGTACCCATCCTCTGATGGCTACTTCCAGTAGGATAATGCACCATGTCACAAAGGTCGAATCATTTCAAATTGGTTTCTTGAACATGACAATGAGTTCACTGTACTAAACTGGCCCCCACAGTCACCAGATCTCAACCCAATAGAGCATCTTTGGGATGTGGTGGAACGGGAGCTTCGTGCCCTGGATGTGCATCCCACAAATCTCCATCAACTGCAAGATGCTATCCTATCAATATGGGCCAACATTTCTAAAGAATGCTTTCAGCACCTTGTTGAATCAATGCCACGTAGAATTAAGGCAGTTCTGAAGGCGAAAGGGGGTCAAACACAGTATTAGTATGGTGTTCCTAATAATCCTTTAGGTGAGTGTATATAGTGCTTATAGAAAGCTTAATATACAAAAAAAAAGTCACTATGGCTGTCCAGAATCAGGGATGGCCTGCTCTGATGTACAGGTGACCAATCACCTATGATCTAATTGGTTCCTGAAGAGCCGTCTTAGTTGAAACAGGCGCAGTGATATAAATGTTCCTGGAAATCCATTTCATACTCTAAAAATACCCAAATTGACTACGGAAACTAAATAAAACCGTAATATATTATTAAATAAAAACTAAGTATATATATATATATATACACACACAGTGCCTACAGCCCTTCAACGTTTCACATTTTGTTGTCAGTGCCTCAGATTTTCATGCATTTACATGAGTATTTTTGCTACTTATCTAAACACCATACTCCACTCTGTTAAGAAGAAAAAATGTTTTTAATGAGAAAAATTATGCATTAAAAATACAAAACTGAAATATCATAATTGGATAATTGGACCTGAATTCATAGTTAATATTAATTATTATTAGTATTAATACTTAATAAGCACCTTTGGCAGCAATTACAGATGTGAGTCTGTTGGGATAGGTGTCTAATAACTTTGCACACCTAGATTTGGCAGTATTTGACCATTCTTCGTTACAAAACATGCTTTGTCAAGTTCCTTGGGAGCATTGATCGACAGCAATCTTTAAGTCATGCCACAAATGTGCTGCACAGTAAGGATGGTGTCCCTTGGGTGATGTGCTGTGTTGGATTTGTGCCCAACATAACACTTTGCATTTATGCCAGATAGTTCAATTTTAGTTTCATCAGACTTTGTGCCACTTCACTACAGAATCTACTCAATGTTTTTTTTTTGCATACTTCAAACATGATCACACTTGCCAGATTTGAGGAGTGCTTGTGATATTGTTGTTACATGCACACTTTGACCATAAAAACCTGTCTTGCTTGGTCATCCAGTTAGGAGGAACGGCATGATCTAGGCAGGGTTTAGGTGGTGCCATATACCTTCCACTTGTTAATAATTTTCTTGACCGGCTCCAAAGAATATTCAAGTCCTTCTGTTTTTGTTCTATACCCACCCCCTGATCTGTGCCTTTCAACAACTTTGTCCCAGAGTTCTTTTGACAGCTACTTGGTGCTCATGGTTGAATATTTGCTTTCAGATCCACTACCCAGCAGAGGAACTTACAGGAACTGTACTACTGTGTAACTACTCTGTAATTTGAATTTCCCTTTAATCCAGAGATGAGACAGAGTGCTTGGCAAATGACAATGTCCCCTCTTGTAGAAATAACCTGGCTCTTCTATTAATTAAGTTGACGGTGTAATTCACTACTTCGTAGCCTCCTGGGATTGCAAATCGATACCACAGACGGAATAATTAGTCTACACACAGAGAAGTCCTCAATCACATGGACAGAGTAATTATTCTTGTGATAATATCACTATGCTGTGTGTGTGTGTCACTACCCCATCCACACCAAATTAATAAGCTGGTCATTCTCAGTATCTTATGATGGTTCAAACTAAGCCACTGCAGTCAGATAAATGCCTCCTAGTTGCTGATGTACATCTTACCGAAGTTTAGGTTCATTCTTCAACCAGCTTTCAAAGGGATAACGGACACTCTGATTAGTTGGAATTGGAAATAATTGGGGGCATTACAGTTAATTAACTTTGTACTGGTGCTTTTTCTTTTTGAATTTTTGCTGGTATTAATTGGGTTGCACATGAACATAGATGAAAAAGTTAAAGTCAGTTGCAGCTTTTGTAAAATTATTTTATTTACACGTTTATGATTTACAGTTGCCTACAGATTTCTTAAGAAGAGTTTATTTTCTTATGGAACTTATGGAAAGGGTGTGTTGTGGGACCTCACTATCCGTATCAACTGAGAACTCCACGTTTAAGCCAGAACTCGCACTATCCCATATTTCAGCATTATTATTACCTGACCTGTTAATTTATGTACCTGATGATTTGGGGGCCTATAATAACAAAATAATTGAAAATTATTTTCCACAACTGAATTCAATCTTCTTAGAGCCCTTAGATAAGGTTATGAAAACTGAGCTTTTGCCAAACTTGGCGATGCACAGGGTTTCTCACGTCTGATTAACTGCACAGATACTCAGAAGTTCTTCAGACAGTTGATCAGCCTCACTTTTATGATGGATGAGCATTTGACTACAGATGAGGCTATTCATTTTCCCCACTCTGCCACCTGCAGCTTCCCTGGACAGAGCTGCTTAATCAAAAATTCAGCTGTCACAACTACCTTGTCTCTTTTATTGCAGGGAAATTTAAATATTGAAAAAAAGGAAAAGAAGTGGAAAAAGCACAATGTACACTATTCAAGGAAATCAGCATTCAAAGTATTCCTTGTGCTTACAGGGGATTTCAAGCAATGCATTCTTGAATGTTTTAAGACTACAGCTTATTTTTATTTTTTCCCCTAAACTGCCCCATTCAGACTGCACCTGATGACTCCACTAGACAGTTCAACTATAAACGACACCGGTAACATGGCTAATTTATTTTCGAGTATTGTTTAATTTTAACACTGTGTTTGATATGTTTGCAAGAGTATTCATAGACAGTCATTTATTGTCAAGATGGCTCATTTATAAAATAATAATACAACAATTAACTGCACAGCATTTTGGGACACCTTTGTTATTATTATAATCATTGTTTTTAATTACATATTAACATTATTCTCTTTCAAAGATTAAAAGGAAAACATGTAACTATACAGATTTTACAACCCCTATACACTTGTGTCCCATGTGTCGCCCCCCTGAGTAAAAGTCCAGGGCTGTGTTTTGGTCCCAGTCCACCCCTGATGTGGGGTATTATGCATGTGTTTTGGACTACAAGATTATGATATAATGATTAAATACAGACAGAAAAGCAAATCAGCAGAGTGTGTGTACTAATTTTATGTATAATGGAAATACCCTTTAAACTCAACCTTTCCTTAGGAATGGAACTACAACCTTAATGGAAAAAAGTCACACTATTAATTAAAAAATTGTTATTCTGTCAGGATTCGGCATGTTATAAGTATATCTTTAGAGCTCAAAGGTTCCACGTGACATTGAGGTGTTATTCATTTTGAATTAAATTTGAAATTAGAAAAACTAACAATTTATTAGCAATAACAAACAATGTTTGTCACAGTGGTGCTTTGGGACCCTGGTTTCATCCTGGCCTTGGGTGTCTGTCTGTGTGGACTGCATGTTTTGCTGTGTGGATTTCCTCTTGATCTTCTGGTTTCCTCCCACATCCCAAAGACAGGCTACTTGGGTTGACTGCCTACTCTAAATTATATGTGGTATTTGTGGGTTTGTGCTGCTCTGTGATGGGCAGGCACCCCCTGTGTCTGCTGGGTTAGTCTCTGTACTAACCCTGTACTGGATGAAGTGGTTATTGAAAATGGATGGATGGATGGATGGATGGAAAAATAATATCACACACTAACATTATCCATTGTTATGGTTTACCATGTTTAGCTTTTATTTTCTGCAGATTGCCTTCAATCCTTAAAACGTGCATACTGAGTAACATTGACATATTGTCTTTTTGCAATTGAAATCCATTAGACAGTTTCGTTATCTGATTAGCATGTAATGTTACTGAATCAAACATGAATGCTGGAGGTTTAATGGAAATTGAGAGCATTGTCTCAAGAACTTACAAAATAAGGAAAAATAATTTCTCAGAACTACTAATAATGAACTTAAATGTTTCATCGTTAATGGTGGCAACATTTTTCTATTATAAAACAATAATATTACAAATTCAATTTAAAAGATACAAGAGCATAAATAATTTATTAGACTTCTCTTTATGAAACATGAACAAAACATACATTTCATTGTAATATTAAGTTAAAATATGTTTATCCACTCTGCAGACAGAATATACATAAAGTAAAATCTGACCTGGCTGTTATTGTTATTATTATTATTATTATTATTATTATTATTATTATTATTATTATTATTATTATTATTATTACCAATAGTGTATTGGTATGTTAATGTTGTGTTGCTATAGTATTGCAGCAGTTTTGTATTCTCTGCAAATTGCATTTCAGTCCTTTGGTTTACATACTGTATCAAGGCTGTGGCTGGCTTATTCAATCATATTTGATGTATATGTATAAACATTAAATGAAGGAAAAAAAAATCATTTAACATATTTATAAGGCCATTATGATGATCAGATCCACAATCAAACAGTGAGGATTTACGTAACTTTTTTTCCCCTCATTAAACATTTAATTTCATCAGTGAATCCACAAGGAAAATTAAATAAAATAATATATGCTATTATTTTTCATTTAATGCACAGCTTGATATAAAATACATTTGAATAAATTGTTGGCAAAGCCATTTACATTATAAAAATGTTAAATAATCTTGAATTAATTGAATTAAAAATATATATTTGTTTAATATTTTTTTTACATATATACACATGTGAGAAAGTGTGACCATAATTTATGAGGCAGTTCCATCTATCTTAGTGCTACTGCCAGTTGCATAATTGTAGAATTGAAAAGAAATGGTTGATAAAAGGTTGTGGCAAAAAAAAAAAAAAAACTAAATAGATTGCAGGGGCTTGCTTTGGCTCTGTCAGAAAGCTGGGTCTGTACTTAACAAAAGTCATGGACATCTTATTTCTTGTCATAAGAGATACATGTGTGGTAGGTGATTGGAAATGACCAATTAAACATTTGAGAATAGACATAAATATTACATTGATAGGGAGCAACACATGTCCTGTTGCATATCCATCAGGCAGGATAATGTAACACAATCATTATCATACAGTTTCACATTGAGCCTGCTTGCAGTCTGGAAGAAAGATGTCCTGCTTAAAATGAATCCTTGAGTCGAGTGCTTTCTTCTCAAAAAGCGAAAAGGCGCTGGCGTGGGAAATTTCCTCCAAGAGGTAGGTTTGGAACCGAATGCATGTGAACTGTCATGAAAGCCTTATCATTTCCAAGCTTTTAAATATCCATCAAGACAGAGACGCTTATGAATTCTTCAATACACTACCCTTGGCCGGGTCTTTTAAACGGGATTAGACATTTCATTATACTGCAGGCTCTTGCCGTCACTCTTAATAATGCACAGACACACTACTCGTGTTCTGCAACAGTTCATCAAACAAACGCCATTTGCCTAGAAGTGAAATTGTCTTTATTTATTTTTTAAATTGTGGCATAATTTATTGCTGTTCCGCTGTCACGTTCTGCAGAACTTTGAGATCCCCCATAGTTTTTGGTCTGCTTTTGGGGTTGTAGAGTAGCAACCCTTCTTAAAGTGCCTGTGTTGTACTTTTCATTTTCTTAATTGTTTTTTTTGGCAGTTTTTCCCCCCACTTTTCCTCACAGGGGCCGATTATATTTTTGTCTCTTTCATTTCAGGTTTGAAAGAGTCTCTTATTCTCATTAGGTCAGCAGCTAGCATATGCCCAGACATTTTGTTGTACCACTCTGGCGTGCGGCCTCTGTATATGAAAGAACAGGGAGAGACGTTTCAGTTAAAGTCAATGTTCCTTAACTGACAGGCCACAGTCACAGTCACCTCAGATTTTCAATTTAATTGCATTGGAGTTATGATTATGTGTTCCAACTGACTTATCCCTTGTGAGTAATGTACCCCCCTCTCAACTTGGCTGCTCATCTTCTGCTGGCCTCTTAACTGTACTCTCCCACCTCCCTCTGCCCTCCTGGCACTCCTTACTATTTTCCGTTGTCCCCGTTGCTCCTCCTAGTGGTTGATTCAGCTCCCTAGAATCATTATCTCTGCCAGATTTGACAGCTAGACATTTTCACACTACAGTAGACCTTCAAACTCTCAACTTTGCAAATAAACTGTTATTGTCAGTACATCCTGGCTTCTCATGTTCCTCTACAGATGATCAGGCTAGCTTTGTGTGCACAGTCTTATTTGCTATACATATACTTTGGTGTGTTTTACTGTATTCCTTTAGTTTTTATTATACCTCTCTACGATATGTAACCTTGGCACTTATGCATGCTTCCCTATTGTATAGTTTGCTGTCAACAAAAGCATTGGTCTACTAACGTATTCTTTAAAATAAACAATGTATGGAGTACCAAGGGCATTGTGGGAAGGATATATTATGTAAGCCAAAAATGTATGTAAGTTAAAAACAATTACCTTGAATATTTCCTGTAGCCCCTGCTGCAAATTTACTTAATTACATTAGCCTATATTAAACAAAAAATCTGCTATACATTGACTTTACATACTTTACAAGTGTATGTATAAAATAATGAATGTAAGAGTTTTGCTGAAAAGCTTTACAAAACTACCATGACAAGAGCAATTTCTAGCTGACTTGCTAGAAATGTTTAGCCATATTATACACAATAATTGTTTTTGTTTGATTTTATCTGTATTATTATAATTAGTGTTGCATTATTGTATTTTAGTTTTCTGGCTCCCAATAACTGTATTGGTTTCAATAGTAGAGAGAACTCTGCTAGAACAGCTATTGTACATAAATTGTATTAGATCAAAGAAAATTATGTTGCAAATTAAACTAGATTATAAAGTGTGTGTGTATATATATATATATATATATATATATATATATATATATATATATATATATATATATATATATATATATATAATAATTACTTTGTTATGCAGTTTGCAATGCAATACAATACAGTGCAATAATGTCTGACTGAGCAAAGCATTCTAGTCACAGAGCTGCACAATAATGTAACAGAACACTGGAATTCCAGCTGAAACACAAAAAAAGCTTAAATAAACTTTCTTTTCAGAGATCTTTGCAGAAGCACCACAGAACCGCCACTTCCCAGCACCTGTTTTCTATTACATTGCAATGTTTCCTTTAAACCATTAAAAGCAATTTGACAGCAGGGGGGCTTTAAAGTAATTGAAGGTTCCCTGTTGTGAGTAAATTGAATACATTAGTAAAGCGGGGTAATTTAGAAAGCCTTAAAAAAATTGTGGGGGGAACTCATAAATCTGAAGCCTGGGACATGAAGTAAGAAATCTTTCTCTGCTGTCATTTCCCATGGGCTGTCAGGAAACCATTATTTTATATATATATATATATATATATATATATATTGTTGTACTTTGTTGCTTGTTTTGCGGTCCTAGTTCTCCTTACCTGCAGTCTATTCTACAGACGTGTGTCAGTCTGCTTTTTCTGAGTCCTATGGCTTCGATTAAGTACTGGCAGGTGAGCACCTCGGCCCTGATGCCTTTCTGTGGCACGTCCCGGTGATCTGTGGAAGTGGCTGCCACAACCAAAGTGCCTGTCTGAGGATCGCTCTGCCAAGTCCTGGAAAGCAATGACACAAACTCTGGTCATTCATCTGACATGCCTCATTATACCAGACACTAAAATGTATCATATCATAGGTAGGAAAAATGCTTTCGTTCTGAGGATGAATATATTTATAGTTGTTTAAGGTACATTTAATATGCCACAATTGTTCTCCATAAATAAACACACAAACGGGAGAACATGTCTCTCTGCTCCTACAGCTGACCTATATTCCTCTTTGCTTCACCTCTTTCTCTCTCCCTCTCTCACTATCCTCACAACGGTCCCTGGTCCCAGTTCCTGACTTCCCCAGGTCTCATCTTTCATCCTTATGCCCCTTAGGTGCTTGCTTATAACCTATTATTTGCATATTATTAAACTTACATACTCCTAAAACAAATTAAAGGAATCTGTTTCGATAAAGACAGGACATTGAAGTGATCTGCTTCTGAGGCCAAAAGGTTCTCAGCATTTATCCCTTTGAAGAGGGATTCCTTTGGCACATCTGGTTAGCTAACGGGTTAGATTTTTTACCTCAGCAGCACGTATTCCCGCGGAGGTTGCTGGCTCAGGCTGCGAATGACATAGTGGTAGATCTCGGCATCTTTATCCAAGGTCTCGACGACCTTCGACTTCTGGAGGTCCTTCTCCCAAAGCTTTTGTTCTCTCAGTATGCGGTGGAGAACGTTGCTCTGTGTGGCCTCCACTTCCACCGACACTTTCCACAGGCGCAATGTGTGCTCATCTTCTGGCTAACAAATTACATCACCACCACCACATGAATACCTTGGACATACCTGCCTGTGTTTCCTGTATAGAAACTCTGAAAGCAACCAGTGTCATAGGATAAAACTAATCTAATGAATGGTCTCTAAAAACATGAATGAGAAAGTGCAATTGTGCTTTGTTAGGTTACAATTATATAATTCTCTGGTTATATTTCTGTGACAAGAATACACCCTGCTGATATGCTCTCTTATAATAAAACTAAACCAGCCAACCAGTGTAGGATTGGGCTGCCCAAAAAAATTATTCATATTATAGTTTGTGGGATCTGTCTTGTTCCAATGTAGCAATACATATTTTCTATATATACTGCATTTGTTACTTATATGAATGGATGAATATGTAAGTCATTTATTGAATAGTAGTTTATTACATCTGAGACAACACCTACATGTCTATCTCTGTATTACACTTCAGATGTGTTAATATCTAGTTCAGTCAAATTAAATGGTTACAGATATTAATTTTCTCTTTATTTTAAAGTCAAAGTCAAGTTGATGAGCACCATGTTATATTTTGCTTGTACCTTTTTAAAAGCAAGGTCTACTTGGTCAAGACCAGAGCAGGTGACCCAGGCTTTAAACTTGTCCCTGGCTTCCTTCAGCAAGTTCTGCACAGAGATGTCCAGCTGAGCGCGTCGGTCCTGGTCCTTCTCACTGCTGTCCTGCGTTCGGTTGTGAGGCCTGAATACCCAGTACTGTGGCACCTGAAAACCAATACATATATATTTCAGAACCAATGTCACTACTGCTCAGTTGTATGTATGCATGTATGTAAAGTGAATTAATACAGGGGTCTCAAGAAACTAGAAATCCCTAGAGTGGCAGTCAACTCAAGCTACCATTTCAAATCTGTACATATACACACATGTACATGAAAAGTGTACCTGAAACAGGTGAGAGGATTCAGCCACCATGTGAGCCAGCCCTTGTGTTGCTGCCAGGTTCTCACTCAGGTCTTTCTGGTCGGGCTTACCCAGGCTGTACTTCCTGTGACTGGACCTGAGAAATGAGATACAGTAAGAGCCGCTTTAAAACAATGCAAAGGGAAGGAATGGTCTGTCCTGTTTTTTTAGTTTTTTTGTTTCTGTTCCCCCCCCACCCCACCACTTCTCCAAAAACCAGTGAGGAGAGGCCTGCCTTTGTCCCACTGAGGGGAAACTCCAGACGTTAGCCTGAAACATGGGCATAGGGCTCTCATACAGAATGCAACAAGCAAATCTGTGATAAACATTACTATTTCCATCAAACATTTATACAATAGAAGCATTAATTGTAGCCCCAGGAAGCAGCCTGACAAGGTTTTCAAAAGGTATCTAAAATCGTATACTACATTAAAGTAGCTTTTTGATTATTTTATTTTGAAATCAGAAATATATGTAGAACAGCTTATAACTGCTTTACCAAAACAACTTCTAAAAAATAATCTACACAAAACAATCTTCCCTTTCATTTTAAAAACAGAAGTGCTGGGATCAAATTTCATTTCAACCTCTGACATTTTTCAAGCCAGTTGCTTGCATACCCCCTTCTTTTACGTGCTGTTACTGTTTGTCTTTGCATGACATCACCACGTTCCTACTTCCCTGTGCTGAAATAATTGCAGAACATTCTATCATATGTACAGAGAACAGAGCAGATAAGGTCCTCTTGGTTTGTGCTGGGTCTCTGGAGCCAGCCCTTCCACATTGTTTGCCTTTGAAGTCAGAGAGCCCCTTGCCAAGCACCGAAAACATCTTTATCTCTCAAATACAAAAGTTCAAAGATAGCATGTTTGGAAAGATAAATCAACTTTCTCTAAAATCTAAAAGCCTCTCCAGTTGTTGATTTTTCGCTCCCTCTCTCTGCCGCTCTCTTTTCCTTCAATAACCAGCTGAAATAAATTATAGATACAATATCTCCTTTATTTCCATGAAATTAAAGCCAAATGTATGACTGTGATGCATTACATAAGTGCGGTTTTGTGCTAAGTCTCCACCAAAAACCAGTTAATCACAACACTGGGAAATGGGGAATTTGGTACCCTTTCCTTTTGGTGATGTCATTCTGTCCATGTGAATGGCTCAGCCCTGTTCCTCTGATATCATAAAATGAACAGCAATTTTATGTAATGATTTTTTTTTGTATTGTATGTGTATGCAATTACTGATTGTACAACGATATCATGGTACAGTATTTAAAATGCAAACAATAAACCTGTGCCAAAATGATGTCAAGTTAATCCAAAGCACTAGGAAAATGTTATTAGTTTGTGAACCCCATTTTCACTTCAATCCCCCACCCCCCTTAACCTCTTGTTTTAATTACTAGTGTTTTCCATCTGGTGGCAGAAATGTACTACATTTTAATCATTTAATGAAGGAGAAAAACAGACATGGAGGGGCTAATGGCCTTCAGTTTTTTACAGCACTCTTTCCTTCTCTATATTAGTCTCTACAATGTGTCTAGCAGCCAATTTACAAGTGTCAAATACAGGGAGAGTTTAATATCATATTAACCAATCTTGTTTTCAGGGGAACATGTCCCGCTTTGGACTAAGTTAGCTGCTCTTTAAAATGTATGCAGCCCTAAGATTTAGGACAAAGTACTATAGAAACATTACAGTTACCAGATGAAATGGACACAATGTTTTTATTATTTATTATGATTATAATTATTAATACTAATATTAATTTGGCTGATGTCTGTGCTAAAATGAACCTACAGGTGTTAAAAGTGGTCAAATTACAGTGCAAAACTACGAAGTGCAATAAGATGTGTCGTAGCACAACAAATCAGCGACACAGTGCAACAAAAGAATGCTTTCAGTGTGGATCCATTAAAAAGGACCAGTGGCGCCTGTGATCACATCCTCCTCTTGCTCTGCCATTAGAGACAGAATCGCAAGTTCTGAAAGGAGAGGCCTTGGCTCTTTATAATGATGTATTGTTTGTTACCTTCCTGCTTCCGGGCCTACAATATCCTGACCATTTGTTCCATTGAAATCTAAAGTATTACACTGAACACTTAACACAAAGTGGGACACTGCTGCCATTCCCTTCAGCAAAGACACTACCTAGATTACTCCAATAATAATAATAATAATAATACTTTAAAGGTGGTGCAAGAGATCTTTTTATCACAGGTGCTGTTGGACTATTTTCAGCCAGACGGTTACGTGTGTAAATCAGTGACACAGATATGCTGGTACAATATAATGGGACCATGGCAATAGAGCCATATAGGACCTGCAATGCTCTGACCTGGGAGTGCTGCTGTCTCGTTTCAGGGTGTTGAGGTGGAACAGAGAGGGGGCCAGGCAGACAGCCAGGTTGGTGGGAGTCATCTGGTTTTCTTTGACACAATCCACTACGTCCCGGAGGAGACAGAGCAGGACCTGCAATGCTTCCCTGTTTTCGTCTGGCAACAGAAGGATGGCAGCCTGGACCGCGGCAAACTGCTGGTCCTTTGGAAAATCTTAGGAAAGCAGGAGAACAAAGGTGACCATGCAGCATTGCTATCATCCAAAAAGACATGCATGAGTGCCCATTCATCCCACCTACTACTGGAACAGTCCAGAGGAAGTTGCAAAATCTTGCTAAGGACAGTCTCATATCTCACTTGAACCCATGACCCACTGTTTCCAAAGCCATATTAATAAAGCTTTTATAGATTGCTATTCATCATATAGCTAAAGTGAATATTTATGAATGGCTGTTTGTATACCCTTATTGTGAAGTGCTACCTTAAATGAAGAGTCTACAAAGTGAGTCCTTACATTGGTAGATATGGAGGAAAGACTCGCACAGCTTGCTGGAGAATATTGGCTCTGGAAGATCCCTGAAATACTGCTTAAGCATATCGGCCACATCATAGGCGGACTGCCCCTCGTAGCTCACAGAGTCTGGCTGCATCTCATTCATCTCCCGCAGGGCCTGAATGCGTGACTTCACTCCGGATTTTCGGAACAAGCCCACCTGGATGCAACAATGACAACCCCAGGGTAAAACGCCTAATCTGGAAGCCAGCGGACAAACTGTATTACACACTGTCCTGCTGCAATAATCCCGGCTCAATTATACAGAGGATTGCGGACTCTGCATTTGCAATCTTTGAATATGGATGCAGTCACCCCTATTCATCCAGGCGGAGGTTTTCAATCACACCTCAAATAATTTCAGGAGTTTCTCTAGCATTGAATGGGAAAGTTTAGAAGTGGATGAACAGCTGAGTTGAACGGAGCTGCTATGGATGGCAGTTGACAGAGCTGTGAATAGCAAATTTCATCTTGATTGAATAGAGTAGTTCGCAATCTTTAAAGTACTCCAAGAATCTAAAATTCATCCTAACCCTGTAAGTCTGGTGTAATGCTCTATTTTCCCCACAGCAGTACCCATGACGACTATCACAAGAGCATGTGTGTAAGACACTCTAAGGCCAGGTTAGCAGATACTGCTTGGTGTTGTGTAGCACATGTATTCACATATTAGAGTTGCCTATTTTATTTATGTAGGTAAGAGAGGGGGGTTGGGGGAATTTTGCTTTTGACCAAATCCTCCAGCTGCGAAGTGCAAATATGTGTCTGTTTTATAGTGAGCTCTCCCAGAATTAATTGATTTGCATCCATCTGCCTCGTTGTCTCTCTTTGCACACAAATTCTGGGAATTCACCTGATCAAGGCACTGAGTCCGCAGGTAGTGAACTGCTTTCAGGATGCTCCTGGGCAGAGGGTCTCCTGATTTCTGTACACTCAAGAGCAGGGGCATGCCAAACACCCTTCTGTCCTTGTAGTCTGGTGCCTTGATTTTCCTTATAAACTTGGGAAGCGTCCTGCAATCAACACAAAATTGATACATAAAAAAATGCTTATCAAAATCAAATGCTTAACTAAATGTCTGCTCACAAGTTTACAACTAACCTGCTGTGTGTCAAAAACACATCAGATTATCATAACAGGATGTCTTGCAAGGCACAAAGGGACCAATTCATTTAGCACATACCGTCACATTTTCTGTTTTTCCTCTTTAGAAAACACCAACAAGCTGGAAAAGGTTGCATAAATCAAACAGGACATTAATGTAAGACTCCCTAGAGGCAGTACAAATGTTTTGTTTGCAGTTTGTAAAATTAAGATGCTGTTTATCCTATTGTTTTTGTTTTGTTATGTTTTTTTTTGTTTGTTTTTACAAAAAAGTGTTGTAAACTGACCACAAATGTGTAAATAAAAACAAGAATATTGTACATTTGCATTTAGTTTTATAACATATTGCAAGGCTGCTCAATTACATTCCACTTTCCTAAGTAAGCCTAATCAAGTATTAAAGGTAATTTAATATGATTTGTCCCAAAGCAAGCATTTTTCATAAGCCGATTTATAATACTTAAAAATATTATTTGTAAAACAAACAAACAAAAGTGTTTTGATCCAACACGTATTGGACACACGTAATCTGAAATCATGACATTTATACTGTTGTAAGGGTTCTGAATAACAAAACAACCGATCAATGCAGCTGCGGGGAGTGGCTATTTCTTTTGTAGTAAGCTCACTGATTGTTAAAACAAATGGCACAATTACTCTGTTCTCCAGAAGTCAATTACACTCTCCTTTTTGCTTAAAACAATCAGTTTAACTTGAGCCCACTGCAAAGATGGTAAAACACAATGCTGTACAAGTTTTATTAGCTGCTCCAAGTGGGAGGCAGGGTAGCTATGCAAAACAACACTGACGTTTTCTAGAGAAAATAAATATAAAACGATGTCAGGTGATATATTCATTGTGATATATTACTGTTCAATTTTGACATCATCTTTTTTTGTTACAGCTTTAAATTTTTCAAACCTTTCCTGTCTTTGATTTCTTTAGGTGAACTATACTTTTATTTTTCTCATGCAGATGCTATTGTCAATAAGTATCAACTGTCCAATTACATTTCTATTGGTGTGTCATTTTTAGTGGTTTGAAAAGTAGGGATCTCTCATCTGTTGGAAAACAATGATAATGCTTCAGATGTCAGCAAGATGTCTGCTTTGAATAACCAATAAGGTAGGCACATACATGGAAAAACACGTCATTTGCGAGCATGTGCGTGTGTCTTCTATTCCATTAGCTCCCTTAATTAATGTATTGTTCTTTGTGGCAGAAAACTTTGCTTTCCAAAAAAAAAAGATTTGATTTGAATGAGGACCTGCAAGATTTCAATTAAGCTGAATTAAATAAAACAGGACTGCATTTCTTACCAGTTCCAGCCCTGCTTGCTGGAGGGGGAGAATTTATCCATCAAAGCTGTGAGTTTAAGCAAAGACAGTTTCTGCAGCAGATTGAGTTGAGCTGCTGACTGAGTTTCAATCCCTAGACAGGACAATTCTGTATGTAAGTTCTGTTCACTGGACCAGAGTAACCTGGACTGCCTGGAAAATGCAAGAGAAGAGAACACCATTTTTATAAATTTGACTGCATAGCAACTGCATTTCTCTAAGGCACCAGTCTATCTCTCTAGCTAAGGAAGGTGTGATCCAAGGTCCCTCCATTAGGTGGGAATATTGCTATGGTTCATGCTATAAATACACTTTACACTTGCAGAACAGCATTATTTAAAAAAATACATAACCTAAAGTCAGGCTACATATGGAGGAACATCAATAAAACAATCTGGTTCTATTTGCTTCCAGATCCAACTAACCAGAAGGACAGTTATTCCAAATAATGGGTATTTAGTTCTGATACTGGGGAGCTACATGATCATGGTTTTGCATTACATTACTGGGCCAATGTTGTTAATTTTAGGATTGATAAAACTTGATAGATTGGGCCTCTCCAGAACCACTGCTGCGATACTGGAGATCACCTATGCCTTCTGTTTTTTGTTCTAGCTGAGCTATCAGTTACTTAAAAGCAAACAATAACTGAACAATTTCAATTGTTTAAGAGCTGACAACAATTGAAAAAAGGCCCACTGGAGCAATTTTAGCTCAGTTAACTGTTCAATTTAGTAATTGTGATAAAAATACATAAGACCCATGGGTAGTTCAGAACAAGGTTTTGAGAACCACTGCCCTAAGGTATACTTTAGCTGTTTGAAAATAAGAGGATGATATTTCTCTGAGAGGAAATTAATAGTAAGCACTAAAACATGGTCCTAACAATATGGCCAATCATTGACATTTCCTATGAAACTAACCTGCTGTGATGTGACAGAGACAAACCAACTCCAGAATCTGTCATGTAGTGGGTTTCAGTCGATTCCTCGCTGTTGGTGATTTTGTCAGAACTGTCAACATCTGCTTCTGTAATCAGTGGGTCGGCTTCTTCGTGCTTCTTTATTTCGAGGTGGATCTCATTTGGAGAGGACGGGCAGGGGGAGGTGGAGTCATTGGTAAAATCAGAGTCCCCATCATCTGACAGCTTCTCTGTCCACTTACTTAACAGCTGCTGAAGTCCATTCATGGGCTCCATGATGCTTTCCAGCTCTGTGAAAACATCATCATCTCCCATCTCTGATGGCTGCCCTGCATTCTGGAGGTGGGCCTGAATCCCATGAACGTTATCGTAAATGCTGATCCGGTTGTCGTAGGTAGCTAGGGGACTGCAGGGAGAATTTTGGTCTTTGGAAGGGTTACTCCTTGACCTTCTTTCTCTGCACCCATGGAAGCTGCCGGTTCTCCAGTTAACGGAGGTGTTATCCATGGGAGACAGGACATCATTGGTGAGGGCTTTAGGGAACGTCCCAGGTTTGTGGCCTTGTGGGACACGGAAGATGAGGTTCTCCTGGCGGTTCCTCTCATTTCTATAGTCCTGTTCGTTGATGTCGGCCGGGTTGGTGACACGCTCGATGTAGGCCACCCTGGCTTTTCTGCTGTGGCTGCGCACACGGGTGACTGGACTTGGGGTGCTCATGGTGCTGCTACACTCCGATGGACTACTACTGCTGTAGGAGCGCAGGGAGAAGGAGAGATCGCTCTTGGAATCTTGGAGCTCAGCGATGTCCACACAGTTGAGTCTCTTGAGTTTGTCTTCATCGAAGCCTTCCTGCATGATGGGCCCACTGATGAGCGGCTTGGCTTTCCCAGTGGGGGGTCTCTTCAGCGTGGAGCCTCGCATCCTCAGCTTCTCCATTTTCCACAGCAGGCTCTTGCCCTTTTTCCTGGGAGGCTTCTCCAAGAGCTTCTCCTCACTGCCCAAGCTCGGGATTTCATTGGGGGACGGCGGCCCGCTGAAGGAGGTGTCAGGAGATGCCACCTTGCTGGAGGAACATCTGGAGGAGCTCCGGCTGGACTCCATATCCTCAGAGGTCTTGGGGAGGCCCGTGCCGTCACTCTCTGCGCTGCTGGAGCTGTGCACAGAGTAGGCGTCGTGCTTCTCCACCGCATTGGAAAAGGATGTTTCTTGGCTCGCTGCTTTTTTCAGGCAGGGGCTATCGGGAACCCCGATGTTGAATTGCTCTCCTGCTAGAGGGATCTCAAGTCCCTCCAGACGTGACCATCTCCTACTGTGCCTCTCGAACGCCCATTTGGTGCTAATGGCACATGGCTCTTCATCTTCAGATTCGTCACTCTAAAATTAGAATAACACCATGCATTTAGCATTAGGTTGACCAACCACTTCAGCAAAGATGTCTGCCTCTTTAAGAAACTGAAGGGGAAAAACAACAACAACCTTACACTTAATTAATCGGTACTGTTAATATTACAGCCATACATCTTTGGTATGACTCACCCTTCTCCTTGGCTGGCTAATGTCGAGCTTCATTTCCACACATTTGTTTAAAGTGTTTAATCGCCTAAAAGTAAAGGAAAAGCATAAACACAAGTAATTACTTTTATTCAGGTAGGCATTAAAAAGAAAAATGACAGTAAGCTACAACCCATTATTCTTGTAAATGATGTATATGTACTTGCTTATAAAAAGGCAGACAAATCAAATAGAAATAAGATGAGTCTAACTGTAGATTAATAAATGAGTGCAAAACATGCCTAAGAACAAGTAAAATAGCTTGAAAACGTTTTAGAACTATGACGAAAATGTGTTCATTTACCCAATATTATTAAGATTTCAGTCTTATGAAGGATTTCTTATATTACAAAGGTAGAGTTCTGTAATAAATAAAGAAAAGAATATTCAGTTTTAATTATAACAATTCTAGTAGGCTTCATATTGGGATGATTTTTATTGAAACCGTTAAGTGCGCAGGTGACGGTTTTGAAAATCAGTTTTTGTAATGAATAATATCCAAGAAATACCTGCAAAGCGACTCAAATGCATCCCTGTCAAGAAATTCATGGTCATTCTTCACAAGGTCTATGTCAACAGGGAACTGGGAATCTATAAGGAAAAAAAATAGGTATATGTTTATCATTTGCACAATTTAGCCTACTAGGCAGAACTTAGGTACATAACTGATCAATCAGCAAAGTTTCTGAATACTCAGTTAAGTGCCCCAAAACAACTTCAAATGCTCTTTTCACAATATCTTCTATAATTCATACATTACAATCTTTAAAATGCTTAGACATATCTGGTTGTTGTTTTTTAGAGTTTTAGAGACATATTTACCTTCAAATAACTGGGCATACTGAGGAAATCCAGCCGCTCTCAGCCAATCGCAGGCCTCCTTCGCTTCAATTTCTATCCAAACCAAAAAAATCAAGATTTTCAGTCCAATAACAAGAGTTGTCTTTAAACAAAACTACATGCAACAGAGCCTTGCCTATCAAAATCATTAGCTGCTAAATCATGTAGAGCCATTAGAGGCCTGTTGAAAACATGCAAAGCCTAATGCAGAATGAGATACCAGTGACTTATTGTTGCAGCTACTTTCAATCGTTTGACACTCCTAACATAGTCCAGTCACATCATTTATAGATGGTTCTGTTCCTTATGTATGCTTTGTTATTTGCACAGCACACCAAAATGGAAGCAGAGGGTTACAAATAAAAATCAAAAGCTATGCCGTAATGTGATTTCTGACACCAGAAATCACAAAAACAGATATCACTTATGCAATTTAGAGTGAAGTATTCCCTTGTATTACACAGCTGATTTTTGCCCAAGTAAATGCCGTAAAAAGCAGAAATCGAAAATAAGAAGCAAAGCAACCTGGGAGATTGTAACTGGCTGTTTGATTACATTTCAAATGGAACTACAATAGCCATGATGCTTCCTTCAGCTTGGAGGCTCTCAGTACTTCATGCTACCAGTACTTTTAACAACAAATGCTGTAAGATCTGATGCTAAGAAATGTCTCTATACAGTGAAGAAAGTGAAAGAGAAAAAGTCCTTTCCATTTAATTCAGACAATGAGAAAATCTTCTGTATATTCAGGGATTTTTTTTTTTTTTCTGAAGTTCATGTTTTTTGTTTGATTCCTTCCAATTTAGCTTTTCTGTTGTCTGCAGTTGATATTAAGGGAGAAGAGGGGGGTAGTATCCCTGCCTCCTCTCCTTTTCATGTCTTACTATTCCTGGCCCTCCATCTGCTTTCACCTTTGAAATTCACAAAAACAAAAACAAAAACCCTGCCTACAACAGATGGTGGACATCAAATTTGACTCGGATCGTCATGGCAGTCTATTATACTCTGTGTTCGGGTAGTAACTTTCCCATTGGTAACCAGGTCAGAGGAGGACATCTGGGTCCTAGCAACACTGAACAGATGGCTTGAAAAAATGTAAACAGGGATATTTTAGTGATCATCAAGTCATCCGAGTGTTGTGCTTTCCTTGAGGAATAAATGTGCAAAGCTGCGTTTGATATGATCTAGTCCATGTTGTCTCTGGTGAGTACAAAGTTACTTTTTTTGTGGGTACTGGCCATTCATATTTGAGGTTTTGGTTATATAGTCTCCTCTCTCTCTCTCTCTCTCTCTCTCTCTCTCTCTCTCTCTCTCTCTCTCTCTCTCTCTGCGTCTGACCTAACCAGATTCACATCCTTCAACCTTTTTTAAGCATGTTAGGCCTTGACCCCCCTCTATCCCAACCCCCACCCCCAACACACACACACACACACACACACACACACACACACACACACACAAAAAGGGAAATCAGCTTTGTTTACATTTCAGTTTCCTATGTCAGAGTCAGAGAAAAATACAGTATCCGGTATGGTTTTGCCCTCTTGCCACACAACACTGTCTGCATTTTGAAGCACGTTTGCAAACATGTCTTGGAACGTGACATTCAAAGTTGAGGGAAACTTATGTTTACAAAAAACAAACAAGCAAACAAACCAAAAAAACCTTGTAGAGAAGAATCTCTAAAGTGGATGGAGGGCAAAACTGTCTCACAACTGGTTCAGAGATCTCTTAACTTTCCAGGACATGCTGTCGATGATTCTGGAAGCTTGGAAACAATACATTTTCAAAGACCATGATTGTATGTTTACAATCAGACTCTTATGATAAACATGGTAAAAGAGGAAAACATGGCCTACTGACTTTTAACTAGATGGAATTTCACATAAAACCAAAACAAAATAAGATAAAAAGATTATTTGAAGGAGCACTAAAAATGCTTGGCCCTTAAGTGGATTAGTAATCATATTGAAATTGCATTAGTTTTAGTTTAACATCATATGAGCTTTTTTTTTCTTATTTTCTCCCCATACATACAGCTCTGGAAAAAATTAAGAGAATTAAGTTCAGAAATCAATGTTAAGTGGTCTCTTATTTTTTTCCAGAGCTGTATATAAACTTATTATTACTCCAGTATACAAGAGTATTCCTCCTGGCTTGCTAATTGCAACATAAGAGTGATTCTATCTCTGGGCTTTGAATTTTAATGAGCCCAGCAAGGAAAGTCACTTCCTTTCCCAAATACTTTGGGTCTCCTCAGAGGAAGTTTGGCTTTTCACTGATGGTTGTGTGTTCAGATAACAGATCAGGGCACAAGTGCTCTCCCACCTCTATTTGAAACACTCAGGAAGTTTCTGACGACTGTGGGGAACTGCAGATACATCTCGGCAAGCTTGATTAAGTGTGGCTCACCCCAGTGTGACTCTAACTTCAAACTGCATGTAACACACAGACACACACACAGACACATATATATAATATTGCCTAAAGAGTGCTACTGTCCATGCTATAAGGGGTTTATGCAGCATTAAAGATTGCCATTTTGAAGTCTTTTAGGTGTGTGTTGATGTGTGAAATGCACTACTGCTTCTCACGAGCCCAGGAGGCTTGACATGTTACTTGTAGAGAATATCTGACATCTTAACCTTGAGAACGTGCTCAGATGAAAAAGCACAACAAGAACCAGAGTTGCCCCACCAATAACAGGACACTGAGAGGCAATTATGTACTTGAATGACAGCAACAAGAACAACTTGTCCTCAGAAATGTCCTCCTCTGCAAAGGGAAGAGGTATAAAAAGAATATGTTGCCATACAACAAAAGATGAACCCACACAATACAATACAAAAAGAACATGCCTGAAATTATATTGTAAAGTGTACAGGAAGACTATACTACAGCCACTCTTTATGATTTCAGTTATATTGAATCACATGTCAAATGTCACAACACATTCTCCCACCATGATCCCCCACCCCCGCAGCTACCAAAGCTTTATTTCCAGGTCAAAGACTGGTCAGTGTTTTCCGTCAGCTGCTGCAGCGTAATTCAAGAACATGTCTTATTGTTTTCCAGTAGGAAAAAAATAATAATTGCTCAACAGACGAGCATTTTCCTACCAGACAAATAGAAACACACACAAGACCCATTCTGACATGCACATTACTCATAATAATTACTGGATAATATTGCTTAGACCATGTTAGCGAAAACCATGATAGACAAGAGCTACAGCATCCCAATTACATGGACATATGTTAAAATATATATGTGTCAGATCTGATACTAAAACATCCCTGTTCTAAGTTTCCAGACATTTATTATTGCAATGATAATTCCCTTAATCCCAACTTGAGTTGGCCTGCAACAAGACATGAAGTCATACCATTGTTCTTGAGCTCTGTTGTTACTACCGGTTGCTACCAACAGATCTTCATTGCAGTTCAAGCTGTGGAGCACAATCGCAATAGCCCAGAGTGCTTATAGTTATCATAGAGAACTGCTTTAATTTCATAAATACACATTTTTTTTATTATTTAAATATTTGTTTACAATGGAGATGAATTTAAGCACTTTCCTACTTTTAAAATTCCAAATAATCATTTTGAGGTGGCATTAGTGCCATAAATGATAAAAACTCCAAAATATACCCTATTGTGGTGCCACTGCAATATAAAATACACACTCTGACAAGTTTGGGGATCTTGTTTTAGAAGAGCAGAGTTAATAACGAGTAGTAAAATGCAATGCAACATTCACTTTGGGTGGCTGTTTAGTTTCAAACAAGTTCTGTTTATATGTAGTGCAGCAGTAATTTTTTTCTGACCATATTCTGTGCAAGTAACTGTCCGGAAATAAAATGAATGTGCACACTGCTGAAACATTATTCTGGTCCTCATACTGAAGAGGTATATTACTTCAACAGGAGCTGACATCCTCACCGATCTCCGAAAGCATTTTAAGCATTTGTTTCTCTTCCTCTGCCAGTACGAATCAACACAATTTATAACTAGTCAGCTTCTCTGTAGCTTTAAAAAACAAGGGATATGCCCAAGATTTATAGCCTTGATACATTTAGTACGTGATAATAAATTGATGAATGCTCCTTAGTTACCCCAAATTACATTAAGGACCCTGCATTCACACCTGTTTTGAAAATTCCAGCTCAAGGCTTATCACAGTCTTTTTACATAAAGGCAAAAAACAAAAACCCACAATGTCTCTCACAATGTTGAATCCAATTACTTGTTAAATTCTGAACATTTGTTTTTAATCTGAGATCTCATCACTTTACTGACCATTAATAGGATATGCATTTTAAACATCTTTTAAAACACACAATATAACACCATAATTGTACATGCTTTGAACAATCCAGCCAGATGTCAGTCATATATGGTTGGCTAGGCTTTTTTAAGAAGTCTGAAAAAGGAATGCTTTATACCATATTGTCCAATACCGTTTTATAACTTTTATACATCCTTAGTGCAAAGGATATTCACTATACACAGAAACCCCTGTATTTATATCCAAAATGTACTGCATGAAACCAAAATCCCACCCATGCTGGAAACTATACTATAAACTTTAAATTATACCTTTTGTGATGTTTAAAGTTGAAAAACACAAAAGTCACAATTATTGTTTTATTACTTTTACTTTTACTTTTATTTAATGTATTAAAAACAGCTTTTACTTACTTGATATTATCATTGCTGCTTGATATAATTCTTCCAAGATGTATGAATATTTTCAAAGACAATCAAATAGTCATGTTAAACAGTTAAACAGTTGTTAAACTGGGCAACAACATGAAAATGCATTCTTAAAAGCAACCAAACAAAAACAGATAAACAGAAGTGCTGATTTTTCCTTGTGTTTTTTTAGTTCACCCAGATATTCCAGACCCATTGACTTCTTATGAACATCTGGCATAGTAAAGAAGTTAAGTCACAGGCTCTCACTTAACCCCGCAGTGGACCATACCAACTATGCTCAACCCTCCTAGGGGTGTTGCCTGAAGAACATTGCATGCACACGTTTTGAAGTCATTGTTGATTGTCTCAGCACAGTAATATCAAGACAGTTACAATAGTCTACATTCTTTTCCCACCTTTTGAAAAGGAAAGCAACAACTCTGCAGAAAGGTTTCTCCCCCTGCTGAAGTTTTTTGGTGCTTGCCAGACAAGAAGCCCCTGCATAAATTACAATGACCCCAGATGTCCCCTTACCAAACACCTGCCTACTGGCTCAGTGTCTTGTATTGTCTTTTGTAAATATATTGATTCTCCACTTTGGCTGTATAAGGCTGATATGGCTTTTCATATCCTCTTGCCTCTTTAACCTCAAAGAAGCAGTGGTTTGTCTCAAAATACATTTAAAACATTAAGGATGAAATAAAGAAAGAAATTCTATCTGCAAAATGTTAATATCTTGGTTGGTATTGTGAGTTCAAACCTCTGCTCTTGAAGCTTTAAAAATTAATGTCCCCATTAAAGAAGAAAAGGGGGTGGGGAAACGGGTTCTGGTCTCTGGGGGATACTGAGTTAAGGCAGCTGTTGCTTTTTCGCATATTTCTCATGTGAGAGCAGCTGGTGAAAGAATTTGATAAAGTTGGATTTTCATTGAGATTTCTCCTGTAGTGCTGGGATGCAGCCCCGATGCTTTGATATTTATGGTAATGGTTGTCATACAAAACATAACCCAAAAGAAAAAGAGAAACTAAAATATATTTAAAAAAACAGGAGGTGAGGGCAGAAAAGAGAAATGTAAGGTCTTTGCAACATACTCAGCTGCCTAGAAAGGTGAACAGAGCATACATGCGCATTTATGAATGCCAGACTTAATGGCACACAACAATACATTTTTTAAAATAATACATTAAACATACACATCATTTTGGTCCTTTACTAGTAAAAGCTGACTGGAAAGCTGGAACAAATGTTTTTTAAACTACAAGTTCTTAAACTGCACATACTAACCCCCTTATCTCTACTACCACGGGATCAATACCCAGATCAATCCCATTCTGGCTTAACTTACTGTGGGAAAAACGTTACTCCTATCATTTAAGGAAAATGAATAAGAAGAAAAAACAGGAGAGATATGACATTATTAGGATATTTGAAGTTCCCATACTGGTTTCACATTCATTTTTAGATTAACGAAAATACAAGGTAATTTGAAAAAGAAAAGAAGCTGAACTCTGAAGAGCTAACGTAGAAAATCTTGTCAATTTACAACAGAGGTTCTTCTTTGGCTCTTCTCCAGCAAACCCCAGGCCCTGACATTCAACGAGCCTAGCCTCACATTCTTGGACTGAAATGGCTCTGGGATGTTTTTCCCTTGTAAACTTGTAATCATTGAGGATCCCACAGAGCCGCCAACTTTCAAAGGTTGACCACAAGGATAAACAACACAGCAGTTGAGGAGTATTTTATTCTACTTTCTTTGCATTTCTTCCCTGGCTTTTCATCTGAAAGACTACAAATCTAATTATTTCTTCAAATGTCTGTTTCACATTACTTCCCTTTATTTACAGGACTATATCAATCAAACCATGTGAAAAACATAAGCCCAACTGTATACTGCCAAGCTGGTTCCTGCTATAGCTGCTGAAGTGACACCTTGATTAGGACCAGGAATACTCAAGCCTGTTTCAAGGTCCGTCAGCAAGAGAAAGAAAAAAGTTAAATTGAAGGAGGTTGTGCATCACAGAAATGCATATTTCAAATTGTGGGATTTGTTTTATTCAAATTCAGATGGGTGTTTCCAATGTTGCTGTACATGCTAGTTAGTACAAGAAATATTGTAAAAGCTGAATTTGAAAAGATTAAGGTTTAAAACTTTCATCTCTATTCACAAAGCAGCATACAAAATAAAAACTAACTAACTGGGAGACATTAAAATAACATGAGGTCTCTTAAACAGAGCCAATGTAAATATGCTTCCCTTCCAAACAGTAAGATCCGGCATGCTTTATTTTAGTTCTGCTCTCTTTAAAGAAAATATTACCCAGAATGTGACTCATGTTTGTGTTGTGGCTGATATATTTCAAAATGAAATAAAAATGTACTTTATTATGTATATACAAATATGTTACATTTGGGGAATTTTGTAAATTAATGCTGTTAAAATCAATCTCTAAAGCTGACATGCTTCAAACTAGTGCAGGGAACTACATGTATGTATTTATTTCGATTTTTTTTAAATTAAGGAATTAACCACAAATGTTATATTCCTTCAGAGAATTATGGCGACAAACATTTATCCAATTCAGACAAAGGCCAGATTGAACACAATTAATCCCTGGCATGTGTAATGCTCATTGTGTATATGAGCACGTTATGGTATCCCTCTCTGAATTCAGTAGTGTATAAATCTCCCATGTCTAGCGTAGTGTTTTTGTTGCTCAACTGGGTGAATACAGTAATAAATACAATAATAATTAAAAATATATATGTTTTTTACATTTGTGGGACCAAACGGTAAGTATTCATTTTGTTTTGTGGGACCAATATAAAATGCTTTCTTCTGTCCACTGTCTGTTACCTTCACACATGGTTACATTTGAATGTCTGTCTGAGAAGTGGATGCCTGCTTCCTTAGCATCAGTGGAATCTGCCCCTGCTTTTTCCCCATGAAAAATAATAAGCAGGCGACTGTAATGACTCACACTGCATAGTTTCAGCGGTCTCTGCTCTTTTGCTCTGAGGTGAGATATTTCCCATTCCTCAGTCCTGATAAAACATTCCAGACAAATGTTTAATGATATCTATTTAAGATCTTGTTGGGTTACAAGTATCATTTTTCAACAGCAAGGCATGCATGCTGAAAGTTTAATGGTTAGAACATGACGAAATGCCCTGTGAAAATAAGTTTACTGGCCTGCGTTTCCGCATATCTCTGTGATTCAGCCAGCACTGGGCAGCAAGAATGCCGTTGTTACAGACATTATCAGAAGGTAAACTGTTTTAATGAAGTTCTCGCTTGGTTTTGTTTGCTGAAGATACAAGCAGAATTCACTACAGTAAGTTACTTAAAAAACTCAACAAATGAAGAGATTCTTTAGTAGGCTTCTATTCTTTAAAAGTTTAGTGTAAAAATAAAATCAACTTTCTTACAAGATTCTCTGTTTGCTTCTGTCCTGTTTCCTTACAGTTTGGCGGTATGTACTGACCTCTCTGTGCAACTGTGTTCTGAGTACATTCTGCACTGTCAATAATTTTGAGAGAAAATGAGGGAGGGGAACATTGCAGCATTATATAGGAGAGAGTTTTTAGATTTTTGTTCCTGTTTGGGTTAGGCGAGCAGGACTTGAATTGGAACTGTAGTTTGCCACACCCTGGCGACTCCAGCAGTGTTTATTTAAAGTAGCCCCAATCCCACCCACATCTTACAAGCTAAAGCCACAAAGGAGCTGTAAACAATGGGACACTCCCCAAGCACTGGCGTCAAGCTGACATACGGCAAGGACTCGCATTAGAACACGTTCCTCATCGAAAGACTGGGACAAATGTTCAGGTTTTGCATGTTACTTCTGACTGACGCAATTGAAAATGGCACCAAGTGCTTGATTTGTATCTATATATCTTTGTTAACAATTGTAAGAATTATGCAACAACATCATAAAAAGGATGACTACCCTGTTATTCACAAAATAAAAAAATCTAAGGAGTAAAAACATAGAACATATAATAATATTAATCATCACAAAAGCAATGAAAATGAAAATTGAATTATATGATATCAGTGGACCAAATCAGTCAGGCAGGCCTGGCATAAAAGAAGGACATAGTTACACTGTCCAGTTCTCCTACAACATTGCCTCATCTCCAGGTTGTATCTCCTCACTGGCTCAGATAGGAACTTCCTCCTTTTCCAGTAGGCCAGGGTGTGGGTCATCAAACCCAGGAGGCCAAATCCACATCATTGAATACTTTTCTCCATTCTCCACCTCATTAATTTAAAACCAACCCAGTCCCTTTACTTAATAACACTTACTAAAAAAGGAAAATCCATCAGTTGTCCATAATGTCAAAGTGAAAAGTATAATCTGCAAATTGTTCTAAATGAATTACAAATACAACACAGAAAATACTTGAATGCATAAGTAATCACTCCCTTTGCAATGACACCCTGACTGAACTGTGGTGAAATCAATTGTCTGTAGAAGTCACGCAATTAGTTGAATGGAGTCTACCTCCAGTGCAATTAAGGTGTGTCGCATGATTTCAGGTTAAATACATCTGTCTCTGGGAGGTCCCACAGTTGGTTTGTACAATTTCTAAAAAAAACGACATCACGAAGACGAAGGAACATTCAATGCAAATCCGGAATAAGGTTCTTCAAAAGCACCAATCAGGTGTAGGATATAAGAACATTTCCAATGCATCGAATATACCCCGGAGCACAGTAAAGATCGTTATTAAGACATGGAGAGAATATGGCACAACTGTGAATCTGCCTAGATCAGACCGTCCTCAGAAACTGAGCATCCAGCGAGAAGGGCACTAGTCATGGAGGCCACCAAGAGGCCTATGGCAACTCTAAAGCAGTTACAGTCTTCATGAAGCTGGAGCAATTTTGCAAAGAAAGAATAAGCAAAAATTGCTGTGTCCAGATGTGCAAAGCTGGTAGAGACTTATCCACATAGACTCATGTCTGTAATTGCTGCCAAAGGTGCCTCTCCCAAATATTGACTGAAGGGGGTGATTTACTGTTTCTGTATTGTATTTGTAATTAATTTAGAACAATTTGCAGATTCTATTTTTCACTTTGACATTATGGGCATTGTTGATCAGTGGTAAAAACTCCTGATTAAATCCATTCTGATTTCATGCTGTAACACAATGAAATGTGGAAAAGTCCAAAGGGGGTGAATACCACTGTATAAGGGTTCAATCATCTTCAAATCCTGCTTCAGCTAGTTCAAGAACATTATTTCAGATCCATTAATACAAGGCTTTGTAGGTCTGTGTCGGAGCTTAGCATCTTATGTCTATTGAATGCAAATGTTCTAGTGCAGCAATGTGAACAATTGTGTCCTCTTTCCTAAAACTAATAATGAAAAACGAACTAACATACTTTAATTTAGTTTATGCCTTCGTCTGCGTACAATTTCCGATGACCACAGCACTGCACTACTCTGTGGCCTGGTCCAGACCACGACCAGGCAGGAAATTGTACGCAGACGAAGGCATAACATATACATTTTCAAGCAGGCATAGCTATACTCTGTGGTTAACAGACATAATCCCACTCGTGTATTGTACGGAAGACTGAAAACAGAAACCATTTGTACCGGTGTGATGACAGGACACGTTGGGCGCTGTGCTCGGGGCTCCGCTGGGACTCGGCCCGTATGGAGGAGATTTTCCTCCACTGCCGAGCGCTCAGCCGCCGCCACAACACTGGCTCGTCATGGGCAGGAGGCTCAACACGGCACTGATATACTGAGGGCTCACGACACATGTGCTGGTTATACACATAGGCACACGGACAATATGAACATGTGTATGATTACTATCACTGGTGATTTGGATAGTTTTTAGGAGTTTAGAAAACTAAAAGCAATGGTAGCGCAGTGACAGTGTCGGGGTAGTACATTAGAGCACTCGGCGCTGTGGTCCGGACCTCGGAACCTGTGTGCATATGAACACTTTCTGATTTTGTTTCTGATTTTTGTTTTTGTTTTTAAAAGGCTATATCGGCTACTTAGTGGTTAACATACTTAATGCCTTCCCCGTTATTGCACGGGATAATAACAGTAAACATTATTATTATTATTATTATTATTATTATTATTATTATTATTATTATTAAACAGTAGGGTTGATTACTATAATATTATATGTTTATGATTATTATGTTTTGTATTATTATATTTGTAGTTTCCATATGTCGACCACATATTTTACAGTAAACGGGTTTTAGACGATATGTCCAAGAAAATAATATATATATATATATATATCCCAGTTTGCGCTACGTGATCTGGACCACTACTTGGACCACTGTGCCGAGGTCCGGACCACTCGGTGGCAGTGGTCCGGACCTCGGACCACAAAATGCTTCAACCCCTTCTGCCGTGAGAGCTGCACTGTGAGAGCCGCAGCTGAGCACTGTCCATCCCACAGTGTGAGCGTCGCATTGTAGGGTCGATATTTAGCGCAGACCCGGGTCAATTACAGATACTTATTGGTATTTGAAAATATTATTTTCCCTGTATTAGAGTATTTTTAAATAACCTGCGCCGAAACAACCATTGGTATTTGAAGTATTTTAATAAATACGTATGGAAATCTTCCTGTCATGTTTTTTCTTCAGTTTCTTTTCTCTTCTTCAGTCAGCTCAGCTCTTATTGGCTGCTGATCACGTCACTCTCCACGATCGGCGCCGATCGAGTCGTAAATATTAAACATGTTTAATAAAACAGCGGTGCATCAGCCCGTCTCTCACTGTAACACCATCGGCAGCGGGATGCCCGACCAGCTATTGTGACGATCATTGCCGATTTATCGTGAGGACCAAATCGGGCTCAAAATCGTGTAGTGTGACCGCAGCATTAATCGGAGGACGTGAGACCGAACGGGAGTGCGACTAAATTGAACTACATTAATGTGTAAATTAACCCTTTATCTGAAATGAATAATGGTGCTATTACCATCAACACCAATTAATTATATTATACTAAGAATTAAATGCAACTGGTTGCTATTTACTTTCTATTTTGTAATATATTTATAATAATATTTAATTAGTGGAATTTGGAAATCCTGTTCTGTCTCAAAGCGTCCCTATACAATTATCTAGAGCCATATGGTAGCCCTACTGATGTATTTTATTGCAGAGCTGTATCCTGGTAATGGGCTATTAGCTTAATAATACTCTTAAATAAGTGTTTATTATTATTATTATTATTATTATTATTCATTTAGTTAAATGGTTAATATACACATTAATGTAGTTCAATTTAGTCCCAATCCCGTTCAGTCTCACGTCCTCCGATTAATCTGGAGCCATGGTAACCCTAAACATAGCAGAGACTGTCCACAACACCGAGAGCGATGTGTCAAAATGGCAGAAATGGGAAACTAGGCGAGCGTCTTGGAATATGTCTTTGCCGCCACACAATCCTATTTCCGCCTCAGCTATTTCCGCCACAGGACCCTGTTTCAGCCACGCGTTTTCTAAATGTCACTGCTGTTTTCACTGGGATGTGTGGGTGTTGTTTTCAATGCCGCTGTCATGTTTCAGATGTTTCCATCCTTTCTCTCCTGGTTGCAGCAACGCCTTCTTCTGAACGCTGCTGACGATTTTCAAATGTTACCAGCCCTTTCTCTTCTGTGGTTGCTGCAACGTCCTGTTAACGAGTTTGATTTGCTTTTGCACTCCTCGGTTTCCGTACATAAACATAAGCGGTCTGAAATGTAAAACCATTGAAGATGGTTCACCTTTTCAGAAATCACAAAAAAAAAAATTAAACACTGTGGTCAGCATGAGAAATGGTATAATGACTCCGAAAGCAAACTTAATTCTCCCCCACAAAACTGAACTTCCCAAGTATGTTTTTCAATATTGTCTTAATTCTAATCTGTCATTCGACATTGTTAAAACTTCCACAGATTATTTAAAAAGAAAAGGAAAAAATCAACAACACGAACTTAACTTTATCTATTTCCAGACCAATTCAATTCAAGCAAAAATTAAATATTCTAATTGGAAGATAAAGGCCCACAGTTTCATGCTAGGCATGTTATTTATTTATTTTATTTAAAGTAAGAACACAGTATAGATAAACAGCAGATTAATATGCATTCTCCATTTACTTTTGGATAAGGGTCTATGCAGTTTATTGGAGGGATGGTTTTGACTCACAATTCTGGGCAGACAGGTGGCTGTATGTATTGGACAGATCTATTTTCTTCTCTGCTGAATCTCTTATAGTAGAAGTGAACTCCATTTTACCTACTCTACTGGTACCACACGTATCGTCTACCATTTTATGCTTTCTACTGTATGTGCCCAATTTAATAACATTTCAAGAAGAAAATACATCTGTCCTATATATACAGCCGCCTGTATACACTCACCTAAAGGATTATTAGGAACACCTGTTTCTCATTAATGCAATTATCTAACCAACCAATCACATGGCAGTTGCTTCAATGCATTTAGGGGTGTGGTCCTCGTCAAGACAATCTCCTGAACTCCAAACTGAATGTCTGAATGGGAAAGAAAGGTGATTTAAGTAATTTTGAGCGTGGCATGGTTGTTGGTGCCAGACGGGCCGGTCTGAGTATTTCACAATCTGCTCAGTTACTGGGATTTTCACGCACAACCATTTCTAGGGTTTACAAAGAATGGTGTGAAAAGGGAAAAACATCCAGTATGCGGCAGTCCTGTGGGCGAAAATGCCTTGTTGATGCTAGAGGTCAGAGGAGAATGGGCCGACTGATTCAAGCTGATAGAAGAGCAACTTTGACTGAAATAAGCACTCGTTACAACCGAGGTATGCAGCAAAGCATTTGTGAAGCCACAACACGTACAACCTTGAGGCGGATGGGCTACAACAGAAGACCCCACCGGGTACCACTCATCTCCACTACAAATAGGAAAAAGAGGCTACGATTTGCACAAGCTCACCAAAATTGGACAGTTGAAGACTGGAAAAATGTTGCCTGGTCTGATGAGTCTCGATTTCTGTTGAGACATTCAGATGGTAGAGTCAGAATTTGGTGTAAACAGAATGAGAACATGGATCCATCATGCCTTGTTACCACTGTGCAGGCTGGTGGTGGTGGTGTAATGGTGTGGGGGATGTTTTCTTGGCACACTTTAGGTCCCTTAGTGCCAATTGGGCATCGTTTAAATGCCACGGCCTACCTGAGCATTGTTTCTGACCATGTCCATCCCTTTATGACCACCATGTACCCATCCTCTGATGGCTACTTCCAGCAGGATAATGCACCATGTCACAAAGGTCGAATCATTTCAGATTGGTTTCTTGAACATGACAATGAGTTCTAAACTGGCCCCCACAGTCACCAGATCTCAACCCAATAGAGCATCTTTGGGATGTGGTGGAACGGGAGCTTTGAGCCCTGGATGTGCATCCCACAAATCTCCATCAAGTGCAAGATGCTATCATATCAATATGGGCCAACATTTCTAAAGAATGCTTTCAGCACCTTGTTGAATCAATGCCATGTAGAATTAAGGCAGTTCTGAAGGCGAAAGGGGGTCAAACACAGTATTATTATGGTGTTCCTAATAATCCTTTAGGTGAGTGTATATACAGCTGCCTGTCTGCCCAGAATTGTGAGTCAAGACCATCCCTCCAATAAGCTGCATAGACCCTTATCCATAAGTAAATGGAGAATGCATATTAATCTGCTGTTTATCTATACTGTGTTCTTACTTTAAAGAAAATAAATAAATAACATGCCTAGCACGAAACTGCCATTTAGTATTATGTAAGTGACTAAAAGGTACATTAGTACCCATTTATACAGGTTTTTACTTGGGCAATGTGGATGAAGTACTTTAATCAACAGGTACTACAGTAGTCCAACCTACTCCTCACTGCAGCATCAATCCTATTACTAATTTTAGAGCACTGAAATATTGTTAAAGCTCTAATTTTGGAGAAAGTTCAAGTCAGTTATATCTGTGCATTGTTTATGTTCCTAGTCATTTATTTTCCTGCGATTGTGTTCCCATGATTTTAAGCTGCACTATTGTTCTTCTTTCCTTAGTAAACAGTCCTTGTTAATTTATTGAAAAAGAACAGAATTGCAAAACTCAAGTTATGCTCCTTTTTAATTTCCATTTAAAAAATAATTTGCAATCTTTTTCTGACAGCTCAGGATAATTACTTTATATATTTACATATATATATATATATTCTCCAATATAAGGTATGTCTGTGAAATATAACACTTGGTGTGGGAAGGAAAGCCACGTGAATGCCATGCGCAATGGCAGGAGAGATTGAAAATAAAAATAGACCCAAAACTGAAGCCTATGAGGCACACTCTATTACAGAGACTAGATTCATTCTTTTAGAAGACAGACGGTAAATGCACAGCAAGCAAGACTTAAGTCAACAGTGATTAAAACTTTATTAAATTTGCTTTAGTTATCCGAAAATTAAATATTAGACTAATTAAAATAACTGACGCTGACCACCAAATGCATTTCAAACAGATGAGGTAAGTATGTATGTTGGCCAATGATTTGTCATTGTTGATATTATGACCCAGTAGAAGGCCGACATTGACACAGCTGTATGATGGCTGCTGCTTTCACTTTATCTGTCAACTCCCAAAAGAAGTGCTCAGCAGTGTATTAGCTTCTCCTGGTGTTACAGATTTGGCACTGCTCTGGAATTCAAAGGTTAAGCAAATGTGCTCTTTTTTCCTTTTCTCAGGCAAGTCCAGGGATTTAGCATATGAAAAATTAAATTTACAGTTGACGTCTTTTCCCAGGAGGGGGCTTGCATGTGTTCATCTGCACTCTACTCCTGTGCTGCAGTCCCCACTGTGTTTCATCTTAATCCAGTTTTTGAATCTCTGGTCTGGTATTTCCAATGGTGCAGGATGCCTCTTTTTGTTATTTTAGAATTTTATTTATTTTATTTTTGGTAAGTCCGGCCTATCCCTACGAGCCATCCTCACAGTTCATTGACTGTATTCCGACAGATAATATAATTTGATTGAGCACTGATGTGGACATCCATCAAAGTCAACGATGGTCTGCAGTTTATAATTGTGATGCGCTATAATATAAAACACTGTACTGCACACACTGTATGCAGGCTACTGCACTTTTATTGCAAAACTTGCAAAATGTTCTCTTTAATGTAACATATTTTGATAATTGTAATTGTTATAAAGTGCCTCACCCAAGATAATAATAATAATAATAATAATAATAATAATAATAATAATAATAATAATAATAATAATAATAATAATAATCAACATCATAATCTTTTACATAAGGAGTTGGAATTTCTGTGTCAATGTTTTCTTCTTTAATTCTCAGGTTCTCTGGCTCTCAGGTATTTAAAGTATGTGCATTCCATGTTATGTCCTTGCATCAGGGTAGGAATGCAGCTCATACTGTAGATATGAACCATTTCATGGTGCTGATCACAAAGCATTTCATATGTACAACATTGCATAATTGCTCTGGCACACATAGGGGTCTGCTTGTGCTGAACCAAGTTTAACAATCAGAAACCCTTATCTTTTTATTACAAAACCCAGAATAGTCAGGCATAATAAGGGCTTTTTGCATTTACAGTTACTCTGTGTGCTCTGAAATAGCACATTTGTTTACAATTACATTCAATCAGTTTTGTAGATTACAATTGCATCATGCCATATGATGAGCTTTAATGGTACTTCATTCATACAAATGCAATACATGTTTTTTATTCTGGGAAAGCAGATTTTATCCCGCTGTCTCAATTGCACCAACCTTCCAGCATGCACATTAAGGTGAAATATATACAGATTTTAATTTTTTTTATGAAAAGGGATTTACCAATCAATTCAACATGTACCAGACTGTAGTACCTAAAAGACCGGTGTAGCTGGTCTTATGATAGAATCTTTACTGTCTAGCCACATATTTTTTCTAAAGAAATGTTGCAGATTTCTGTCTGTCATATTCATAGTCATAGGAACAGCTAAAATGTACTGTCATGTCCATAGAGAATAGAAATCTAAATAACCATATTCTAATAGTATATGAGGATAGTGTTGTGTTTAAAGTTGTGTTAAATGTTGTGTAAGGATTGACAACTCCGAGACAGCTGTTTCCAGTAAAACAGGTAACAATTTAATCTCGAGAGCCGAAGTCCTCGTGCTGTACACAGTAATCATTGACATATCATAACAGTACTGTACATCCAACATAACTACTTAATACCCTCACTGTAGAACTGTGTGTTACTGTAACTCAGTGTGCAGACATAACAGATACACTTTATATTGCAAATATTGTCAAATATATTGAAATACATTACAAAATACAAAATAGAAAATATAATACTTTATATTTTAAGTTATATCGTGCACACGCTGGCATACATATTTTATACATTCATATCAAAGAGTGCATGTGAAATATTTAAATGTATGATCTATTCATGACTAAATATTCTCAGTATCAAGAGTTTAAAGTACAATTATGTGATACATACATTTTCAGAAAAAAGTGTAGGTAGTAAACTCCAAAGTCTGTAATAACTGTAATAACCATTCCAAACCTATTACTTAATCTGAAGGAAAACTAACTTGTACATGATTTAATCACAGCAACTATAGTCAAATGGCTGTAAACATAAATGGAGATATAAGAACATAAGAACATAAGAAAGTTTACAAATGAGAGGGAGCCATTCGACCCATCGTGCTCGTTTGGTGTCCATTAATATCTAAGTGATCCAAGGATCCTATCCAGTCTATTTTTAAATGTTCCCAAACTTTCAGCTTCTACCACATCGCTGGGTAGTTTATTCCAGACTACTGTCTGTGTAAAGAAGTGTCTTCTGTTTTCTGTTTTGAATGCCTTGAAGCCCAATTTCCATTTGTGTCCCTGCTGATCTGGAAAAGCTCCTCTGGTTTGATGTGGTCGATGCCTTTCATGATTTTGAAGACTTGGATCAAGTCCCCACGTAGTCTCCACGTAGGACTTTGCCTTCAGACCTGGAATAAGTCTGGTTGCTCTCCTCTGAACTGCCTCTAGAGCAGCAATATCCTTCTTGAAGTGTGGTGCCCAGAACTGCACACAATATTCCAGATGAGGTCTAACTAGCGCATTGTACAGTCTTAACTACTTCCCTTGTTTTAAATTCTACACTTTTGACAATATACCCTAGCATTCTGTTTGCCTTTTTTATTGCTTCCCCACATTGCTTGGATGGAGAAAGTGAGGAGTCCACATAGACTCCTAGGTCTTTCTCATATACTAGAACTATGTTCTCCATTCAAACCTTCACCTACTGTAGCCACTGTGTAAGGATTAATATGATCTTATCAACAGTTTTTTATAGTAAACATATGCTGCAAAATCTTGCAATTAAAAAATGTGATTATTAATAAATGATTGGGCTGACACTAAGCAACTTACAAATTTCCCTGTTTGTTCAGTAGGGTATTTACTGGGGCATTCTGTGTGAAGTACCTTTCTCAAGGATACAACAGCTGGGATTTAAACCCACAATCCTCTGATTGCCAGAGGCCTAACGACTACTACACTCTGCTACTATTGCTCCTACTATGTAGCCACTTTGGTATTTCTTTTTCATAATATCTGTATAAATGTATTTATTTTTGTGGTTTGAGGGTATTTTTTTTGTCTTATATTGGTTAAAAAACCTCATAGGTTAGCTGACAATTTCAAATGTATTTTGATAAATCCTTTGAGCAATGTTTCTCTCCTCTCCTCTGTAAGGGCTGGTAACTGAGAAGCTGGTAATGATTGATGGGTTTCATCTACACAGGATAGCAGACATAGCTCTCCCAAGTAACCAGCCACGTTACTTTGTGCGTTTTTGTTTTGTTTTTATGCTTTCCTTTCTTGAAGTGCACTATAAAGTGGAAAATCTGGATTTATGCATAAAGGTCAAGCCATCCCCAAACCGAAATAATTGTTTTCCTTATAAAACCTCATGTGTAAAACATTTATCCAGGAACATGTGTAATGGGCCTCTGTGTGTACATGAGCTTGTTACGATGACACATCCCTCTGAATTCAGTAGAGTGTATAGCCTAAATCTCCCGCATCGGGAGACCGGAGCGCTCAGAGGTGCACCAGAGACAGTGTGGGTCAAATCTGCTGACCTGCACACGGCACACATGGACCAGAATAGTGCTGCTAATCCTCCAGTAGCACAAGTTGTCCCCAGCAAGGTATGTCAGAGGGAGATCTGGCCAGAGAATGAGCCCTACCCTACGACGGTGAGCGATGAAGACTGCTTCATCTGGTTATTCTAAACAATATTATGTACCCTTCATTGATTCCGAAAACAGAACGAGTCCTTCTGAATCTCACTGCCATAGCACCGATAAAGTGACGGTCCGGCTTTTTTCTCAACAGCATCCCCAGAAGCGTAATTAATAAATCTGCATTGTTGAGTTTTCCTTCTTTTGATCTAAGAGTTTACTCATAAGAAGCCTTTTGTGTCTGTACTGTAAATAAATCCACAAATGACGTTACTGCGTCCGCATTTCAGATTGTGTACTCAACTACACTGGTAATTTATCACTCCTCTAAAGGTTTACAGAGTCTCCATTTAATAAATACTGCCAATAAACCAGGAGCGATTCTCATGGTGATTACCCATCATCCTTCAATCTGTTTTTCACCTCCTTTTGACAACTTGACAATCATTTTGCAGAAGGCAAAATCTGTATACATTCTGTGCAGTAATTACAATAGTCCCTGCAACCATTTTGGTTTTGACATGTAAAATGACACATTCATGATAGGAATTACCTAATTATTTCAGATTAAAAGTGGACCTTGGTGTAAAATAAGAACAACAAGGTACCAGCTATAAACTATCCAACCAACTAAACAAACACTGTAAACACTGCATTATGGATATCAGCTTAAATAAAAACTAACCAACTTACATATGCTTTTATCCAAGGAGACTGGCAGGGTAGCCACAGTTTTACCATTGCTGCACTTACAATAGGCATCACGGTTGTCCTCTTCTGCCTCTGCTGAAAGTAGAGCTTTCTGTATGAACGTTTGTGCAGTGGTCATGCCACTGGGTGCTGCTGTGTTGGAGCATGCTCCTTTGTATGCTCTGCACTGTGTCCCATTTGTATCTGGCCTGCTCAATTAAATATGTCGAGGCTCTGCCTGTACAGCATATGGTAAAAGATTTTGACATCAGACAAAGACGGGCGGGGTTTGCTTTTCTTATTCCACTGCCAGCTGCTTAATAAACACAAGTGAGAGCCAACGTATACAATTACAAGGTATGCAAACACTTAATAGCTCTCAGATCTTCACTGCCAATGACCAGACAGGCCGCTGCTGGCACCCTCCGCAGGACCGGATGTCAGTAATCACACTCTCGATGTCCTACACCTACTCCTCTATTAGTCAGATGTCTGCTTTTACGTCACATTTCGGTACATTTGTGTGCAATTTGCCTTATGCCACGGGCACTGAACAATTTTGAGTGCCGTCCCATTCTCTTCATTTGTTTTTCAATGAGGCATGCAACATCTGTGCTGCTCTCCTGCTGGGATCCCAGTGAGCTGTGATGAGGTATTATAGTGCCAGGAAGAAGAGATGTATCATTGTGGTAAAAAAAAGAAGGGCATTGCTGTGCTTTCTAGTACAGTAGACAATAAGATGCCTTCCCATTGACTTAAAATGAAATAAACTCCCATTCTAAGCAGAATGAAAAGCAATGTGTTGTTTTTAGGAAAGCATCCAATTATTTTAAGCTGAGGACTCCCACTTTGTTTTGTTTTTTCTGCCACAGTATGGTTTATATTGTACGTTTGCAAATTGGACTACGAGAATGTGTGCAATTTGTTTTTTAAAGAGTTGCTCTTTGACAAAGGACTAGTGTTCCATTTCATTATTATTGACTTTTATATTTTGTATCTATCCATCCTATCTATATATGAAAGAGTGAGAAAAGAGCATGGGTGGATATATATTATGATTTCTATTTTTGAAGACCTGGATCCAGATTTTCTCACATTGTGGGTTTGGAGACAGCCCAACCCTATTAAATTGAGCTGAGTAAGCTAGAAATAACACATTTACTGCACGACACCAATCATAAAACAGAGAAGGCATCTACATAAACACCTCTGATACCTAATGCAGGATCTGGTACAGATGATGCAGGAGGCTGATATCTGTTATACTAGGGTGGGAAGAATGTGCTGTGAGGGGGAAAAACATTGGAGATAGGGTTGGCTGTACACCGGCTCCGGAGCCTGGAGCCAGCTCCAGGACCCAGAGCCGGAGCGGAGCTGGACGGTTTTTGTTAGTTGTTCTCCAGAGCCCGACCGGAGCTGGAGCTGGCATTGCTGGAGCCGGAGCGGAGCTCATTGGAGCACTCCAGAGCCTGGAGCCAGAGCTGAGGTCATGGAGCTGCTCCACTCTCCCCCCTTCATTAAACTCACACAGATATTAAGTCCAGTTTTCTTAAATTAACAAAACATGTAACTTCATAGGTATTGCTGTGTGTTGGGGGTTATAAAATAGGATCAGTTCTCACTCCAGCTATTAGTACATAATACATTATTTTTTATTAATTGTAATTATATGACAACTTCACTTTCTCACTCAAGAAGTGATTCTATAATCTCAGGGCATCTCTCATTAAACTAAAGTTTTAAGTATTTCCAAATTATTTCATTCCAACCAAATTCTTCATCTGCCTAAATTAACCTCATTTAATAGCCATCTGTTATCCGAAATGTCCTGACTAGTTTCTCCAAAAGTTGGTTGCCAGGGAGTTAAGGTCACATGCAGAGTCATGCCCCCTGCTCCTTGTTTGTCACTTTTGCGATATGAAAATACCTGGTGGGGGCGATTGCGAAATGTCAACCTAAAGGGGGTGATGGCAATTAGATGATGATGGGGGGGTGGGGGTCGGGTGTTGGGGGCAAATTGTACACTGATAACATTTTTAACGACATATTCAATAGAGTACTTGAAATAGCCGGACATCTTCCAAAAATACTGGACAGGTGGCCAAAAGTATGTGGACACCAGCTCATCAAACATCTAATTCCAAAATCATGGGCAAAAATATGTAGTTGGTCCCCCCTTTGATGCAATGACACCTCCACTCTTCTGGGAAGGCTTTCCGCTAGATGTTGGAATATTGTTGAGGGGATTTCAGCCACAAGAGCATTAGTGAAGTCGGGCACTGATGTTGGGCGGTCAGGCCTGTTACAACTAACGAAAGACTATTTTTATGCACTACATACTTCAGCACTCAACAGTCCTGTTCTGTGAGCTTGTGTGGCCGACCACTTTGTGGCTGAGCTGTTGTTGCTCCTAGATGTTTCCTCTTAACAATAACAGCACTTACAGCTCACCAGGGCAGCTCTAGCAGGGCAGAAATTTGACGAACTGACTTGTTGGAAAGGTAGCATCCTATGACGGTGCCATGTTGAAAGTCATTGAGCTCTCAGTAAAACTCATTCTACTGCCAATGCCTATCTAAGGAGATTGCTGTGTGGCTTGATTTTACAGTGGCTCTCAAAAGTATTCACCCCTCTTGGACTTTTCCACATGGCATAAACTCCTGATTAAATACATTCTGACTCCCAAGTCCAGGTCTCTTGCAGACTTCAGCAGGTTTTCTTACAGGATTTCTTTGTACTTTGCTGCATCCATTTTGCGTAATGCTGCCACCACCATGCTTCACGGTAGGGATGGTGTTCTCAGGATGATGTGCGGTGTTAGGCTTAGCGTTGAGGCCAAAAATGTTGGTCTTATCAGACCATAGAATCTTCCTCTACTTGGTCTCAGAGTCTCCCACATGCCAAATACACTAATTAGAAGGGGTGTCCACATACTGTTGGCCATGTAGAGTACAACTACTGGATAGTCCACTAAAATAATGTCCAGCTGGCAACCCTAATCGCCACAGACTTTAAAATGTTCTACTTTTTCATGTTTGAATGGTTAAACAGATGTTTTTTATTCATATTTTGGTTTTGTTAAAGAGTTATTTACATAAAATAAGTAAAAAAGGAAACGATATAAATAATGATCGCATCCTAGTTTGCAATGTTTTTTGTGGCTCCGGAGCCAGAGCTGGTTAAAAGCAGCCAGAGTTGAAGCAGCAGTATGGAGCTCCAGAGCCAGCCTGGAGCTGGAGCTGAACCTCTGGAGCAACTCTGGAGCCAGAGCCAGCAAACCCAGAGACCTGCCAACCCTAATTCGAGATTCCACAGCTTTTTGGAGAGGATGCTCATGGGATCTGAGTTTAAATAAAGAGAACCAAATAAGGTAGTCTTATTTAAAGGGTTTGAATAAATACCTTGTACAGTGACTAACAGAGTTGGAATTAAGTGGTGACACGGAGGGGTATCCTCCCATGCCCACACTCAGAGAACAAATTATTAATATATTGGCTGTTTCAATTCAAGCACTTAACATAGTTATTTGGAGCCACAGTATAAACATGAGGTGAATTATACTGGTTACAGGAACTATCACTGCATTGTAAACAAAACCTAAAGAAACCTACAGTCTTAGTGGTCCCAATTCTGCATTGCAAATAAAGCTGTTTCAGCCTTTGCATAAAATCCTGCCCCGATTCTTAAACTATGAAAACAAACCAAACAAAACAACAACAACAGAAGTACGCCCAATTCATTATATAGAATGAATATCCTTTTAGAATGTAAAAGGAACACATCTAGCCAGGAAAAATCTTTTATGTATTTTTGTGAACTGCTGAAATCTCGTGGCGTTTAGATAAATAAAGACTTGTATTATGTTTATTGTGATGTCTTCTCCCCACAATTCCACAGTCAGACACCAGAGGTCACCATCCCCAGAGTTCTAATCCCATTTTCTGACATTCCACAGCAACATGTGCAATCATCCAATTAACATTCCTCATCACCATGTGCACTTCCATCAACCCTCTTCTCCTATTGGTCTACACTCCCTCCTCCAACTCCTGCCTAGTAAGTTGAAGGATGCTTCTGTGTACAAACCTGTGTACGATTTCATTGAGAACTTTGGAGGTAAACCCACCCAAGTTATCCCTTCCTAGATTTATTTATGTTTTTTCACATGTATAGTTTATTTCAAGAAAAGTGAGCAAATTTTGCTCTGGAACAGAAGTGAAAGCTTTACAATTGTCCTGTGACTTGCCTCAAAAAGTCTCAAATGGAGGAGATTATGTGGGGGATTTCATTCAAAATGTTCAAAATCCTTAAATGTCAGTGCAAAGATATCCTGGAGGACTGCTTCCCAATGCGACGAGGACACAAATTAACTGAAGCACAGAATAGGATGTGCTTCACACAAATAGGTGGTGAATAAGATTCTTCAGTCAATAAGCTACTAGCAACTAAATGGCCACTTTTAATTTGTATCCTTCCAAACACTTTAAGAAATTATTGTATGGCCTTTAGTAAATTTATGATCTTTATACTTCATTTTCTATATATTTTATTCAGTGAATAGATATTGACCTTATTGTGACATTTTTCCCCAAGCGTTGTCAGAACGACAAGACTATAAGACAGTTGCATCGACCAGAAAAGATTTGAACGATATGATCCAATTTCATACTATGGATTTCCTCCTCCTCCTCCATGGATTTGGCTGCTAATTCACTGGATCCCTCTGAGGTTGGGCAGCATGGTTTTTTATTTTCCCCCACGTAAAGACTTAACAAGTATCCCCTTTTCCTGCATGTTTACAGGAAAGACTGACTAGCCAGATGCAAAGTCTTCTCTGTAAAATGACCTTATATAGCCAATGTCTCTCTAGTAAAGCCCACACCCACTGTAATTAGCGTAATCATAATTTCTGCACTTTAGTCAGAATACTTTCCTGTTTAGTCCCTAAATGAAACGAGAGAGAAAGAGAGAGCAAGAGGGACATGGGTCATTACATAGGCTGGATAATTTAACCAAAACAGATCCCTTTGTCTCCTGCCTTTAGAAGTAATACAACTTGGTCACCTCTTAATAATGATCCTGTTTTTTTCTCAAACTCCCTTTCGCTTAGAGCCGGAGAGAGACAGAAAGGGACATCCAATCCAAAACTGTTTGTAGCTCAAATAAAACTTATGTAAGTAATATGTTGAATAAATTACACCTTATTGTTAATTCATAACCCAGCTTTGGAGCTTTAATGTTGAGCCATACATAAAATGTCATTTTTTAATTTGTGACACTGCCTCTTGCATTCAGTCTTAAGTAGTTTGTACTGTGAATGGCTCAGAGCCCACCAGAAGTGAAAGAATGATGCAAGCTGTGGTAGATGGCTTTTGTCAAAGGTTCAGAGATTAATGAGTGGGGCTATTAAAGTTTTATTTTAAGACTCCCATGCAAAGCAAAATAAAATGGTGTCTAGTGAAAAAGCCTGTCCTGTATTTAAAACATTGGTGGTGACTCATTCCCTTGTCACCCATGTATCCACATTTGTGTGAACTCTTTTTAATAGATTATATAATAAAACTTTGAATTTATTTTAGGACTTTCAAATCTTTAAACTCAACACAAGAATATGTGTAATTTTAGCAGATGGAATGCATACAAAATAAGGGAATGCTTCCAAGCATACACTTGCAATTAAAATTTCAGTTTTCAAATTTGCATGGTGCTAACATCTATGTACATATGCACACACACACACATATATATAAGTACAAATATAGATAGATAGATACATTGATAGAATCTGTCCCGTAACACTTTACAATAATGGACATTAGTTCTCACAATACAACATAGGAAAAACACGTGAATACATTCTGGAATTCGTGTGAACTGTGAAGAAATTAATTTGCAATTCAAGTATATGAATTCAAAATGATTTAAGGGATTTATTTATATGGAATTCCTTTATAGTAAATTAAGCTGATCATAAGTATAAATCATGTCTTCACACATTAATTAGTTTTTTTCACAACCCCCAGTGAGCAGTAAGACAGTATGAATTCATTATGATTCATGGTTATTAAGGGTCTTTTTTCTGTTGTATGTTCCTCATGAATTCATGTATTCCTTTGCAACAAATGGTGTTAATCACGTGTACAAATCTGGACTCGTTAGATGAAAAAAGCACCCTTTTAAGCAAACAAAATGTATGGATTCATGCCGATTTTCAATTTTAAAATGTGTTTTTTCTTCAAAAAATCGGCATAATGCTAAGTTATGTTTTCTTGTAAAGAATGCTTATTTACCAGCTAATCACATGTACTTGATATATACAGTAAATTATTTAAAGTCATGACTTATTCAGGTTATTTCCTAATGAGCACACCATTATAGTAAAGTCATACAGAGTTGCTCTTCTGTTGTTCCTTACATATCGCAGTAATACCGAGCATCACGGTCATCAAATGTGTGCTTTCAACCACAATTTCCAACCCTATTTACTGAGGTCTTTCCCATAGATCTAAATGCAGATTTGACTTTAGTCACTGTTGCCATTGAAACACTAGCCAGTTGAATAGTCTTTGTCAATAATGACCCCTCTTTCAAAGTCACTTAGATCCTTTCCTCTTGCCATCTTGATCCAAAATTAAGGGCATCTGCATTCGTTATGTTCCTCCACTAATTTATTCAGGTCTTTCATTTGTCACCTGTATATATATATATATACAGTGAGGGAAAAAAGTATTTGATCCCCTGCTGATTTTGTACGTTTGACCACTGACAAACAAATGATCAGTCTATAATTTTAATGGTAGGTGTATTTTAACAGTGAGAGACAGAATAACAACAAACAAATCCAGAAAAACGCATTTCAAAAAAGTTATAAATTGATTTGCATGTTAATGAGGGAAATAAGTATTTGATCCCCTATCAATCAGCAAGATTTCTGGCTCCCAGGTGTCTTTTATACAGGTAACGAGCTGAGATTAGGAGCACTCTCTTAAAGGGAGAGCTCCTAATCTCAGCTCGTTACCTGTATAAAAGACACCTGTCCACAGAAGCTATCAATCAATCAGATTCCAAACTCTCCACCATGGCCAAGACCAAAGAGCTGTCCAAGGATGTCAGGGACAAGACTATAGACCTACACAAGGCTGGAATGGGCTACAAGACCATCGCCAAGCAGCTTGGTGAGAAGGTGACAACAGTTGGTGTGATTATTCGCAAATGGAAGAAACCCAAAATAACTGTCAGTCTCCCTCGATCTGGGGCTCCATGCAAGATCTCACCTCGTGGAGTTTCAATGATCATGAGAATGGTGAGGAATCAGCCCAGAACTACACGGGAGGATCTTGTTAATGATCTCAAGGCAGCTGGGACCATAGTCACCAAGAAAACAATTGGTAACACACTATGCTGTGAAGGACTGAAATCCTGCAGTGCCCGCAAGGTCCCCCTGCTCAAGAAACCACATCGAGCTCTTTGGCATCAACTCAACTCGCCGTGTTTGGAGGAGGAGGAATGACCCCAAGAACACCATCCCCACCGTCAAACATGGAGGTGGAAACATTATGCTTTGGGGGTGTTTTTCTGCTAAGGGGACAGGACAACTGCATCACATCAAAGGGATGATGGACGGGGCCATGTACCGTCAAATCTTGGGTGAGAACCTCCTTCCCTCAGCCAGGGCATTGAAAATGGGTCGTGGATGGGTATTCCAGCATGACAATGACCCAAAACACACAGTCAAGGCAACAAAGGAGTGGCTCAAGAAGAAGCACATTAAGGTCCTGGAGTGGCCTAGCCAGTCTCCAGACCTTAATCCCATAGGAAATCTGTGGAGGGAGCTGAAGGTTTGAGTTGCCAAACGTCAGCCTCAAAACCTTAAGGACTTGGAGAGGATCTGCAAAGAGGAGTGGGACAAAATCCCTCCTGAGATGTGTGCAAACCTGGTGGCCAACTACAAGAAACGTCTGACCTCTGTGATTGCCAACAAGGGTTTTGCCACCAAGTACTAAGTCGAAGGGGTCAAATATTTCCCTCATTAACATGCAAATCAATTTATAACTTTTTTTAAATGCGTTTTTCTGGATTTTTTTGTTGTTATTCTGTCTCTCACTGTTAAAATACACCTACCATTACAATTATAGACTGATCATTTGTTTGTCAGTGGGCAAACGTACAAAATCAACAGGGGATCAAATACTTTTTTCCTTCACTGTATATATGCTAACATTTTAAAAATCCTTTTATGCTCTTATAGCATAGAAATACCCACATATTTCAGTATAATGTATTGCCCAGAGACTAAGGACTTTACTATAATTGTTTTATCAAGCAGTGTTCATTAGGAAATAACATGAATAGTGTATGACTTTATTTTAATGGTCTGCTGATGCAGTGTTCATTAGGAAATAACATGACCTTAAAATAAATGGCTGTACACATGAAGTACATGTGAATAGCTTGTAAATAAGAATCCATACATTTTGTTTGTTTAAAAGGGTGCATGTATTTATGTGACCAGTTCCAATTTGTACACATGATTAACACCATTTGTTTGCAAAGGAATTACAACTGAATTCAGGAGGAACATACTGGAGAAAAAAATACCCGTAATAACTATGAATCATAATGAATTCATACCTGCTTACTCGCTTGCTAGGGGGTTGTGAAAAATATGAATTAATGTGTGAAGACATTATTTATACATATGATCAATAAATTAAACCCTTTAAATCATTATGAATTCACATACAAGAATTCCATAATGTATTCATGTGTTTTTCCTGTGTTGTACTGTCGGAATGAATGCCCATTATTGTAAAGTGTTACAGAAGAATCAAATCTATATAAACAAGAAATGAATGTTCCTCTGATTCTGATTCAAAACGTGGATTATTATAAAAAAATGTATGCAATTGTTGTTTCTGAATGCTGGCTGCCTTACGCAGGATTACATTGTTGTCTCAGAATCCTGTATTTCCTTCTGCCTGAGGTTCTCTCATTGTGTGTGCCCTTTGCATTTCAATTGGTTCCAAGGTGTTTTATAGTCATCCAAAACAGCCACAACAGCTGCCTGTATGACTGGTTTAGGAGAGATTACACATTGCTGGCTGTGCCTCAAACAGCACAGAGCCTACAGTTCATAAACTGTGCTACAATCTGGGCTGGTGACCTAATCATCTAGGGTTTGGGGTCCAAATGCTCCTTTAAATAACAGTTTAGTCAAATGTGTGTAACACTTTCTTCTGCAGATGGTGCAAAAGGCACACCTACAGCACAAGTTTCTTGCTTCGTTCTGACTAAAACCTAAAAACTGAAAGATTTTTAACCTATTGTTTTATCCCATTTGCATTACTAGTTATCTAGTTATGTATTCAGTTCAATTGTTTTTAAAAGCAAGACACTTTAAATTGTTGCATAAGATTATATATTTGTATTCAAATTATTGGCTACACTAAACAAAAAACAAAAACGAATTGTGACAGAGAATGGCAGTAGTATAGGGTGTAATTACTGCCTGATTTAGGAGTGAAAGAACAGCATGCAGAGTTACTATAGCCCCTTTCACACTGAAGTGCCAGGAAAATTGCAGGATGTCCATTCACACAGAAAACAGAGATTGCCGGCAAGAGCGTTATAGCCTTGGGAATGAGATGCTACAGAGGCCTGTGGATTTGGGAGAGGAGATATGGACTGATAAAAGTTAGATAATTTCACCATTTTGCCAGTTTCCTTCTATTGTTTTTACTGGGGTATTGGTTCTGACCAGGGCACTGGTTCGGTTTGGACTCACTACCAAGAACAAATAGTCAAGAGGGAAAAAGGAACGATACGTCAATCTAGGGTGTGTATTCGCACTATGACCAGTTCATCAGGTTGTATGGTTATGTGTTTTTGTGGTGTGGTCACTGGACCCAGCAGTCACATCATTTGAAGTTAAATCAACTAAAATAAGAGAAAAAAACATGACATTACATTGTGTGTATAGCTATATCTACCAAAAGTCTGGGTGTGCAGATCTGCAATTGATTGATTGCTCAAAACTTATTTTATTTTTATTTATTTTTTAAGTTTGACATTACTGCCTTAAAATCTAATTAAATAATTCTAAACAAACTACCGTCAGTGTACACTGAAATGCAGTCTAACGCGTTTGCCTGTATAGAGATATTATATTTTGAATGATTTACTGGTATATAACTTGGTGACAATAGTTAGCATTATATACGTCATCAATAACACTCAGAATTGCTGCAACTACATTATTTTCAACCTCCGCGATATCTAACGACCTGGTCTGTTTCTCATTACAGTCACGAGTTCTTGTTCAAAGGTGGCTTAACCTTGTTGTGTTGTGGTTTCAAACATGCATCCATATTCTGAATGGTTACTTCAGTTAGCTGACGCATTGCGTCGACAACACAAGGACGTGATTGCAATCATTTTCCTGCTCCATTCACACAGACCTGTTGCTGGAAAATTGCAGGCAATTAGACAAGGACCCTTGTCCGATCAACATATCTAAATGCCAGCAATAACCCATTCACACAGAATGCCACCAAAAAGCCGGCAATTGTGTCAGTGTGAATGGGGTATTAGACAAATGAAAGATCTTGCTGTGGCTCTCAATCCTGTAAAGAATTCCAAAGTTAACTCTGTAAGCTTCCATCATTGCATCTTAAGCAGTAACTTAACCGTTGTGATGTGAGAAAGAGAGGAATGCAAGACTATTTAATTAATCTCCTGTTTTTGTTGTTGTTGCTTAAGCTTCATGTAGGTTGGCAAATGTAAATGTCAGACAGTTTCAATATTGAAAATCGTTCGGCGCTAAAGATCATGACATTAAAGATCGACCTGATACAGAAACCACTAGAAAAATCTTTACACGCACAAAAAATAAATTGCATAAACCTATACAAAAAGCCAAGTGTTAATGCATGATAGGATCTGCCTTTAAAAGATCAGCTTTGAAAACACATGGCAGTCAGATTCATATTCACTCTTCAACTTCACGTATGTGCTGTCAGTCCTTATGTTGTGACTTGCAGTATCATGTAACTGCATACACATCACATCTTTGCATGTATCACCCTTGAATGATAGCAGTCTTTCCCACTAAAGTATGTGTGTTCCTACTCATCCCATTTTGCTCTTGCATGTTGTGACTTGCCAGATTGTTTGACCCCCACACACTTTATATACACCCGAATGCGTTTAGTTATTTTTCTCCTACTGGGCATTCCATACCAAAGCATAAACCTTTTACTAAAAAACATGTCAGACTTGTGAGATGTTAAATGCCACTGCTTGCTTGCAAAAGCTATTTTCTCTGAGTCACTGCTGTACAGTCATTCACAAAACTGATGCTGAAAAAAACAGAGGAGAATGTAAGTGTAACAACAGAACTGGAATCACTGATAGGATATGGATTCAAGTAACGGGAACAGGTGAACAAAGCCAGGGTCAACAGTCGAAGTCTGGGTCACGGGCAGGAGGTCAATTGATCGGGCAAACAGACTAGAAAAGGCAATCCAAAAAGGCAGGTAACAAGAAGCAGGCTTGGGTAAAAAAAAATAGGGAAAGGCAGGATACAGAGAAAAGGCTTGGTAGTGCAGCAGTGAGGCAAGACAATACTTCGCAAGGAGGAAGTGGAACAGAGTGCTTATAAATACTGTGGTGGATGAAAGGAGGCAATCAGGAACAGGTGGAAATCATGATTCAATTAAACAGAGTGATTGCTTGATGAATGAAGACCTGAGCAGTTTCTGAAGAAAAGAATGACAAGGGGGACCTCTGGTGGTGGAATTGGGCATTGTTCAATGGATGTCACAGTACCCCCCACACTACGGCCGGCTTCCAGATGATGAGAATGAAAGGCGAGGGGAGCTTCCCCAAGGTTGGGTGGCAGTAGCGGACATATGGTCACGACAGACATCTGAAAGAACAGTGGGATCCAGAATGTCAGAGGCCATCACTCAGGACCTCTCCTCAGGACCATACACCTCCCAGTCAACCAGGTACTGGATGCGCCCATGGTGACTTCGGGACCTGAGAAGAGCATGTATTTGACCACATATGCCAGACCGTCATCCAGCTCAATAGGAGAAGGTTGAGAAGGAATCACAGGGTCAATGACATAAGGGAAAGGGTCAACTGCAACAGGTTTGAGAAGGGAGACTTGGAAGATTGACAAAATGCATGAGAGGAGAGCTGTAACCAGTTCGGAAAGGTCCAATAAAGCGTGGACTTAATTTACTGGAGGGGAGCCATAGCCACATATCCCACGTAGACAACCATACCTCCGGCTGATACAAGAGGGATGGTCTTCAGTCTTCTACGATGATCCACTTGCACTTTCTGATGCCAAACAGCTCTTTGTAAGCATACATGCGCTGCTTGCCAGATCTCATCGCTTCAGCGGAACCATTCATCAACAGTGCGGATGTCAGTGGGTTTGTCATAACCAGGAAAAACAGGTTGAAATACTAAAACACACTGGAAAGTAGTGAGTCCTCTAGATGAGTGAATTTTGAGCATATTCTTCCAAGGGAAGATACCTGCTCCAGTCTGCTTGATGTTGGCTGCAGTAGGTGTGCAGGAAGCATCTAATTTCCTGGTTTTGCCTCTCAGTCTGTCCATTGGTCCGTGGGTAATAACCTGAAGAACGACTGACGTTGATATTTAATTAGCGGAAAAAAGGCAGACCAGACATGAATTGGGGGCCGTGGTCAGTGACGATTTCCTCAGGCAGCCCAAAATTCAGAAAAACCTGGGATAATAAGAACTCTGCGGTAGCAAGTGCTGTGGGGAGACCCTAAGTCTGCAGGCTTTTGAGAAGCGGTCTACTGCTACACAAATTTTGTTGTAGCCCTAAGAGTTAGGGAGGTCGGTGATAAAATCGAATGAGACCAGGGTCTGTTAGGAATAGGAAGTGACTCCAGGAGACCGGCAGGCAGGTGGCAAGGAGACTTGGACTGGGCACAGAGGAACAAGAGAGCAAGAGGTGACGAAATGAGTCACATCCTGGCATAAGGTGGGCCACCAAAACTTTAATTGTACCAAGGATAAGGTGCGATGGACTCTGGGATGTCCTGAGGCAGGTGTAGAGTGGAGCCAGAGAAGAAGCTGGGGGCGGAGAGAAAGAGGAATGAACATATGAGAAGGAGGACAATTAGATGGTGGTGGATCAGTGGATTGGGCTCGCTGTATCTGGTCCATTATATCCCATCTTATTGGAGCTACAATAAAAGAATGTGGCAGAATGGTTTCAGTACAAACAGGAAATGACTGATAGTCATAGTATTTTTGGACCCGGGCAATAGTGAGGGAAAACAGGTAAGAAAACAATGCCCAGCAAGCCTGGGATTCAGTCGCATAGCAGAGCGTATGTATTCAATTTTTTTGATGTCAGTGAGGACCAAAAAAGGGTGCTTGGGAACCCCCGAACCCCTGTCTTTATTCCTCAAAGGTTCCTACAGCAGGCTTGATGTGATGTCGGAGCACTGAGGCCTGAGGAGGAGGTGTGAGGAGGAGCAATGATGATTGACTGAGAGAGGGGTGAGTAACAATCCTGATACCAGAGACTTGAGTGGATGACTCGAGGACGACTGATGCCTGAGGATATCCTAAAATGGACACTATACAGGTTCCAGAACAATTCATGCCTATTGACATTTGTGCCAAAGGGATCATAAATATATTGAATGAATGGGAGATAGGTTTCAAAAAACCAAAAATGAACATGAAAATGTACAATAATACAAATAATAGTAATAATAATAAACTCAGTAAACTCACCACATTTATTGGATTTTCTTTTCTTTTAATCTGGATCTTTCACTTATTTGTAGATTCTCCCTCATAACTTTCACTTTTGGGCCCATTATAAAACAAAAATGTTTAATTGTTTAAAACAAAAATTCTATTACTACATGGATCAAGGGGGGGTTGGGGGGATTAGTCTGCAAAGAGTACACTCTTTTTTATTGTTGGATTTGAATAATTTAGTTTTTTAATTTCTGTACATAACTGATTTTTTTTATATAACAGCTATGCCACCTATCTATGCAAGGTGAGTGTTGTGTTTTTTAAAATGCAATGAATGAATTAATTAATTTAATACATTTGTGCTTTAATGAATCCATGCATAGCGGGGTCTTGCAAAGTGGGGAAATACCTGTAGTTAGTTTCCAACAACCATTGCTTGTTTTCACATGGCTAGTCAACAGCACAAACAGCTGAGTGACGGCTTTGGTGGGAGTCCAAACCCTGCCCATACAGATAATAGCCTAGTCATGGAATAAACCCTGGTTAACTTTAAGCCCACCCAATCCCAGCACCACCCGACCCCCTGTGCACTGCCCAATGCCAGTTACACTCAGCTATGACATAACCCAGATGCAAACGAGCAATTTCTGAACTATAGGGTTCAACCCTCACTCCAGTCAGGGGCTTTTACAAGTGTAGCCACTTGGGATGCTCTTCAGTGAGCAAACAAGGCCCTTGATCTATTAAAATGAACTCCACTTCAACCACAGTGGGAAAGTACAGTATTATCTTAGTGCTACTGTACCCATGGTTAAAGATATCAGACTTTTGCATAAGAGTGTGAGGCAGGCCCTGTGAGAAAACACAAGTGTAAACTAGTTGAGGCAGCAGTGTTTGCTGCATTAAGGCTGCTCATTCTAATACACCTGCTCTCTGTTAGAAGATGGTTTTGAAATAGATCAGCCGCTTTTTGGAGTTTCTAAATTGTACCCCTTATGGACCACTCATATTATGGAACATGAGAGAGGGAGATTGGCATTCCTTTAAATGCTAATGTGCCTTATGTTATACTATGTTACACAACCCATCCTTATCTGTTAAGTGTGAAAATGTAGCCAGGCAGCCCAACTGCTTTATTGGTTACCACAGATGTTATAGTTTTTTGTAATTTCTGTAATAGCATTGTCTGTATAGATTGTGCACAGTGCGTAAAGATAACTATTGCATACATTAAAGCCATTTACATTATAAATCAGTAGATAGACACTACTATATTATTTTACAGGTGCAGCATTGCATTTTAGCATTCATCCACATGCTTGGTGTTTGTTTCTTTCCCCTTTTTCTTTTTTTTTCTTTTTTTAATTTCCTTGAACAGTGTCTTTTAAACCAGTCTGACATCTAGTGGTAGCAAGTGGCCTTGAAACACCCCAGTAATGGGTCCACCATTGTAAGCATAGTGCCATGAACTGTTTGGTTTTCACTCGGGTCTTCGATCCGTTTCCAGCAGTGCGGAAACCACACACTTTTCTTGTTAAGTAATCTCAATTGGTTTAGCCTTCAGTCAAGCACAATTGATTAAGTAATGTAGTTTCCTAAATGTCTGGGTAGTTAAAAGCTGTTGTATATTACACAACATCCCAACAACCCCGGACAGACAGGCACTTCTCTAGAGCAAGAAGAAGTGCACAAGAAAAAAGTATAAATCTCCGAGAGTGAAATTACCACAGTTATTAAAAAAAAAAAAAAAGGTGAATAAGTCTGGAATCACAAATTGCACAGTGCTAAACATCTAATTTTCATGTGCAAATGGCCTGAACGGCACTAACTACTGAAATGTTTCCACAACAACTGTACAAGAAAGGTGCTCTTTAAAAGAAAATATGAAAAGAAAATGGTTTTAAAAAGGCTCCTAACCCCAAAAATACAGTGGAGTATTTTGACCTCAAAAGACTATATTTGTAATTGCTAATGTACCTACAATCCAATGTGGTTTTTAAGCTGTCACATTTTTTTTCGCCAAACAACTACTGAAAGCATAATTCACCTCCCCAAGTCAGCACACTTCAGTGGCTTTTAAATATGCTTCGCAGAAGTCCGAGAGTTTGTGTGTGTGGTGCACAAAGAGGCAAGTAAGCAAGGCACAGCTCTAATGTTGCACGGATTTAAGCTGTAATGGTTCTGGGTTCACCGTGGTGATTTACGAGGCAGTACTGTAACGAGTAGAGTACCCATGAAGGTGTACTACGAATAGTTTCCTTTGCAGCTGTAGTCTAGCAAAATACTTGGATGGAGACCTCCTGGGAAAAACTAAGGTTGATGGTGGAAGAGGTGTTGATGAGACCAGTAGTCTGTGCTCTTTGTGGATCCCAATGCCCCAGTACAAGGATGGGGATCTTTGGATGAGATGTAAACGTGTAAAAATCCCAGGGCATTTCTAGAAAAGTGTAGGAGTTCTGGCCAAATTTCCAACTGTGCCCCATATCTATTAAGGTCTCCTAAAAATGTACCCTAAACAATATAAATAATTGTCATTGATCTCTCTGCCCACCTCCCCACTGAGTAGCTGATGTGTACTGGTGCACTCTGATTGCTATTGCATTATCCAGGTGGGTGCTATACATTGGTGTTGGTGGAGGTGGGTCCCCATAACATGTAACGTGCTTTGGGTGTCTAGATATAAAGTGTTATAGAAGAAATTAAGATGATTATTATTAATCCAATGTCTGTTTGTAAGTGACTCTCCCACCCTGGTCCTGGAGAGTCCCAATTAGTTTTGAGAAAATGTGGAACAAAAGACCTATCCTTTACAGACTACAGTTCCATCCATTGTAGAAGTTACTTGCTTAATTGCTCGACAATTAACATTAATGATAATTTAGGATGGCTTTTAACAAATAACTCGGCTCTGGGGGACCAGGGCTGGAAATGTCCTTGAGGTACCCTGACTTGGCATGCTTTGGATTCAACCAGGACATGCCAACTCAAATCCTGGACATGAAAAAACAAGTTGCAGTGCAAAACAGTGATGTTATTAGCCTTGTAATGTTGTGTGTATGTAATCTATTGAATGTCAAATCGTCTGGGATAAAGATGACCGCTAAAGTCAATTAATACTACTACTACTACTACTACTACTACTACTACTACTACTACTACTACTACTACTACTACTAAAAATAATAATGTGTGGTCCAAAGAGAAATATACTAGCCTAATTGCACTACTCCTATGATCAACCTAACATGGACACATTTGTTCAGCTTCTGAGATCTAGAAAGAAAGTTACACAAATCTAATTGGAATAATTGATCTAGATAATGTTTCCATGCTATTTGTGACTGTAATGAGGAAGGAGGGAAGGTGGAAGTCACTTTATAGCAAAGCACTCTGTAGTGATTCAGTTTTTGTTTCTATTTTTTTTTCCAAGCGACACTCGGCTAAATCGAAGCTTATTCTGGAATCCCCCAAGGCTTGTAACTGGCTCATTTACTGTCATATTTACACATGCTCTCATGTATAGACCCTTTACTGTTATTTACAGCTTGCTGCTTTCTGCATGTCTTTAAATCAAGTCCTTGTTTTTATAGTTTTTTTTTTTTGTTTAGTTCCCTTTAACATGCTCTCATCTGTATCAGCAGCCTTGTTTATTCTCACAAATGTCTGTTTAAGATAAGCAGATCCAGCATGGCTGTGATGGAATCAGTCCAAATTCCCCCAACTCAGAGACACAGCACAGTTGAGCCATGATACACTAGATGGTTGGGGAGAGAGAGGAAGAAACAGTACTAGATAAACAGGGAACTGGAATGAAACAGAGCAGAACATATTAAAAACAATAATATTTAATATGTTAATTAAGCTATTGAAGACAAGGAGGATGAGAGACAAGGTGTAAAATGTAATGAAAGCTAGTGAAAATGTATAATAAAGGGAAATTAAACCTGTTGACATCTTTCTTTTGTGTTTGTAGGGCTTAATTTATTGTATTATTGTAGCTGACTAAATCTGCTTTGAATTTCACTGTTGAGGTTGTCAATACTTGGACACTGACACAGATACGGGAAAATCCGTCTGCTCTTTGACCTCTGAACTCTCTATCAAGGCATAATTGAATCTGGGGTCTTATGTCACTGCAAATATGCAGGTTGAATGAGTGTTTAACTTGCTATCATGATGCACATGAATATAGAAAATCAGCAGGTTCCAGGTCAATATAAGCAGTGATTTGAGTTTGCAGGGGGGAATTACTAGACCAAGAGATTAATTTCCCCTTGTTCTCTGTTACAATCAGGTAATGACATGAGCTGGGATCAAACCAGCAAACCTCAGATCATAGGGCTCAGTCTGAACTTTTACCGACTGAGCCACTCGGGAAGCTCTCCTTGACTTTTAAACTGCGAAATCCATAAGCTTGCACCAAAAGCTATGTATTCTGTTCAAGCTAACAAAAAAAGACTACCAGGAAGTAACTATTGAGGCCCTGTTGGTAGTCACTCTGTATCAATAATTCACTCCCTAGAGTCCAAGACTGATAATACATATCTACAAATTAAGTAATATTTATTCTACTGTTTTCATTGCATGCATACTAATATTTTATGAATAGCCATGAGGCACTTTTGAATGTGAGTGCATTGCCCTTTTGAAGAAAGGGTGCTTCTACAAGCCAATTCCCCAATGCACTGACGAGTCTTAATGAAAAAAGCTTTAATGTAAGTAGTAATTGCTGCCAAGTTGCATTGGCTCATGAATTTGCCCACAACTTATTTTTAACCTTGACACAATGCTATGTTGCAGAAAATATATAAAATTAAAAATTGTCAACCTGTTGTTGTTGGCCTAAAATCACTTACATGATGCATACAGTTTAAAGTCCAACCTATATGCTGGTAATTGTTCCACATTGAAGCTGTAATCTCAACTCTCCAGTGGTTTGAACTCTTTCTGGACAGGTAATTACAGAGCTCTAGCAATGTTAAATCAAGCAGTACCAAACAGGCCCTGTGAATGCAGGAGGCTATATGTTATATAGTAGCGCTTGAGGGAATTTGGGCACATTCCACTGCATTTGGGGGGGGGGGTCTCATTCTAATAAATTTTCTATCATTCAAGAACAGATGTTCTATGATGAACTGGATTGATATTTTTATATTATTTACTTATTTATGGCATTGTACATTTTCTGAATACCCTCCTTCAAGAAGTTTGTTAATTTTATATTATATATATTGTTTTGAAAAAACAGTGCCCTGTAAGACATTGTCATCTGAAATATATAGACAGATGGATAGATGGATGGATAGATAAATAGAATTATATATATCGTATAATCACTCTTATATAATTTTTCAAGCTGGACATGAAACATGGTTGAACTGATTTATGGGGGTTCATTTGTGAATTAGAATGTTGGGGAATTAACCTTTTAATAATGTATAAGTATGTATATCTTATTAAACAGCAGAACATCATTCATGAAATTCCACAGAATGCTATTCATCACGTTCAATGGTTTGGACAAAGGGGTGACTGTATAATTGCATGGTAATAGCTTAGAATTGTGGTCTGGCAGAAATCCTGCTTGCCTTGGTCTAAACCTATTTGACGTTGATTTAATCTACAAAGTTTTGTGGGAGGCTCTGATTTCAGTCCCAGCTGTCTTGCCTACATCTAATTGAAATGGTAATACAGCTCTGAAGCCTTGGGTGATTGTTAGGTAGAAATGTTAGAGAACTTGATTAAAACTGCAGCAAACCACGGATATATTCAAAAATGTATTTCACAAACAGTGCCTTTTCATTTTGTTGACATTCGAGACAACTTTCAGATTAAAATAAATATATTGCATTAACTTAAAACCTGCAGCTACCTTTGTTGAAAAAAAAGACATCCTCTCACAGAAACATAGAACTAAATAATTTTAGCATTTTCATTTTGTTATATAGCCTTACTTTAACCCGGAAGTAGTTAACATCTCTTTTAATAAGGGACACCCAGTCAGAGTAAAAGGTAATACAACAACTAAACTAAGCTTTACCCTAATGAAAGTACAGAAACGTGCAATATAGGCATACCTAGGTATACATGCTGTGCCCTTACCTGTACTTTTTAATTATACATTTAAGACATTTAAGTTTTTTACTTTGTTTTTGTCTATCCAATATCTATACGTTCTTCATATATCCAGAAGAGGAACAAAAAGACTACAAAGATTCAGAATTGCTAGTGTTAACTGCCAGAGACTAGAGTTTATGCCAAACGACACAAGAGTGCTTTCAAATATCCACCTCACTGCTGCAATTTCAATCCATCTTAGCTGAGCGGCAAGAATGAAAGCTGGAAATGTTACCTGATATGTCGTGTTTAGTCTATCTTTCAATAGGTGGAACACTTTATTTACCACTCTCCAGGATATTTGCAGGAGTCTGACATATATATATATATTTTAAAGTCAGCAGCGAACATTGGTCTGATAAACAGGATAAATCCAGGATAAACAAAGCAAGACCGTTCTTTCTAATTTTGGACTGAGGGACTCAATACAAAAAATGAATTAGCATTAGTCTCACGAATTCTAGTTAATTAGTCTTTATCACATACACCCGTTCTGCATAGCCCATTCCCTTTGGGGCTGTGTATTTAAACCCCTTTGTTCCACAAGATCAATGCAAAGTCTTGCCTACACTCCTGAGTAGTTTTCCTGCGTCTGATCGCTTGTGTTTTTGACCTCCATTTATACTTTATTCGACTACTCTTGGATTCCCTGTACTGACCTGTTAGCCTGATCGTTTACCACCTGCCTGTTTGTAAACTACGACTCTTGCACTCTTGTACCTGTGCCATTTTCTATCCTTTACTATCTGCTTTACATTTTGCCCGGCACGTGGCTCTTAGACCCTTTCACTTCCAATGGCTTCTGTCTAGGACCTTGACTGTTACAAGAACTTTGTTTGAGTATATACAGGCTTAGGAATCAATTACATTTGTAGGGCTAATTGATTTTAGGTATTTACTAACTCCTTGTGGAATAGTTTGCAGTTCAATTCTGTTTTCCCAGTTAAAATTTAGGGTTTCAACCTGACCTCACCATTACTTTATTTAAAGGTCAACTGAAAAGTAAAAAAAAGTATAAAGTATCTAAACTCCCTGGCTATAAGTCATATATATATATATATATATATATATATATATATAGATCACACACTTATAATTTCTATACTGTACATTGGAAAATAATTTGAGAGGAGTTGTTTGGGGGGGGGGGGGTTGGAGTTACAATTCAACAGATAGAATTTAGGCTTAAACCTCCTTTAAGCTTATGGCTGTCTGGCCCCATTTGTATGACCGAATTTAGCGATCTCTTATCTAACTTACATACACCATGATAAACTCATTATTTTGGGGGACTTTAACATACATATTGACATTAGAGAGAGGACCCCCTGACTGTTAGTTTCCTGTCCCTATTGGAGTCTGTAGGCTTTACTCAGCATGTGTCAGGACCCACACATCGTCTCAATCACACACTAGATCTATTTATTACCCGTGGGGTAGAGATTCATAACTTAATAATATCACCCCAAAACCAGACAATTTCTGACCACTGCTTTATTACATTTGAGCTGCTTGGAGTAGCAACAGACTCACAGGAGAGGAACATAAAATCATGTTGCCTAATTAATCCTACTGCTATAAATAAATGTACTACTCTGTTGCCAACTGCTAGCTTTATCAAAACAGGACCTGTAGACAAATTATTAAATAATTTCAACAATATGCTAAGCACTGCTTCAGTAAATCAAAGAAACACTTACCATGATTTAACAAGCTCACTCGCTTACTTAAAACAGAATGCCATAGATATGAACGTAAATGGAGAGCTACAAAATTTGAGGAATGACAGTATAATAAGATACAAGCAGGCCCTATCCTCTGCTAGGTCTGCCTATTACTCTAATTTAATAGAGATGCATAAGAATAACCCACTTTTTTTATTATTATTATTATTATTTTTTAACGATAGCAACACTGATTAATCAGCAGGTAAAGCCTTCAGAGGTCATCCCTTCCAACATCACCTGCAGCGAGTTTATGGATCATTTCAATAGCAAAGTTGACGGCATTAGAAAACAGAATTGGAAACCTACACAAATACTATAGCCGATGCACGCAGTTCTTCACAGTCCCTGCCTACCTTAGACTCTACAACCTGCGCACTAGACCGTACACCCACTAAATTACTAAAACAATCTCTTCCATTAATTATTCACCTAATACACAATATTAATAACAACTCTTTATCTTCAGGATCTGTTCCCGAATCCATTAAAATAGCTGTAATTAAACCATTTCTTAAGAAATCCAGTGCTGACCCTAATTCACTTAAACACTTCCAACCTATTTCAAACCTTCCCTTTCTTTCTAAGGTTCTAGAGAAAGTAGTTGCAAACCAATTGAAAGCTTTTTAAAACTAATAATCATATTTATGAAAAATTTCAATCAGGCTTACAGGCCACAGTACAGAAACGGCCCTGTTAAAAGTATTAAGCAACGTGTTTCAGTCCTCCGACTATTTTAGTAGACTTCAGTGCAGCTTTTGACACAGTTGATCACCAAATCTTGATACACTGCTTACTAGACCTTGTTGTTCGATCTCACAATGTTCTATCATGGTTTAAATCATATCTGTCAAACAGACTCCAATATGTACAGATTAATGAATACTACTCAAATGTAACTGTGTTATGCAGATGACACACAATTATATTTGTCAGTAAATCCTAATGTAACAGTCACAAACCTGTTAGCAGTTTTGTTATAGTTTTGTTGACAGTTATATTAACAATACCATAGACCAGGGGTGGGGAACATCCGGCCTCCGGGCTGTATACGGCCCCTGAGGCTGTTTGCTCCGGCCCTAGAGTCCATTTGAAAAAAATAATTCCTGTGACATACACTTAACACTAGAAACACCGAGCTTATGTCATAAAAATCTCTACTGTGTTTTAACTGCATAAACACAAAAATAAATAAGTTATAAACACATTTACCTAGATTAGACAAAATCGGGTTATTTTGACCGGTCATTAAAATACATAATAACTCAAATATAACCCATAATCCTGCCTGCCCTTTACAATAGAGTCAGTCTGGCGCTGAATTGGCGATCTCTACCTGTCTACAGTCTTTCATGTGCTTGAAAAACACACGCATTGTACAGAATTACGGGTGTTTTCTTACAACTGTAGTCACATTGAGTGAATACAGTGATTACCGGCAAATAAACATGGATTGGAAACGGAGATTGAAGAGAGCTCTTTTTGGAAATGCCGTGTATATGAACATGACTGATTCAGGGGCACCAGTGATACTGGGAATGAAAGATCATTTGTGGGTTTGTGCCAATGGTGTGAAAACATTGCGAGTGAAACTCCAGGTCCAAATGGCACCGAGTGCTTTTACTCTACAGATCAATACGCGATTGCTACTGTACATAGGCGTAGGCACATTGCATGCAAAATAATGATTCACGGACATTATCAGCGGAGGAGAATTTATTGCGATGCAATATATTCATAGAGTAAAAGTGTTCACTTGAAGAGGGCTGCCAAAATGCAGTGTGAGGTACGAGCTCATGCAGGGAAAGTGCAGAAACGTGGACTGTCCCGAGCTGTCAGGTATGCAGGCTAAATATATAGTGAATAGTTTATTGAAATACACTGATTTTATTTACTGTAGCTTTGTATATTGAAAACAATGTTTACACAGTGTTGAACATTTTTACTTTAGTGTACAATTATGTTTTCATAAATGCAATAGTTATTTTAGAACTATAAAATAATGCTTTTGAGCATTATTCCAATATTTACGTTTACACTTATCTTATTGTATGCCGTTTTTGAGCTTTTTGCTTATTGTAGGCTGTATAGTTATTTATGTTTTGACTGCAGTGTGTGCATTTAGAAAAAATTGATTTGTTCTTGCATTAGAATGTAAGTTTAATTTGTATTCATGTTTTGATGTAGTTGTATTAATTAAGGTTGTGGCCTGTAATCTATCCTTTGAATCACAAAGAGATCTTCCTTCCTCCATCTTAGAAACATTGCTAAACTAAACTCAGTTCCTGAAGCAACCTGAAGCAACTCCATACTGCAATATATATATATATATATATATATACACTCACCTAAAGGATTATTAGGAACACCATACTAATACTGTGTTTGACCCCCTTTCGCCTTCAGAACTGCCTTAATTCTACGTGGCATTGATTCAACAAGGTGCTGAAAGCATTCTTTAGAAATGTTGGCCCATATTGATAGGATAGCATCTTGCAGTTGATGGAGATTTGTGGGATGCACATCCAGGGCACGAAGCTCCCGTTCCACCACATCCCAAAGATGCTCTATTGGGTTGAGATCTGGTGACTGTGGGGGCCAGTTTAGTACAGTGAACTCATTGTCATGTTCAAGAAACCAATTTGGAATGATTCGACCTTTGTGACATGGTGCATTATCCTGCTGGAAGTAGCCATCAGAGGATGGGTACATGGTGGTCATAAAGGGATGGACATGGTCAGAAACAATGCTCAGGTAGGCCGTGGCATTTAAACGATGCCCAGTTGGCACTAAGGGGCCTAAAGTGTGCCAAGAAAACATCCCCCACACCATTACACCACCACCACCAGCCTGCACAGTGGTAACAAGGCATGATGGATCCATGTTCTCATTCTGTTTACGCCAAATTCTGACTCTACCATCTGAATGTCTCAACAGAAATCGAGACTCATCAGACCAGGCAACATTTTTCCAGTCTTCAACTGTCCAATTTTGGTGAGCTTGTGCAAATTGTAGCCTCTTTTTCCTATTTGTAGTGGAGATGAGTGGTACCCGGTGGGGTCTTCTGCTGTTGTAGCCCATCCGCCTCAAGGTTGTATGTGTTGTGGCTTCACAAATGCTTTGCTGCATACCTCGGTTGTAACGAGTGCTTATTTCAGTCAAAGTTGCTCTTCTATCAGCTTGAATCAGTCGGCCCATTCTCCTCTGACCTCTAGCATCAACAAGGCATTTTCGCCCACAGGACTGCCGCATACTGGATGTTTTTCCCTTTTCACACCATTCTTTGTAAACCCTAGAAATGGTTGTGCGTGAAAATCCCAGTAACTGAGCAGATTGTGAAATACTCAGACCGGCCCGTCTGGCACCAACAACCATGCCACGCTCAAAATTGCTTAAATCACCTTTCTTTCCCATTCAGACATTCAGTTTGGAGTTCAGGAGATTGTCTTGACCAGGACCACACCCCTAAATGCATTGAAGCAACTGCCATGTGATTGGTTGGTTAGATAATTGCATTAATGAGAAATTGAACAGGTGTTCCTAATAATCCTTTAGGTGAGTGTATATATATACACATACACACAGTGAGGGAAAAAAGTATTTGATCCCCTGCTGATTTTGTACGTTTGCCCACTGACAAAGAAATGATCAGTCTATAATTTTAATGGTAGGTGTATTTTAACAGTGAGAGACAGATTAACAAAAAATAAATCCAGAAAAACGCATTTCAAAAAAGTTATAAATTGATTTGCATGTTAATGAGGGAAATAAGTATTTGACCCCTTCGACTTAGTACTTGGTGGCAAAACCCTTGTTGGCAATCACAGAGGTCAGACGTTCTTGTAGTTGGCCACCAGGTTTGCACACATCTCAGGAGGGATTTTGTCAGGCCACTCCAGGACCTTAATGTGCTTCTTCTTGAGCCACTCCTTTGTTGCCTTGGCTGTGTGTTTTGGGTCATTGTCATGCTGGAATACCCATCCACGACCCATTTTCAGTGCCCTGGCTGAGGGAAGGAGGTTCTCACCCAAGATTTGATGGTACATGGCCCCGTCCATCGTCCCTTTGATGTGGTGCAGTTGTCCTGTCCTCTTAGCAGAAAAACACCCCCAAAGCATAATGTTTCCACCTCCATGTTTGACGGTGGGGATTGTGTTCTTGGTGTCATAGGCAGCATTCCTCCTCCTCCAAACACGGCGAGTTGAGTTGATGCCAAAGAACTCGAATTTGGTCTCATCTGACCACAACACTTTCACCCAGTTCTCCTCTGAATCATTCAGATGTTCATTGGCAAACTTCAGACGGGCCTGTACATGTGCTTTCTTGAGCAGGGGGACCTTGCAGGAGCTGCAGGATTTCAGTCCTTCACGGCATAGTGTGTTACCAATTGTTTTCTTGGTGACTATGGTCCCAGCTGCCTTGAGATCATGAACAAGATCCTCCCGTGTAGTTCTGGGCTGATTCCTCACCGTTCTCATGATCATTGAAACTCCACAAGGTGAGATCTTGCATGGAGCCCCAGACCGAGGGAGACTGACAGTTATTTTGTGTTTCTTCCATTTGCGAATAATCGCACCAACTGTTCTCACCTTCTCACCAAGCTGCTTGGCGATGGTCTTGTAGCCCATTCCAGCCTTGTGTAGGTCTACAATCTTGATCCCTGACATCCTTGGACAGCGCTTTGGTCTTGGCCATGGTGGAGAGTTTAGAATCTGATTGATTGATTGCTTCTGTGGACAGGTGTCTTTTATACAGGTAACGAGCTGAGATTAGGAGCTCTCCCTTTAAGAGAGTGCTCCTAATCTCAGCTCGTTACCTGTATAAATGACACCTGGGAGCCAGAAATCTTGCTGATTGATAGGGGATCAAATACTTATTTCCCTCATTAACATGCAAATCAATTTATAACTTTTTTGAAATGCGTTTTTCTGGATTTGTTTGTTGTTATTCTGTCTCTCACTGTTAAAATACATCTACCATTAAAATTATAGACTGATCATTTCTTTGTCAGTGGGCAAACGTACAAAATCAGCAGGGTATCAAATACTTTTTTCCCTCACTGTATATATATATATATATATATATATATATATATATATATATATAAACTAGTTATGTACATATGACATTTCCAAAAGGGAAAATATTTTAAGAGAAGTTTCAATGAATATAGAGAAAATATTAATTGTGCACTTAACTGAACCCAAAAGCAATGTTGGAAAAGTCAACACTTCAGTCATTGAGAAAGTAAATCTCCTTCAGGGGAACTTGTGAAACCTGACAAAGGACTGTGGAGCACATCTCTGTTCTCATGGATTAAAGTATACATTATCTATGTCGCATTTTTCATGATGTGGAAAGATTTGTCTTGTAAAGAAAGTGACAACCTCCCTGGAAACATACATACAAAGGATGTGCACCAGTCAGCACTTTGTCAGCAATAATGGGCTAAAAAGCTTCCATAAATAAAGAATCTGGTAGCAGAGTCAGGTCTGAGCGATTAAAAGCAGTACTCTTATAGATGCAAACAGTGCCGGTTGTCAAATATTATTCCAGTCCTTGCCAACACCATCATCACATTTAATCTCAGAGGTAAGTGTATCAGCGGATATCCTGAAGGGTGCTCAGTCTTTTATATTATTATATTTCTAACCATACGCCCTTATCTAGGGTGATTATTGTTACAATATATCACATTATTTTTACATACAATTACCCATTTATAAAGCTGGGTTTTTACTGGAGCAAACTAGGTAATGTAACCTTGCTCAAGGGTACAACAGCAGTGTCCCCCATGACCCAGAGTACAGTACCCAAACCGCTACTCCATACTGCTGCCAAGGAGTTTGTGCCTTGGTCTTTCAATTACATAACCCAACATTGTTTTTGCAGAACTAATGCGATTAAGCATTTCCAGGTTGCAACAGGTTAGGATTAAGGTTTGAAGAAGGTTCACATATAGACAGTATGGTCAGTTGTGGGTGAGAGACATAATCAGTTGTCAGGACTGGCATTTGGTAGAAATTATGGGATTTATAGGACCACACTAGAAAAAACATTCTCTGCCAAATTATAATAAAAACAAAATAAAAAACAACTGTTATTTACAGATGTTCGATAAACATTTTGTATTGCAACAGATGATATAAACCAGAGATAATTTGCCCATATGTTTGCATTCTCTTTTTCCCCGCCCGTTTTTCCCCTTTAAGTGTAAATAATCCAGTTATTAAACCCTTGCACATGAATCATGTGTTCTCTGAAGGAAACATACAGATGTCTCCCTGGTTTGCACAATGTCATAGGGATTCAAATACTAATAATTATAAAATAATAATAATATATGTGACCAGAGAATATATATGCCATTGTAAAAGGGCTCATTGTGAATTGTTATGGTGATGTCATTTTCTTCGACGTCAGGAAACCAGTCTTTTGGGGAAGCAGATCTAAGAGAGTTTGCAGTTCCTAGCTTTGTAATGTAGCTAAATTGTGTTGTGAAATGATGATGACTGACAGAATACTGCCGACTGAAGACTCAAATAGGCTGTGGAGATGAGGGAGCCCCTCAAATATCTTAAAATATCTTAGCACTTAGACACATGTTAAATCAAGTGCCCTTGACCTATGCCACAATCAATTACTACAACAAGCAGGAAAACTATTTAAAGTTTGCATCATGCTTAAAATCAAGCAGCCTCCAATGTTTTTAAATCTATTGGGAGACGTAACACACACATGGAAGATAACCATAAAAGTGCCCTCTGCAACCAGAAAAGCAAGGGGGTGGGGAGTGGGGAGAGTGGGGAGAGTGGTGGGAGTCAGGGGAAATCAGCAAAAGTTCAGTCCCAATTTGACTTTGATCTTTGCTTCCCTAATTGTTTTGTGCCAAGAGACTTCATTGTGCCTCAAGTTGATGAATATGCTAATGCTTGTGTAAGTAGCTACAAACTGTTTTTTTTTTTGCTGTTTTTTTTTTCATCTCCTGGTTGACTTGCAGCAGGTTGCTAATCAAATAAACTCTTTACGTTTGGAGTTCTAATTGAATAAAAAATAAAAACATCTGAAATAATAAGAATCAAATGTTTGGCTTGTAGAAGGTACTTGATGGCGTTCCTCAGGGGGATTAAAGAAATACAAAAATAAAAACAGCATTTCAAAGGAAACGATAGATTTTCTTCTAAAATAGGATTGCTTATTCTGCCCCAGTGAAGTGCCAGCATCTACAGATAGTGAGAATCTTTTTTCTTTCTTTTCTCCTCTCTGCTACTGGATTTCTGGGGCACAAACATTAATACTGTCTGGACTTCACAGAATCTGGAAAAAATCTGTTGTAAGTCTTTGTCACTGAGTGCCATAACATTGCGTTGATTATCTGCCGTAAGCGGAAGTTTAACCCACAGTTTTGTAAACAGTTTTAAACACTTAAGCTGCTTAGATTCCAAGTGAGAACTGTCCATCTTAAAGCAAGACATGGCCTCGCCTTTTAGGGTATAAAAACTTTGTGTATTGGGCAGAGCAGTTGATGGACACAGTGAACTTTCAATGAGGCCTAGACTCTCTTCTCTCTTTTAGCTTGCTGGCTTTGATTTAAGATATAGACCAGACAACTGCTAGAAAGAAGAAAACAATTTCCAATGGAAAATTGTAATCATTCATGTTTGCCATTCATTATTCAGTGGTCTAAGGAGTGATCCAATAACAAAAATAAACTTTAATAAATTACTGCTGAGGTTCTGTTTTATTCTATATTGTGGTGCATTTGGGGATTAGACAGATATTGTATCTTTGTTTAGTTGCACTGTTGTCTTTAAATGCCATTTAAATCCCCTCTCACATCAGGATTCATTGTACAGGCATATTGGAAATGTGCCAGACTTAAGTCTGTAGGTCACACATTTGATTACTCTCTACAGGAGCTTTTGAAATGCTTCTTCCTAGAGGATTTTTCTTTCGAATTCTACAAAGGTATCAATATAAATGAGATGGATTATACAGTCTACCACTTCAATTCCTTTTATTTAATCATTTTTGGTCTGCAGAAGTATGGGTGTGCCCAGTGGCATAGCCCAGGTTTCGCGGATGGGGGGTGCACAATGAAGGCTAGGGAATTGATGGAAGGGGGTCTGGTGGGGTCTCCTCCATACAATTTTGAAAATTGGAGATCTGAAATATGCGATTCTGAGTCATTTTGAAAATGAAAAACTTAGCTCAAATGCTCCATGAAATCCATGAAATCAGGCAGCTTTGGTCTCAAACATATCTTCGCTTCCCAACTACATATCAATATGTGACATATCTAGTGAAAAATCACATATCCACCGACATTATGCAGGCAAACTAGACGCAGTTTCTGGAGTTTGTCAATCAAAGAGATCTATTTTGGTGGAGCTCTGTAATTGAAATGGGTGAGGGCACAATTTTCAATTTTTGCACCTGCTAGAAATATGCGTCTTCATTGGAAATAAGCTGTTTCCGCCGCAGATGTAGGAGTTTCTAGGAGAATGCAAGTCACCAGTTATGACATACGAATTCATCAATAACATCTCCATAAATTAGTTTGAGGACCTAACTTATGAACAGGTGTGCTAGCCCATACAGTCTTTCTTCTTTCATAGTGGAGTGCAAATATGTTTTGAGTAGTTTTAGTGCACTAAATGATCGCTCCCCTGTTGCTGTCGTAACTGGTGGTATATGAGCGACGTTATCCTCAGAAAAAAATAGTACAGTGTTAAGCCTGGCGCGTTGGCAAGTCCGCTCTTTTGGCGGTAACAGCTTGGACAGTACCAGTCTTGTAATTTATAGTTTGGATTAAACGGCTATATTTTAAGTACATAAAGTACATACGATTCTGTTAGTAGGGCCCTGGTGGTCTTCCCGGCTTCACAGACCTGATCTGCTTCCTGACAGCCCTGGTAGCTCCCAGTGCGAGCGGACTTGTTATCCCAGGTGCAGGGTATACTCTGGCACCCCAACCTGGGCCTCTTCCAGAGCTGTTGGACCAGGGCAAGTCCCCATCCATGCTCAAAGTGTATCTGGTGGCGATCTCCACATGTCATGTCCGGATTGATGGCGAGCCCTCTGGGTCTCATTTCCTGGCTGCACAGTTTCTGAAGGGAGCTCGACTGCTACGGCCTCCTCGCACACCTTCACTGTCTGCATGGCGCCTTGATGTAGTGCTGGACGCACTTTCCCAAGCCCCATTTGAGACACTGAACTAAGCTGAGCTGAAGCTAGTGTCACTCAAGACTGTCTTTTTGCTGGAAATCACCTCTGCAAAACTCGTGAACGAGTTACATGCCCTGTCCATACACCTATCGTGTGTCTGTTTTGCGGAAGATGGCTCCAGGGTCACGCTACGGCTTAACCCTGCATTCCTCCTGAAAGTGCTGTCTCCTGTCTCAACAGGCCTATTGACTTGATGGCTTTCCATCCTCCTCCATTCTCTTCGGAGCAGGAGAGTCAGTTTCACTCAGGTGCTATTTGGAGCACACAAAGGATATTCACCACTTGGACCAATTGTTTGTGTCATTTGGAGTATGGACACAAGGCCATGCACTTTCAAAGCAGCTCTGGCATTGGATTGTGGACACCATTATCATGGCCTACAAGTCCACCGGGACCCCGGTGCCTGAACACCTGGTGGCCCATTCAACTTGAGGCGCCTTTTTTAAGGTGACCCCTTGGCAGACATTTGTGTGGCTGCAGCTTGGGCTTCGCTGCTCACATTCTTCCAGTTCTACAGGTTGGACATGATGGGCCCGGTCACTTCCATTGGGAACCAGGTGTTGGCTTCAGTCGAGCCCCAGTAGCCTGCGGGCTGTGGCTCCTGTTCTCTATTCCCAGTCTGCCCCTGTTAACGCATCATGGATGGAGCTATTGTGAACTTTGTTTTCCCTTCCTACCAGACTATACCTTCAAGTTGAGCATCCACGGGAGCTGCTCCTGGATTTGCTGACTGCCCTGTTGATGTGATCCCAGGGTCTGTCACACAGCCTCCAGGTACATTGCCTTAGCAGACCGCCCTGTATATGGTTTGTTTATCATTGCATTGTGTTGTGGTGGTGCATGCGTCTTGCCTGTACCCCGCTATGTATATACTATTTGTAGACAGCAGGACTGTGGCTTCATCCTAGCTTGGTTAATAGACTGGAGCGCCATAGCCGATTGGACTCAAGCTGTGCACGCTGTGTATATAGCTCCTTGATCAGCAGGTCTGTGGCCCGCTCTGGCTGTGTGCCATAGAGCAGGGGACCGCTGTTGCTGTCCTCAGCGGAGGCCACTTGAGCTGGCTCTTCTGCCCCACTTCTCCCGTGTTACGTGGAGGGTGATCAGCTTCCTGCACCCTATGATGTAGTTTTTATGACAGCACATGAATGTTCCTACTGCCCATGTTGTATACACTGTTGTGTTCAGGTTTGACTACTCCAGTGTCTGACTAGCCAGCTGTGTATTATGTTGAATTTCAGAGTCAGTAGCCCCACTCCTGCAGGAGCAGGGGTCCATTGCCACGTTGTCGCATGGAGGACGCAAGAGTTGCTCTATTGCTCCGTGCTGTATGTTGTGCAAGTAGATTACGGTGTCGCTCCTAGTTGCACTAGTAGAGCAGCTGGCCTTACTATTGTGTAAGCGGAGGGCATAAGAGTTAACCTCTGTAACCCCACTTTGTATATGCTGGTTGTAGACAGTTCCCAGTAAGAGTGTGACTGCTGTCCCCGCTCCTGGGCAGCCCAAGTGTGGCCATAAGGGGCCCCTGAGGCTCCTGTCTAGAGTCCCCTAGTGGTATGCCTTATCAGCATGCTGCCTCCTTCCTTGCAATGGTTTTGTTATACAGTAAGCCTTCCCTCTTGGGCAGTGCTTCCTTTTTCAGATAACCGGGGTTGCATTCGCAACCTATCGTTCTATATAATACGTCACTGGGTGTGCCATACCTAAAGACATAAAGCATCCTGCAATGAGTGACTAAATGTATTTTCGGTAGTGATGTTGTAACCCATTGAGACACCTTTGATAAAGTTATTATTATTATCCATTATTATTATTAATAATAATAATAACAACAACAACAATAATACTTTATCTCTGTGGCATCACAAAATATATTAAAGTTTGAGCCTATTTCTTTTCAATTCTGTGATACAATTCCATACCAAAGCATTTTTTCCTGGGGTTTAAAATACAGTATTTCAGTATGTTGCATTTTCTGTGCCTGTTGAATTGAAACAGGAGACTGTTAGCACTAGAAAACATTTGTGGATTTCTTATATAAAAATGCAGTGGATTTTAACTTTACTAAAAACAAGTTCCTCCATCTATGTAACCTAAACATATCTGGCAAATAAAAATATAGTCTTAATAAAAATGTAATTATGTAGAATGTCGGAACACCTAGATAAATAGCAGATATTAAAACCAAAACATGAGTAAATGAAATACACTTGTGTTTTAGAACACCAACATTTTTCCAGTTTTTATTGAAATTTAAGTGATTAACCTGAAATGGTACAAAGGTAAGTGGTAAACTGCCAGAAGTTAAAAAAAAAGTTTAGGTTACCAAAAACTGAAAAATAATGTACATTTACGTACTGTTACTACAACCTCTTAAGCATTATTTGGCAGTGTTCATGCAGCTCCTGTGCTTAGAAGTTACACTGTATTTCTACAATGCACACATAATTTGAAAGCTTATTATCTTGGCTACAAGCATATTTCATTCTCAAACACACATCCAATTTAAAGTTTCAGTGTCGCCTGCCATCATTCAGAGCCTGGGGGGTAAACGTCTGCTCTGAGGGGGGGGTCTCATTCAGACGGTCACAGATAACTCAGTTTCGATCAGAGTTCTTTGCAAATAGGCTTGTTTTGTTCAGAACAACCTAACGATTAATCAGTATATATTATAGGATGTTCTACCAAACACACAGAAGTTCAGATCCAATTATGTAAAATGGTTGTGTATTAGTGCACTGTAAACAGAGCTTCCCTTCTTGACATTTTGAGCTCTCTACGGTTGTGTGTTGCTTCTACCAAAATGTAGATGGTCTTGTTTTGATCAGTAGACTGTCTGGTTCCAGAATATGTCATAACTGTCAATATTTTCTGAGATTTTGTATTCCTACTCAGACCAAGTATACCCCCCACCCCCCCTTTTCAGAATATGGAGGAGGGGTTTAAAAAACTTTTATTTATAAAACTTGCTGAGAGTCTCAGCTTTCATGGGATACCAAACACTTGGCAAACAACACAACAGTGTAGAGTTCACATGGGATTAAAGAGAAGCACACGGATATGGGTACCTGAGGGGTTTGTCAGTTTAAGGGCTTAAATTTTGTTAAACAAATCGATTCCATGATTTATTTTTATCTCAAATTGTTTATTTGGTCTATGCTTTCATTTCAGAGTACATTGAGACATGAAACTGTGTACATTTAATTAAAAACTGGAAAATTGAGGTGTTCTAAAACTTTTGACCGGTAATGTATATCTACATTTTCTTATTGTAGGCTATATCACAGTCATGTAAGCTCCATTCAGCAATTTATTTTTGTTTGTTCGTTGTAAAGCAGGGTTTATTTGCTTCCTAAATTATTGTTCATATCATTATACAGTTATGTATTGTTGATGCATATTTGGATTTCCAAGTTTTTGAATTTGTTCATAATGCTACCACCAACTGCGTTTTTACAGAAAATTATGTTGTATTGCAGAAGATAGAACCGGTCATACAGATGTCTATTTCCTTTTTTGAAAGAGGAGAAAAAAAAAAGACTGCCAGGAATGATTCTATAATTTATTTTCTCGGGATCAGTAGTGTTCTGTTTGCAAACAAGAATAATATTTTAGTCTGGACCACTCATGTGATAGAGTGATATTTATAATCATGTATAAAATGTATCATACATAGTCTCGGCCGCAAGGGACCCCAGTCCTCTTGTATGTAGGTAAAGATTGCGTGCCTGACCAGTGGCAGCCACGGGCAGGAACCAATGCATCTGCCATTCCCCAAGAGAGGCTAAGACTTTATACAACTACATTAGTCTGAATATGCAAGTCAGAACCTTCCTCACTCAGAACCAGTTTAGGGACTTTTGGATTCCCAAGAAGTCCTAGATGATGACTTCTACCTCCAGTTCATTAGACCACTTAAGGTGAGGCCTGATTCGATCAGACCATATAATGATTATTGATAATGAAGTTCAAATAATACAGAACAAAAGCAGAAACACAGGTAATGTCTGATGGTGCAAAAACTGCTAAAATGAATCCAGGCAGATTCAGAAGCCTGCTCTCATATACTTTAGAGGTGACTCAAAGAAAGTTGTGTTTAATCCAGGATCAGGGAGTTGTACGGTGTGCATGGTAAGTGCAATGGCCTGGCGTCAGCACAGACAACAACATTCTTGAAGGTGCACCGAGAGAAGGCATCAGTGATGAAATTTTGCAATCCGGGGATACAAAGAGCACGTAAAATAAAATTACCAGTGAGACTTGACCAGGTTAGGTGGCTTAATCATTTCACTAGCTGGGGTTAGGACAGTTGGCCATTAATAATTATGGTAACAGTTAAATTAGCACATACTTAGGACATAACTGTATTATGTCTGCACTTGTTAGCTCATTGTATTTTTTAATGATTGTATTAGTGCATTTTGTGTTGCTATGAAATGTAAGTGTAAGTCGCCCTGGAAAAGTGTATTTGCAAATTAATGAATCAATTAATTAATGAATCAATTAATGTATTAATTAATGAGGTGTCATTCCAGTGGATGCAAAACAGAGACCAGAAACACAAATCAGAGTGGCAGGCCTCATCTAGTTTAAGTTGTGAATGATGTTGTCTATGGTTTTTGTGAGATCTAGTAAACTGGATTCAAATTATTTGCCCTCGAGAATTATACACATTGTGAAATTGAAATGCCCTAGCAGGGAGAGGAGGTCATGTTCCTATTGTGGCTGACAGTGTAGAGGAAATAATTTTCCAGAATATGCTGTATTTTTTCTTCAGGCAGAGAAGTCTGCATCTTTACACATCTTTGACCCGAATTTTCCCTACAAATTCCTTGTAGGGCTTTGGAGAGCGGGACACCTAATTCACTAAAATATCTGTTTAGGGTAGTAATGGTAGTAATTAAATAGGTTAATATGACCATAGCTTAACTTCAGGTATACTACATTGTAATGTATAGAGAGTAAATGTGACAAGATATTCTCTGCTGTATATTGAGGACGTGTTTAGTGTTTAAAAACCAACCGCTTTATGAGGGAGAGGAGATAACAGTATCATAGTATCATATTAAAATGAGAGAATAGTTATAAATAGGGCTTTACATTTGCTAGGATCTTGAAATGAATTGCTGGCCTCCGCCTAAGAGACCACTGTAACTCCTCATAAGACACCTATTGAACGATCATTAACAATCATCTGATCACCTACCAGTCTGTCCTCCTGTAATGTGGTAGTTGTGTTCCTGAATAACACCTTGTTTTAGGAAAGAATGTGTTATAAAACCACTGCATCAATGTAAATGAAGGGATAAGGGAGTAGTAGGTTTTTGAGAACTCCAACATTGCTGACATTTTTCTTTATCATTTATTATATCAATGTTAGTTTTTATGTGTTCTTTTATAATAACAGAGTTTTAGTTTGATAATAGCATTAATTTATTGAATATAAAAAGGGGGGAGATGCTTGTAACAGTGTGTTAGTCCCTAAGCCATAGAAAACATAACTCTGGAGGAGGGTGAAAGATGAAGTAGTGATGTGTGACTCGCTTAATAGTTTTTAAAACATTTTTTTTAATAAAAATATTTTGCTGACGCTTTATTTTAAGTATCCATTATAAACAATATATTAACATGGTATTACTTATGCTATTGATTGGTATATGTTATTATTAAAATTATACATATATTATTAGACATTTATATATATATTGCTATAATATGTTAAAATATATTTAATAACATACCTTATAATACATAACATGTATTATAACATGACATTTACATGCCAATATCTATCTATTATCATAATCTGCCATGCCATTTATTAGCTACTATAAAACATCTTATAATGCTATTTAATTACATGTTTTAGAAGAATACTACTTTATATGCTCTAACTCTACGTATAAAGTAAGCTTATAACTACCATTTAAAAATCAATTGAACTAATGTATCTGAATTATGACATGTTTTCGCTCTAACTCTATTCTATGATCTAGCATTGTGTTCTATTTGTATGTTTCTCATTACATTACTAGGTATTCTGAAGCATTGCTGAATTCTCCTCTTTTAGCCATCTAATAAATTTTAAGGTAATTTTGGTGGTTACTTTACTTTTTCAGAGGCTTCTCTAATGTCAATTTCCACCAAGAAATGTCCATTGCCTGAAAAAACAGATAAGGCGTGCTGAGCAGAGTGTTCTAGTTGGATGTGTGACGAAATTAAGAAGCCTTCCAACTGGACAAGTCCATTTAATTTTAATTCTGGTATTCTGACTGAAAAAGCAAGTGCTTCAGTTTTACATACACACACAACACACAACACGCACACACGCACACACACTCAGCAAACAATTGCCTTTAAAGCAGGGTTTTCACACAACACACACCCCCATAAGAAATAAAAGCTGGACCTGGGAGATTACCAAGAAAGACTAAGGCCCAGACAAAGGAGGACTGTCGCTGATGTGAGTACAACTTTTAATTTTAACTGACTATGTTCAACACTTTGTTTTGTTTTGTATAACATTTTAATATAGAATAAAAATGGCTCAAGACATTAGGAAATACAAATATGTATTGCCACTTAAAATGATTGAAACAGTAAAAAAATACACTGATTTCGCACTTAAAGACTTTGTAAGTTTATATTAATGAAGGCAGACTAAAATAGAAGTTGACATTGCACATTAAAGACATAGTGATATAGTGAACACAAATTTAACAAAACTACAGAATTATTTTAAAATATCTGAAGCTCAGTGTGTAAAAAGGGATATGTGAGTATGCATTACGTCCACGAAATGATGTAAAGAAAAATACATTTTGTGCACAAAATGTAACTGTTGCATTTCATTTTGTGAAACCCCTCTTTTGCAGAAACAGTGCAGCTGATGCTCCATATGTCAAACACCAAAAACACCAATTCCACTTTGCACTGTGCTTAGTGGTCCAGAGCACTTGTGAGTGACTTGAAATGCAGCGTTTTTGCAAATATTTAGTTTCTATTAATTCTATTGTATTATGGGCCAATGCTGTTGTGTTGTGAGATAATGCTGTTGTGTTGTCACTTAATGTTGCTGTTTTGTAAATAGTTGATTGTTTTCTCATGTTTCATTTCTGTTAATGTTGTTGTGTTCTGGGTTAATGTTGTTGTGTTGTCAGCTTTTGTTTACACCGCTAATGTTGTTGTAGTGTGCCCCCGAGGGCCACAGTAAATATATTATCAGTATGCAAAATAAAAGGTAAAAACTGTGTACAAGTGTGCTGTTTTGAAGGCAAAGGGTGGTCACACCAAATACGGATTTTATTTAAATTTTTCTTCTGTTCACTCACTGTGCATTTAGTTAATTGATAAATATAATCTATTAACATGTCTATTTTTGAAAGCAATCTTACTTTACAGCATTTTTTCACACATGCCTAAAACTTTTGCACAGTACTGTACTTAATACAAACTACCCCATTTTACTAACTGATTTCACAAATCAGAAATTAGCCTACCAATGAAAAGGTGCCTGCATTAAAATGAAAAGTGCCATGCGTTTATCAATGAACCTATCATTTACAAGTCTTACCTCCTTTTAATATCTGTGTGTTTACTATATATATATATATATATATATATATATATATATATATATATATATAAATAAACTATGGGGGAATGAGAGGTGATGATCCCCTGAATTCATGCCTTCTCATCTATCTTGGCACACCACTGGTTTGTACAAATTCTATTGAAATCAAATTTGCCCCGAATTCAAGTTTGTGGCGTAAGAGGGGCGGTGGGGGTTCGTGAGTGTAACAGGCTCAAGTGTAAAATTAATACAAATATAAACTTTTTCCCCAAGACTAGTCATCCATTTACATTATTCGAATTCCAAACTTTGCTTTACTGCCTTGTTCCTAACAGTGCTTAGGTGTTAAATTCACACCCAAGCACAGGTCATTGTATAAATGAAGGCAATGCTGCTTTACAGTTGTTACATCCTGTATCTATCGGCAGTTTAGCACAAAATTTTTACCTTAAATGTTTTCCTAACTGTTGATGTAATTGATGTGCACTTCCAACAAAGAACACAAATCCCAAATAAATAATTGCACACTTTGAAAAAGCTTGGTGGGTGAGATGGATAATAGAGATATATTTCTGCAGTACAGTTTGACCATTTTGATATATACTTTGATTTTGGAGGGCTTTTGAAAACCAAGAGTGCTGATGAGGTGGTGCAGAGAAACTGATTTAATATCGAAAGGGACTGACAATTGCGTTGGCTGTCAACCCTGTAACTCTCATGCAGTCAAAGGTCATAAAACAATAAAACTTTAGAGAGTACTGCTATAAAGCCCTCAAGCAATCCATTAAGGTGGGTTAGAAAATGATGCAATTTTGAGAACCCCAGCAGAAGAAGAAATAAAGCATAACCTTAAGACTACAGCATGAAAACATATTGCCAGATGAAGAAATTGTTCGACTACATTTTTCATTATATATATTACTAAGAGTTTAAGTTCAAATTCACGTTCTTCCATCTTAGTCAGGACAATGAGATAAATCGGGTATGCAAGCTTTATTATTATATATTATTTAACTTAATGTAAATTCAATACTTATGTGAGATTCAGCAAATTAAGGAGATTAAAGCATGTTGTGTGTTTGACAGTGTATATTCTTTAGTGAAAATTCTAGTTAAAATTACCTTTGGGAATGGGGCTGGAATCATGCCATACCAATCAGTCAGAGAATAAGTACAGGTGACCGGTGGTCAAGTATGGTATATTGTAAAAAGGAGAGATTGTAAATTTCCACTCCAATTGGTTTAATGGACCCTGCTTGGCAATGAATGGACAGATTATATATAGCTGTGAGAATTTAAATGTCTGCGGTGCATTGTGTTGACCTTTAGACATGTTTTATTAAAAGGGCTGGGTGTAAATTTGTTGCAGATCTCTATAATAATAAGCTCTTTGCTTTGTTTACAGCATTACAGAGGCAGGTTATTATTGAGAAGTTATTTATAGAGAATGGAATCCCCCCCTGCCTTTTAATTTTCTTTTTTTTCATCTCTGCTTCACGAAACCAAAATCTAACTAGAATGCACAGACTATTTTCTATCTCATATATTTTATTCCTGCACCCAAAATATGCTGCAGATCTGCTAACACTTTCCATACAACATGAATGATTCATTGAGAATTATACCCACATGCATGCTAAATATCAATCACCGTAGACAGATTTAACTGAATTTCTCTTTCCAGTGAGGTTCGGTAATACCGCATTCCTGTACTGTACTGTAAGGTGAAGTCTGGGAGAACGAATGTGATTTTGATAGGCATGTTTTCTGGTTGATGGATAAGACTTGCTAATTTTCGCATAGGATTAAATCAAGACTTTGACCCACCCGCCAATAGCTAATTACACTCCCAGTACTTGATGGGCAGGTTTTTGATTAAAGAGAAGCAAGAAGCCTGTGGCAAACAAAGTACAGTGTTTGTAATGTGCAGTCAGATTTGCAGGCTTTCATATAATTCTGCCTCGAGAGCTCAGAAATGGCCGTGACAACATATAACCCCACACTGTGTCAGGTCTTCATTGGCTCTCTCTGGTTCACAGAATAGACAACAAGACAACATTTTGTTTACTTTTGTGGCATTATGTGGTCTAGCATGTCCTTGGTTGAATTAATACAGCACTATTGTTCTCAGCTGATGCAAACCTACTCTGAGTACCCTCTTTCAGGATGATTTCCTTCAGTGCATGATATTTCTTGGAGAGACTGAGGGAACTGAACCTTTTCACCCTGGAACAGAGGAGACTACATGGGGACTTGATTCAAATCTTCAAAATCATGAAAGGCATCGACCACATCAAACCAGAGGAGCATTTAAAGATCTGCAGGGACACACAGACCTGGGGACACAAATGGAAATTGGGCTTCAAGGCATTCAAGACGGAAAACAGGAGACACTTCTTCACACAGAGAGTTGTCACAATCTGGAACAAACTCCTTGGATCACTTAGTTATTAATGGACACCAAACGAGCACGATGGGTTGAATGGCCTCCTCTTGTTTGTAAACGTTCTTATGTTCTTATGTTGTAACACTATCCTCTAAAACAGTGGTGAGCAAACTAAATTAATCAGTGGGTGGGTGTCAAACTGCTGGGGCTGCAAGACCCCTAATACCACAATTACAATCACAAATGCTACATTTTAATTTAAAAATAACAATATAATGCAATAAATACTTATCAACAATGTATTAAGGGAGTAACAGATTGATACAAAATATGCAGTTGTCATAAATATACTACTTTATTCTTATTGGGGTGGTCGTGGGCTGCACGTGGATTGCCCACCACTGCTCTGAAACTCTCATAACATCAAGCGTATCTTGTTTCCCTATTAAAACAGACTGAAGAATATTTTGTTTGACAAAGGCCCAGACCTTTTTTTTTTTTTGCTTTCTCCTTCCTATAAAGCACTTTTGAGAAATTTAAAGATTATCAAAACAAATGCTATTCCCCACTATAGGCATATTATATTGTGATGATAACAACACAGTAGAATTATACAGTATAGGAATTCTTGTCTGATTAATAGTGGCGTATTAGTTCTGGAGTGCTCATGGAAGACAATCACAAGGAAGATGCAATACAATCAATGGTGAAAATAATGTTATAGAATTCAGCACAGTGATTTAGTTATTTCTATTGGCTAGGAAAGTCTTGGATCTTTCTGCAAGGTCACTTGTGAAACACATTCAAAAGGGATTATATCTGCTTTCAAATGCTTAGGAAATTACTAAATTTGCTGAACTCTCATGCCTAGAGATTTTAGCTTACTTTTTGCATAAACAAAACCAGTATAATCATCACTACAATAGAGTAAATTGTTCAGTTCAAAATACATACATATAATACAATGAACACACTGATTTAGACCTTTAATATGATAATATGGATATTGCATCTCTCTCTCTCTATCTATCTACCTATCCATCTATCTATCGACTATCGACTGTTGCTGTCTGCCGCTGTGATTGTTGGGAGTGAGTGTGGAGGTGCAGGTGTGCATGTTTGCTGCTGCCAGGTTTGTTTGTGGTTTTATTCCTTTACTTTTTCCTTTCTTTCTTTCTTTCTTTCTGAATGTGTTTTTGACAGTTTTGTAAAAGGTTTTTCTGAAGAGTTTCCCCATGCTGAGCTGACTCCTGCAGTCAACGAAGCGATCGGGATGTCTGGGGCTGGATCGGGGATGGGGGGGAATCTGAGTTTTTCATTTGAGACTTTAACACGTCGGCATGGCGTTAAAGTGACCTCTGATGAGTTTTTGCCGCTGGAGGAGTGTGTTCTGGCGATCGGGCAAGTTGTCGGTTGTGAAAATATAAAGTCGGCAGCTCGTATGAGCGGGTCTGTTGTGCTGTTTCTGAGCAGCATTGAGTTAGTCTCGCATATCGTTGAGACCGGTATAGTGATCAGTGGTGTTTTGATCAATGTTACCCCCCTAGCAGCTCCGGCCAGGAGAGTTACTTTGTCTAATGTTCCTCCTTTTCTGTCAAACGACCTATTAGAGAGGGAACTGGCGAGACATGGGCAGATAATGTCGGGCTTGAAACGTATACCGCTTGGGTGTAATTCACAGCAGTTGAAACATGTTGTTTCGGTCAGAAGGCAGGTATTTATGATTTTGAATGACATAAATGGGGATCTGAACATTGTGCTTAAGTTCAAGGTTGATGGCATTGATTATGTTATCTTTGTCACATCTGATTCTATGAAGTGCTTCAACTGCGGTAATGAAGGCCACACTGTTAGGCATTGCCCTGAGAAGGATCAGGATGAGGGTGCTGGTCCCAGTCGACAGGGAAACTTGGGGCCAGGGAACCGGGGAGGTCAGCCCAAGCAGACCAGGTCGGGGAGTGGTGAGCAGCCCGACCGCCCTACTAGCGGAACAGCCGAAGTGGCAGAGGAGGCGAGAAGAGGAGCTGCGAGGGGAGGCTGTTGAAGAGAGTGAGGGTCTGGAGGTCCAGGTACAGGAGAGTGTGGGCGGTGAGAGTATTTCTGACAGCGGCGGTACCGTGCCGACTGTGGAGGTCCCAGGTATTAGCGGTGTGTCAGCTAATGTTAGTGGAGCATCAGACAGTACGGATGACAGCCGTTTAACTGGACTGGATGGCAGTATACAGCAGCAGGACGGGGCATCAGGTAGTGGAGTGGGGGTGAGCAGCGAGAGGGCTGGTGACCAGACTGAAAAGATGGAGACTGTGAAGACAACACTGAGCAGTGTGTGGGACACGGGAATGGAAGTGTGGACGGATCCTGGTCAGGACAGCAGGGTTTTTAAAGTGCCTGGGAAGAAACACACTCGCAAATCTGTGGACGGTGCTTCTGCTAAAAAAACGGAGTCAAGCTCCTGAGCCGGATGAGGCAGTGTGTTCCCAGCCGGGCTCAGATCCCCGTACGCCGTGGAGTGTGCAGGCTGTGGCGGCAGTGGGTGACAGCTCGGAGTCTGACAGTGAGGGGGAGGGCAGTCTCACCGACTCCTCCATCGCCTCGGAAGCCTCTGACGTACAGAGAGTCCGAGGCGGTTACAGCGCGCAGCTTATTAAGGAATTTCTTGATGAATCAAAGGGTAGGAGACGGATTAGTGTTGAAGGCTATTTCCCTGATGTAAGTCTGTTTCTGAGCTCGGTGCGGTCTCTGAAAAGCACTGCTGTTGGGCAAGAGCTGTTCTGTACACAAGAGTTTGTTCGTTTAAAGAATATCTCCAGCAAACTCTGTAAAGGGTTGAAAACTAAAAAAGACTCCAATGTATAGTAACACTGGTGTTTGCTTTCTTATTGCGGTCACCTGTTTTTTTGCGTCTCTGTTTTTGTTTTCCTCTTCCTCTTTCTTATCAATGTATAATAATTTACATATTGGGAGCTTAAATATTAATGGTGGTAGGAATGCTGTAAAGAGAGCCACGGTTCTCTCTTATATCATTCAGAAAGGCCTGGGTGTTACTTTCTTACAGGAGACCCACATAGATAGTGTGAATCAAGTAGATTGGGAGAAGGAGTGGGCAGGAGACTTTAGTAATGGGACTAATGTCAGTGCAGGGGTGGCGGTTTTGTTTAGTAGAGGGTTTTTGCCCTCTACTGTCATTCTGAACGAGGTGGTCAAAGGACGTTTTATGAGCGTTCGGGCAGCGGTGGAAAAACACGCTTTTCATTTTATAAACATTTATGCACCCACTGAGGGAAGAGAGAGAGAGTGTGTTTCCTCCAAGTGTTGGAAACACTGCTTTTGGAGTGCACACCTGAGGAGACTGTGGTTATTGGGGGGGGATTTTAATTGTACAGTTGATCCTCTGAAGGATAGGAATCATTTAGAACCTCATCCTCAGTCCAGCAAAGAGCTTTTAAGGATTATTAAACGTTTTCAATTGGCTGATGTTTGGAAAGTTTTTAACAACACCAGACAGTATACGTGGACGAAGATCACAGAGAAGGATGTCTCTCTGGCTAGATTGGATCGCTTTTATACCTTTCAGCACAATGTAAATATTTTAAAAGCTGGTTTTATCACCCCTAGTGGTTTTTCAGATCACAGTTTGGTAACAGCAACTGTGATGTTTCCATCAGTAAAGCCACGTAGCTCCCATTGGCATTTCAACGCAATTCTGGGTGCTGACATGCACTTTAGGAGAGTATTTACCTTCTTTTGGGAGAGGTGGAGGGCGCAGAAATCTGGTTTCTCTTCTGTACGGCAATGATGGGATGTGGGGAAAGTACAGATTCATGCTTTTTGTCAGCAGTACACCATGAATGTCACCAAAGGCTTAACTGAAGCCATGAAAGTTTTAGAGGTGGAGATTCTGGAGCTCCAGAGAGCCGTAGACTCCTGCCCAACGGCTGGACTGATTGAGAGTCTGCAGAAGAAAAGGAGGGGATTGTCGGATCTGTTGGGAATGAAAGTACAGGGAGCCCTGGTGAGGGCACGTTTTCAGAGTTGTGCGGAGATGGATGCTCCCACTCATAATTTTTTGGGGCTAGAGAAAAAGAGGGCACAGAGTAAGCTGATACACTGCTTGACGACCTCAGCAGGACAGGAGCTGCGCGAGCCTGGGGACATTCACAGGCTGGCTGTGGAGTTCTACAGGGACTTGTTCATGGCGGAGGCCATGGAGGAGACGTCGGATTCCCAGCGTTTCCTTGAGGACCTCCTGCAGGTTTCAGAGGAGGGAGCCAGGCGACTTGAACAGCATCTGAGTGAGGAGGAGCTCACTGACGCTTTGCAGGGCCTGAACACTGGCAAGGCTCCTGGGATTGATGGCTTGTCAGTGGAGTTCTACAAACTGTTCTGATCCTTGTTGAAGGCAGATCTGTGTGAGGTGTTGGAGGAGAGTCTGCAAAGGAAAGAACTGCCTCTGAGTTGCCGAAGGGCTGTGATCTCGCTGCTCCCCAAGAAAGGGGATAGGCATAAGGAACTGGAGACCTGTGTCGCTACTGTGTACCGATTATGAGATCATCTCGAAAGACCTAGCCAATCGCTTTTAGACAGTCATAAGTGAGGTGGAAGAATTGGGAAGGGCTGGTGGAGAAATTTAAAGCCAGGTTGCAGCGATGGCGGTGGTTACTTCCTCAACTGTCTTATAGGGGCAGGGCACTTATAGTTAATAACCTGGTTGCCTCAAGTGTATGGCACAGGTTTATTGTTTTGGAACCTCCTGAGGTTTTGATTAAGCAGCTTCAGTCCATTTTGTTGGATTTGTTTTGGGGACGGGCTGCACTGGATCAGACAATGTGTGCTGTATCTGCCTTTGGCAGAGGCGGGGCAGGGTCTGATCGACATTGCCAGTAGGACTGCGGCCTTTCGTCTGAAGGCACTTCAGAGGCTGCTGTACTCTTCAGAGGACCTGCCCTGGGCACAGCTTGCTCTGGGTTTCCTGCGACAGGTGGGGGAGTTTTTGGAAAGAGTATTTTTCTCATAGAAATGCATTGCATTAAGGTGACCCAGTTGCCCCTGTACTACTGCAGTCTCCTGAAGGCCTGGAGCTTGTTCATAATTGTCGGCAGAGATACTGAGAGGTTCAGTTTCTATGGTGTACTGGAGGAGCCCCTGATTCTGAATCCCTTTTTCCAAACACAGCTAGTGGAGAGGTCGCATTTCACTAGTGTGTTAGTCAGGGCTGGAGTGGTGAAAGTCGGGCACTTGTTGGACTTGAGTCATTTTAGGTGGAAGGAGCCTGAGCTTTTGGCTGCAGAACTGGGCGTTAACTCTGTGCGTGTAGTGGAGCGGTTTCTAAATCAGGTCCGTAATGCTCTGCCAACAGAGGGGCTGGTTTTGGTGGAGAGAATGCTTAGGCAAAGGAGGGCCCCACAGATGACTCTGAGTTCCCCTTGTTAACAGTGTCCCCAGCATTCAGTCAGCACACTGAGGTGCCGGGTCATTTACTGAAGGTTGAGAATGTTACTGAGCTTTCTCTATTTACTGTGGATGGGAAGCAGGTGTACAAGGCCTGCGTGAAGGTTCGTCACCAGCAGCAGCTCCAGCAGTTACCTGATACGCACTGGCGAGAGCAGTTAGGGGTGGGGGAGGAGTTTGAACCGGCTTGGCGTACTTTGTACAAACCTCCACTGCAAAAAAGGTCAGGGGATCTGCAGTGGAGGATCCTGCATTCCATCATTGCCATTAACTCTTTTCTGACCATCATTAAGCCTGGGGTTACGGACAATTGTCCTTTCTGTTCTCAGAGGGAGACTGTTTTTCACTGCTTTTTTTTCTGTGCCAGACTGAGGCCACTGTTTATGCTAATGAAGACGCTGATTGAGGGTCTGGGTTTGCCGTTTACTGAAGCAAGTTTTATTTTTGGTTTTGAATACCGAAAGACGAGGCGAAGCATTTTTCAGCTGAGCAATTTTATTTTTGGACAGGCCAAGTTTGCCATTTTAAAAAGCAGGAAGAACAAAGTCAATGGTTTTATCGCTCAGGATCCTGTGCATATTTTCAAACATCTAGTGGTGTCTAAAATCAGGGTAGATTTTCAGTTCTACTGCGCTATGCAGGATTTGGACAGCTTTGAGCTACTGTGGTGTGTAAACAAAGTGTTGTGTGAAGTGGAGGGGGGTGTTTTAGTGTTGTTTATATGATGATTTCATGGTTGGTTTGCTGTTTTATGTGCTTTTAATGTATAAGACTGCTGTTTTTATACGTTTGCTTGTAGTAGTTGGTGGAATGTGGGTGGGGTGGGGGATGGGAGGGTTTGGGGTTGTTACAGTGTTAATGATTTAGTGGATAGGTCTACAATGTTGTTGTTATGCTGAAATTATGAATGAAGTTCTTATTTAACCAAAACCTATATCTCTATCAACCTGAGTGGGGGGGTGGGCATTATTATTCTTGAAAATGTTGTGTTGGTTGCTGTGTTATGTGCTTTTATGTATAAGATTGCAGGTTTTATACTTTTGCTTGTAGTAGTTGGTGGAATGTGGGTGGGGTGGGGGATGGGAGGGTATGGGGTATTTCCTGTGTTTCTGTTTTATGTGCTATACTGTATATGATTGCGGGTTTTATACTTTTGCTTGTAGTAGTTGGTGGAATGTGGGTGGGGTGGGGGATGGGAGGGTTTGGGGTTGTTGCTGTGTTAATGATTTAGTGGATTGCTGTACAGTGTTTTTGTTTATTTCAACTTGTAAATAAAGTGCTTATTAAAACCTAAACCTATCTATCTATCTTCCTATATATCTATCTTTCTATCTATCTATACATACACAGGGCAGAGACATACAAACATAAATGGTAAAAGTGTTCCCATTTTGAAGATTTATTTGCCCAGACTGAAGTCAGCAAATCCAAAAGGTTCTACAATATGAAAGTTTCTAAAATAATTCCCTTAAACCAAATCATGTCTAATTGTTTAGAAGTAGGGACCTCTTTCACAGTAGGTCCCAGATTTATAGATGTACTGTTTGCATTACCAATAACTAAGAACATCTTGCAATCTGATTCCTTTTCCTTTTTTTTTTCTTTTGCTGCTTCAGAATGCAACATCTGGTAATGCTTTCTTACTGACCTGCATGAGGAGGCCTGGACTACATCAAAACAGGGTTCCACAGTTCCCTTTTCCCTAGAATCCTCTAGATAAACACACAAAACAGATTGATAGACACACAGGAACACAACCGAGTAGAGCCCAATGTGATGTAATGGAGTTGGAATGCGGTGAATCTGGGAGTGCAAATGAGAGCCAGTCATCAGTATTGAGGAATAATCTGCTTAATATTTTTATTAAGCAGATTATTTGGGGCTCTGAAACCTATGAAACATTAAATACAAAAATGTCACAGAAACTCCACACAACAAAATGAAGAAGAAACAGAAAAACAAATAAATGGATCTGAGGACCAGCAAAGGTATGTGACATCAGTGATGAGTAAAGATGTTTCTTTTTAAATTTACCAGTGCCAGCTATTCTAGAAAATTCCTATACTTTCAAGCAACTTCCGCTGATTTGGCACTCTGCTTTTTTCCCCTTTCTTTACAAATCTTAAGATGGAATTTCTTCTCTCTCAGATTGCCCAAAGAATGCCAGTTTTGAAATGATTTCAAGATTGACACATACATCATTGCTTCTGCCAGACCACCAAATGGGCATTACACTTCATTTGACAAAGCCTTTCCCAAATAAAGCCTGATATATTTGTGTGGCCTCCTGTAGCATAACATAATCTCTAGTCACCATGTTTATATAATTAAAGTAATTAATCTGCTTCAGTTGTAGAAATGTTTGCACTTGGAGCATCTCCACTCACTATTTCATGAAACACTATGAAATCATACCAAAGACAACAGCCCATTGTGCTTCCAATGTGTGCTTCCCCATCAATCATTGATTCATTATGTTGGAGTCTCTGGTACAAAAGTTATAAACTAGCAGAGGCTGCCCTTCTCTTTGCACATAATTCCTATGGAGTTTCTAAAGCAATGCAAATGTACCATCCATGGTCATCATCAGATTTCAGATGATATTGTTTCTTGGGGAGGTATTCTTTTGTGGAGAGAGCCTAGTTATAAGGGTATGAGGCAGTTGTACATCACTCAGCCCCCACCTCTCACTAGCTGCTAGGACAATTAAGGGGGAGGAGAAGGAGAGCATACAGAACAAACCTGATTGGGAAACAAAAGAGTTAATTGCCTTTCTGAACACAAAAGGATATAAAATCAGTCTCTTGAATTGTTTTTTTTCAGGCTTAATGATTCATTTTCTTATCTTTAAACAGTCTAAGAAAACATCTGAAGAATAAGAAGGGGTGTTTTTCAATCCCATATATATATTTTAATTATTAATACATGTATTTTAAATATTTCATTGTTATTTTTTATTTTTTTGTCTGAAACAATAAAATGAGAATAAGTAATAAAGACCATTTATTAATTTACATACAAACAGTGCATGCACAATTAAGCACATAATCTCACTAAATATCTGAGAGAATGTGCCAGATGAACCATTTTGGAAACTTGAGCCTCCTCCGAAAATCAGTCCTCCATTATGATTGGTTTATTCACTATCAACTGATGGGCAGCAACATCTATGAAAGCCAACTCTTGGCAGGTTCAGTCCCAAATACACGGCAGTTTATGTGAGGTGATAATTAAATACATAAAAATAACTTGCAGGTCCAAAATGTCAACGAGGAGTGGGAAACAATCTCGACAGGAATCTTTGTTGCTATCTTTTGGAAATGGCATGAACAAAAAAGGCAGATAGTGATAAGACGACAACACTACAGCTGAAGTAAGAAAGTCCATGGCCAAACGTCTGGAATTCAGAAGTATGGGAAGAAGTGAAAAAACTGCACTTTCCTTGATTGTGCAGATGGGGTGTCATGTGTGTGGATGTGTTTACTGAAGGTTGAGAATGTACATGTACACCAGATAATTTACTAAAGAAAAGAGGTACCTACTTGTGATGATTCAAAAGTGAAAATTGCAAATTGGTGAGAATTAGATGTGTGCTTGCCATCATCTTCTTATCAGATGGGATACCTATTGACCAGTGTTCCTCATTATATGTCCTATGGGCCAAAACGATTATCTGAAAAAGGAAGTACTGCCCAAAGGGGGAGGGGTTACACCAGTTACTGTTGTGCATGTTATTGTTATTGTTATTGTTATTGTTATTGTTATTGCCGAAGGCCATAAGGGCACTGTAGGGCCACATTTCGTCTGTTCAGGAGCAAGGGACCGTAATCACGCTCTACTCGAGCAATTGTGTGTTGTCAACAATTAATGGATTGCAGTACACAAAGCAATTATTGTACTTTCTGTATATCACAGGAGCAGGGCCTCAAGCAGCACAGGCGGGAGTGGACCCTCTACAGCTCTACTGTGCTGAAACCAAATACACAATGCGGGGCAATGAGAGGCCCACATGGCTCTACTGTGCTGAATGTAAAGCGAGGCAACAATCAATCATGTGTCCTCAGCTTAATCCAGGAGCAGGGACCTCTTGTTCAACCAGCACAGCCAAGAGCAGTGTCACCCAAACTCTATTGTGCTGTACAAGCATATCAGTGAGGTAACAAGAACACTCTTGTATTCTCCATTTAACACAGGAGCAAGGCTTCCAGTTCAACTAGCACCAGTAGGAGCAAGGCCACCACCGCTCTTTCTGTGCGACAATAACAGTATATATAAATAATGGGTCAACATATGCTGTGCCCTCCACTGTACAACACAGGAGCAAGGCTCTGCTCAACTAGAATAGCTAGGAGTGAAGTTATAACCAGCTTGACTGCATTACTTACCAATGTTCTATGTACAAGGCGGGGCAGTAAGAGATCAACTCTTACACTCTCTGCCACACACGGGAGCGACAGCCTCCTGCTGAATCAGCTGAGAGCGGGGCAATACAGGCTCTACCGTGATGTAAGAAATAAACTATATAAAACACGGGGCACAGAAGCAAGCTCATGCGCCTCCCTGCGTGAAGCAGGAGCAGCAGCCTCCTACTGTACCAGAACTAGGAACGGGGCTACATAACAATATACAAAGCGGGGCAGCAAGAGGCCAACACTTTTGCCCTCTGCTTATCACAGGAGCAGAGGCCTCCTGCTCAACTAGTGCAACCAGGAGCGGGGCAACAACAAGCTCTACTGTGCTGTAATGAATGTTGTATACAAAATAGGGCAACAGGAGGCCAGCTCATGTGCCACCCACTTAGCACGGAAACAGTCATCACCTGCTCAACTAGCACAGGAGCGGAGAGACGACAAGCTCTACTGTGTGTAACAAACACTGTATACACAACTGGGCAACAGTAGGCCTGCTTGTGTGCCCTCCATTTAACACAGGAATGGGCAGCAGCAAGCTCTACTGTGTTATAACATGCAATGCTGGGCAACAGGAGTATGAGAATTTTAGTGTCAAAGAGATGAATTTTGGAAAATGTGTTCTGCTGTCAGAAAAAGCTTCTTCTTTGCAGCTCTGCAATTAACACCAGATTGATGCAACTGATGGCAAATTACACCCTTTGAGACATTGTATCCTGATGATGCCAGACACTCTTAGAGATCTCCAAACATTGCCCCAGGGTCTGAGTTTGCAACTGGAACCACTTTTCTCACAGCACGTAATGGTAATAATTTCTTGCATCCTCTTCCTAGCAAGGCAGTGCCTGTTCCAGTAGCCCTGAACTTCTTGATGATGGATGCTATAGTGGAAATTGGTAGGTTCAGCTTTTTATGATTTTGTTTTTATAGCCATTCTCTAACTTTCCCTGCAATTTTCAGACAGCTCTTTGACTTTGACCATGACAAAGAATGCTACTAACGGATTGCTTCTGTGTGCAACCTCATTTTATACCCTGTGGAAACAGGTTAACTTCTAGTAAACAGAAATTATTTGTGCATGATTTTATTTTGTGAATAAATTCCATCATTGTGTTTTTTGAAATACATTCTATAATTTGTAAAATGTACTGTTTTCTCTGTTCAGTGTTTGTATAAACATTTTACACATTAATTTGAGAATAAAAAGATTGCACACTTGCATTCTGTTAATTCACCCTCTTGTTACAATTTATCAAGGATAATAACCGTGGAGATGACTGCATAATGAGAGATAGAGAGATAGAGAGATATGAACATAAGCAAGTTTACAAAGGTGTCCATAACTAAGTGATCCAAGGATCCTATCCAGTCTGTTTTTGAATGTTCCCAAATTTTCAGCTTCAACCACATTGTGGGGGGAGTTTGTTCCAGATTGTGACTCTCTGTGTGAAGAAGTGTCTCCTGTCTTGAATGCATTTAAGCCCAATTCCCAGTGTCCCTGGGCCCATGTGTCCCTGCAGATCTGGAAAACCTCTTCTGGTTTGATGTGGTCGATGCCTTTCATGATTTTGAAGACTTGAATCAAGTCCCCACATAGTCTCTTCTATTCTAGAGTGAAAAGGTTCAGTTCCCTCAGTCTCTCAGTAGGACATTCCCTTCAGACCTGGAATAAGTCTGGTTGCTCTCCTCTGAACTGCCTCTAGAGCAGCGATATCTTTCTTGAAGTGTGGAGCCCAGAACTGTACACAGTATTCCAGATGAGCTCTAACTAGTGCATACTTCCCTTGTTTTAAATTATACTCATTTGACAATATACCCTAGCATTTGTATTGCTTCCCCATATTGTTTGGATGGAGAAAGTGATGAGCACACAAAGACTCCTAGGTCTTTCTCATGTGTTACTTCTTCCAGTTTTATTCCTCCCATAGTGTAATTATAGTGGCCATTTTTATTAGCTGCATGTAATACCTTGAACTTGTCCACATTGAATTTAATCTGCCAGGTGTCAGCCCACACCTGAATATTATCCAATAGATACATAAATAGATACAGAATGCTCACTCAGACCATTTTAAAGGCCAGTAGGCTATTCACAGGTGGATGTGTAATATACTTACAAGTATAGAAGCTAACTCCACAGAATAAAATGCATGCCAAAGTATAATTTGTGTTGTTTGTTTATTGTTTTTTAGACTTAGTCTTATTCAATATTTTTTTACTACAGGTTATACCAATTTGTGGTCTTTGAGTGGATAACTGATAGCTATAGCTTTATTGTGTCCTCTAGAGAAAGTATCCATCATCAGCACTAAACAGGTCTACTATCTGCAAGTATAAACACACAGCGAACTTGCTGGAGAAAAAGCCATTTTCATTAAAGAAAGTGGAACAACTGAAACATTTACAGTACTCATCTACACAACACATCATGTATAAAAGGGACAGGAAGCTTTTGCTCAGTGTGGCATTTTGCCACAATACTACAGATTTCACAAGTTTTTAGGGAGTAGGCATGCTGATTTCTCCACCATAAGCCAACATTGTTTTAGACAATTTTGCAATATGTCACACAGCATGTTGCATTTATATTTTTGTTCAGTATGTATTTGGCACAGAAGCAGACAGGTGTTGCAATTAGATACTTTTGCATACAAAATCTGGCTCCCACATATACAGTAATGTTTTATGACTGGAGGAATTCTGGGTAAGGTGAGGTAATTCTGTCTCAAAACCTACAGCAGCAGTGTCCCCACCACTTAAACCCCACAACCTTTCAATCTGGATTCCAGTTTCATAACCGTCACTCCGTTCTGTGACCCCAATACGATAGGCTAGGTCAGGAGTTTTTCCTTTCACACACAAGATGTGAATACAAAAGGTGCTTTCAAGCTTGTTAAGGATCAGAGCGAGGGGCAGTGAGGCAAAGGAAAAATCAAATGCCAATCTTTACTTACTGTTAATGAATTTATTAAACAAATGTTGGCCACAGTCTGCCATAACACTAATCCTGATCAAAATGCATCCCTTCTCCCAAGACGATAGAAAGTGTTCTGAGTTACTTGGCCTGATCATAATCTTTGAAAATAAACCCTGAATTGGTCACGGATTATGTCCACTGTCGGCCTTAATGTAAATATTAAGACGTTTCCTGATCTGTGGCTGCCAGCAACTCCTCCTTAGAGAGGTCCTAGTTGAGGGGCCTCAAGTGAAGAGGAGAAGGCAGATGGTCTTGCAGTCTCTGGAGTCTCTGGACTCATTCTCTCCCTGTGCCTTTCACTTTCTGCAACATCACAATCTACTGTATTTATCCCTAACAGGCTGCCACATGTTAGACATCTAGTGTATCGTTCCCAAGAGGTCTATTACAAGCTGGGCAAACTTTGAGTTAGAACATTACACAATACTGAGAACCATTGAAACTAGGCAATTTACCACGCAAGCTCATACATTTTGGGAAATCGTTAAGGGAGTGGGCACATCCTAACTTGGTGCTAGGCTTTTAACATCTCTAAAGATATGCAACAGGTATTTCAAATGTACTTTTAAACACCTTGAAATTGTGGTCATTAATAAGTTGTCTGTCTTTTTGTTATTACTGTTACAAAGCAGGCATCTCATATTGTGAATGAAACCCACTGTGTTTATATCCACAGCACCTTTCTAACCTTGAACACATCCTTTGCTTGGTTGTAACTCCATTAAAATTAAAGTCCTGCACAAACATCTTCCCCCTTAATAAATCAATGCCAAAATCTTAGCTGTCGTTCAATATCACCATCATGTAGAATCCACCACAAACAAAACAGAATTCCTCTCCCTTGGAGAGCTCTGTAAATCACACTTATGTCTCCCCCCCAGCTGATTTTAATAACTGTAGCTATAAAGTGTAGCTATACTTGTAATAAACCATTCAATAAGCAACAGTAGTGTAGTAAAAAAAAAAAAAACACAAAAAATATATATAATTTTCCTCAAGCCTCATACAAATAATTGACAACATATAGAAGTCATTTACAAAGACCACTGTGCCATCACGATACCCATCTGTACTGTGAATGCCAATCCTGTGTGTTGTATAATTTGAACCTGACACACGGAATCTAGAGGAGAACAGAAGGTAATGTGAAATGTTTCCCTGACCTGAGAGTCTTTTCTCCCTCGCACTCTTCCAGAATATATCCCAAGCCTTATTAGTGGAATCTTTGATGTGTTCACTGAAGGATCTTCTCAGAGGAGACTTCACTGGGAGTGCCATTCCCTCAGTACCTAGTTTTCAAGCAAAAAAAAAAAAAAGACACAATCCCCAAGATCGCAAATGCCTTTCATCCATTAAAAACCCAGAGGAAGAAAGTCCATACAAGCTGTAGCAGAGAAGTTCCTCTGCAGACTGACACTTGATGCGAAAAGTCTGCATGTAATTTGCTAACACCCTTCTCACTAAGTTAAAAAAAGAAAAAGAAATCTCTCTTTTTCTCCCAAGAAAAGCTGGGGTCAGGCCAGCTTCGAAAGGAAATAACATCCCGTTTGGGTCCCCCCTGCCTTGGAGCATAGGCAGTTTTGCATCTCAGCTGACACAATTTATAAACACACTCATTCCTCTCATGTATGGCGTAATAAATAAGAGATTAAGGCAAGAGTCGGTCATAGGCGCAACAACAAACTATGCTGCTTCCCCTTTTTTGTGTGTATATATATATATATATATATATATATATATATATATATATATATGTATATAACAAATGTTATATATATATATATATATATATATATATATATATATATATATATACACACACACACAAAAAAAGTTTTGTGTCAGAGGATGTGCTTTTCTTCTTCTTCTTCTTCTTCTTTTTAAATAAATCTGTTTTTAAGAGAATGGAACGGGAAGTTGCATTTGCATGGTAGATAACCCAAACTCGAGTAGTACAATTACACTTAAAAACACCTGGGTGCATGGTTGTGGTTCCCCTGCAATGGCTAAATCATTGAGTATTGATCTTGAACCCCACTAAAATAACATGGAGGGCCACTTCAGTTTCTCTGAAAATTAAAAACAATGCAAAATTATTCACTGCGATATCAGAAACCGGGGAACATGCTTCCTTGCTTGAAACATATTTAAAAATAAATGAATAAATAAATAAAGACTTTATTAGGTATAGTGTAAATGTTATACAGAGAAAGATGAGGGCTATATTTACCCTGTGTTAAATATAAGTACAGTGCTCTACCTAAATGATTAATAGTATTAAACTATAGCTAGTTGAGACAAAAATTAAGGAAGGTTACACACTGAAAATGGTTTAAATCAATTGGTTAAATCAATATTTATGGCCTAATTGCACAACTATAAAAGTTTGCTAAGTGTTTGGGTTCAAATCGGGTCACTGAAACCCAGGTAGCCAGTCAGCACAAACACACATTCTCCCACATGTCTTTGTACAGGGTAATGCAAAACATGGCAAAAATAGTTTGTAACACATTGTCCAATCAGACATTCGGTCCCTAAACAATGTAGACATTTCACAAAACATATTTTTTAAGCACAGATCAGTAAAAGAACGATATTGGAATTTGTTTTTGGAAAACATTTTCACAAATGTGCCACTAAGCGTTCTATTGATGTAACAAAGCACTTGATTGCAGCTCTCCACAAGGACGCCTTTGCATTTTAATGATTAATAAATACACCGGAAATACATTCTGGAGCAAAACATGTTGCATCATGCAGCATAAAAACAAAAATCTGATTTTAGTATCCAATAACATTATTTTTTGTCATTGGATAGCTATTTGACCTTAAATGTATTTTACAGGGATTAAAGAGGGATTTCATAAGGCCATCACTCCTCAGAGGGGAGGTGTATTTACAGAAATAAATACAGGTTCGCTTGCAAATTCAATCCTGGTTTTGTTTAATGCATTGCTCAATGTGGACATATTAGTTTGCTTATTTATATCCAAAGGGGAATTCATAAAATACCTTCTATATATTTCTGTATGATTAATTATACACTGTGAGGGAATTGCTCTGTCCCCAAGTAGCAAGAAGTGATACTGCAGATAGACAGTAATGGAAGAGAACAGCAGACCCAAGGTCAATGAGAATAAGACTCTGACAGAGCGCAAACGTGAATGATCCCGCACAGGCAGAGAAAGCGGTTGGGAGAAAGAGAGGTCGAAACCAAGTGACAAGCTTTCAGTGGTGCAAAAATTGAAAAATGCTGTCTTCTGTTTCTTGAGCTGCACTGGACATAAAAGGCATTTTGGGAACTGCCTGAATGCACAGAGAGCTTGTAAATTAAAACAGAATCAGCATCTGTTTTGCATTAGGGATTTAAAAAAAAAAAAAACTCAGTTGGGAAAGATACAAAAAACTGAAACAAAACCCAACAACAACACAACAACAATAGTGTACCCATACATTTCCTCTATGAATCGGGCCTCAGAGGTGTAATTATATTAACCTTTTCCCATGATGTGTACACTCACCTAAAGGATTATTAGGAACACCTGTTCAATTTCTCATTAATGCAATTATCTAACCAACCAATCACATGGCAGTTGCTTCAATGCATTTAGGGGTGTGGTCCTGGTCAAGACAATCTCCTGAACTCCAAACTGAATGTCTGAATGGGAAAGAAAGGTGATTTAAGCAATTTTGAGCGTGGAATGGTTGTTGGTGCCAGACGGGCCGGTCTGAGTATTTCACAATCTGCTCAGTTACTGGGATTTTCACGCACAACCATTTCTAGGGTTTACAAAGAATGGTGTGAAAAGGGAAAAACATCCAGTATGCGGCAGTCCTGTGGCCTTGTTGATGCTAGAGGTCAGAGGAGAATGGGCCGACTGATTCAAGCTGATAGAAGAGCAACTTTGACTGAAATAACCACTCGTTACAACCGAGGTATGCAGCAAAGCATTTGTGAAGCCACAACACGTACAACCTTGAGGCGGATGGGCTCCACAGCAGAAGACCCCACCGGGTACCAAGAGGCTACAATTTGCACAAGCTCACCAAAATTGGACAGTTGAAGACTGGAAAAATGTTGCCTGGTCTGATGAGTCTTGATTTCTGTTGAGACATTCAGATGGTAGAGTCAGAATTTGGCGTAAACAGAATGAGAACATGGATCCATCATGCCTTGTTACCACTGTGCAGGCTGGTGGTGGTGGTGTAATGGTGTGGGGGATGTTTTCTTGGCACACTTTAGGCCCCTTAGTGCCAATTGGGCATCGTTTAAATGCCACGGCCTACCTGAGCATTGTTTCTGACCATGTCCATCCCTTTATGACCACCATGTACCCATCCTCTGATGGCTACTTCCAGCAGGATAATGCACCATGTCACAAAGGTCGAATCATTTCAAATTGGTTTCTTGAACATGACAATTTGTTCACTGTACAAAACTGGCCCCCACAGTCACCAGATCTCAACCCAATAGAGCATCTTTGGGATGTGGTGGAACGGGAGCTTCGTGCCCTGGATGTGCATCCCACAAATCTCCATCAACTGCAAGATGCTATCCTATCAATATGGGCCAACATTTCTAAAGAATGCTTTCAGCACCTTGTTGAATCAATGCCACGTAGAATTAAGGCAGTTCTGAAGGCGAAAGGGGGTCAAACACAGTATTAGTATGGTGTTCCTAATAATCCTTTAGGTGAGTGTATACTGCAGCAATCAAATTCATAGACTGGGGAAGGTGACTCTGCTGGCAGAACATAAAAAACTGTATGTTGCATGGCTCCCCAGAAGACTCAAAGATCTAGTAAACCCTCAGAATTACAGCTGAAACAGTGCTTTTTCCCACAGAGATCCAGGGGGATGCAATAGAAGATTATGCTTATGACCCATTCATTTAAAGTGGGCTTCTTACAAGTAATTTACCAAAGCTCTATTTTTTTTTTAGCAATTTTTGGAAATGGGAAAAACTTTTATCAGTTACCTTAGAGACTAGGCTACAATTTGAAAAGATAAAAAATAAATGGGGTTATAGTGGCCTCAGGAATTATCTCAGCAGAACAATAGGTTGTGCGCTAGCTATTGGATTCTCTTGAGTTTTTTTTTGTTTTGTTTTTTGTAACAGCCACACAGCCAGATACTGCATCTGTAACTGAAATGCAATTATGTATGAATTAACATAGGATTTCCCAGTGCACTTTGCATGGATAAGAGTTGATAAATATTTTGACACTAAATAAAATGTGTATAATTAAAAAAAACATTTTTTAAACAGAAAAGTAAATCCTCAGTGCCTTGCGACTTAAGGGACTCAGAGTACCAGAGTACAAACTTTAATGAATGCAGATAAGTATGACATAACTTGTAGGCAAAGGTTTTTATTCTAGTTGTATTAACATTTGAGCACTAACGTGAATGCTGGTATAAATATTCTTCAAAACAGTCATCCTTCACCAGAAAATATACTGCCTTATTCATCTTTTGTGCTTTTAACTTTTCTAAGACTTTTCTAAGACTTTGTTCCCCATACAGTGACACATTTATCTACATCTTCTATCATATCTATTATTTTTCCTTGCTGATCATAGCTGTCCCTCGGGAATTACTCCCCATTTAGCTGTAGCAGCAGAATAAAACATGATAATGTTCCTTTTGCTCATTCCAAGCATCTGACACTGTTGAAATCCCTTAACGTAAATTAATATGCTTTCTGTCTAATTGAATGGTGCGGCTTTTAATGTACTTCATAATGAACACAAGAACACTTGACAGCTCCTTTAAACACCATCAGAGTCATGAATAAGTCCTTGAATATAGAAGAATGCAACCTAAAATTGAGAGCATCCAATAAAACGATGGGTTATTATCATAACCGTGGTTCCCTGAAAAAGAAAGACACCCATGACCGAATGGGACGAGCCTTCTGACCTGCCAATCAGTAAAAGAATGTACCAAAGCTGCCCAATGGGGGCCCTGCTGGCAGGAGGAAGACCTGCCCCCAGGTGTCTGTGAAAAGTCTCTACCTGACTGATCTTCCCCCCAGACAAGGTCATCGCAAAACTAGTGACCCGAATTATATTTCGGTTTGTCTGGGGGAGCAAAATGGAGAGGCTGAAAAGAGTGCAGATGGTGAAGGGTACCCTGGATGGAGGCAGGGGGGTCCCGGACGTTGTGCGGCTGATAAAGGCGCAGGGGCTGGCCTATGTGGTCAAGAACATCCAGGCTGCTGGCAAGAAAGTGAGTTTCATGAACCGCTTTTATTTTGCCAGCAGCCTGAGACCATTCGGCCTCTGCGCCATGGATAACACCAGGCCGCACTCGTGGGATCCCCCGCCGTTCTACAGGGCGCTCCGAGCCTTTGCGCTCGAAGTAGGCCTCCATAAAGTCGTGCTGGCCTCCTGGGATTATAAGACCATCTGTAGTCAGATGAGATCTACCCAGGAGACCAGCCGGATAGAAGATTTCCCTCCCGAAACCTGCCGGTTTATCTGGGCTAACGCTACGCACGTTTGCCTCACGAACACGCAGAAAGATGTCTCCTGGATGGCTGTGAGTCGGTGTCTCCCCACCCGAGTGTTCATGCACAGAAGGGGCATAGCTCCTTATGACACCTGCCCCTATAAGGGTTGCCTGGGGAAGGAGACGGAGGCTCACATCTTTAGTGAGTGCCCCTCCGCCCACAGGGTCTGGCTCCTGTTTTCTCCGTTCCTCCACAGGCTCGCCGTTCCTGCGCGGGCGACCGCCCAGCAGATCTTATATGGTCCGGCCAAGGGAATCTCTTCATCTACCCTGAGGTGCTGGTGGCGTGTCGTCTGCGCAGTGAAGCAGGCACTGTGGGAGGGACGGAACATCTGTTTGTTCAATAAGCAGGAGCTGGACCCGATCGTCATCGCGCGGAGGGGCATGGTGTTTGTAAGAGACTATGTCAATCTGGAGGTCCATCAGAGGGGCAAGGAGGAAGCCTACAAGAACTGGCGCATACAAGATCTGGGGGAGCTCAGGATCCCATGATGGGACCCACCTCCGGGGACGGTCAGTTCCCCCTGCTGGAGCCCGAGTCCAAGATCTTTTAAAGATTTTACGAATGATTGTTTTTAAAAAAGATTTTAAATAACGAATCTTAATTGTTTTTAAAGAATTAGTTGTTTTTAAATCACAATTGTTCAGGGTTTTTGGTAGAGTTTTGTTATATTTTGTTGTCAAATACATTGACCGTTTTGGGTTTAATTTAAAATGCATTGGACCTTTTTTGTTTGTTTTTTATTTTTTCCTTTTAATTGTTTCTTTACTTTGTTCAATGCATTTTCAGTTATTTTCAATGTATTTGACCCTTTTGTTGGTGTGCAGTTTTTGCTTTTATCACGTTTTGTTTATTTGATTTGAGCACGTTTATTTTAAAGTTAATTGTTTTAGTTTTGTTAAAATCACAAAGATTTAAAAATTTCTTAAGTGATTTTAAGGACTGACATTTTTAACGATTTTAATCATAAGTATTAAATATTGAATTGTTTTTATTTACGAAACGTAAAATACTTCAACCCAATAAACAGTATTTTACCTGACTGCAGCTCCCTGCCATTTCTTCATCAGAAAGGTCGTCTGGTCGAGCAACCCCTGAAAATAAATGGCTGTCTTTATTTTTCAGGGAATTGGGGTTATGATAATAACCTATCATTCCCTTTCAAATTGAAAGACAGCCATTACCGAATGGGAAGACTATACCAGAGCTGTCGTGAGTCCTGACGCCTAACTAAGCCTAAACCCACAATGTCAAGGATAGCAGAGCCTCATGGTGCCTGAGGGCTAGCAGTATGAAGTACCTGGGAGCCCAAGCTTGGGCACAGCTAGTCCGCCACATTGAGGCGGTAGAACCTTGTGAAGTTCTGTTGACCGAACCAGGTCAAAGCATTGCACAGATCTTGTGTGGCATGGTGAAAAAGAACCCACGATGTGGCTTGTCCCCTTGTTGAGTGCACTGAGATGTGTTCAGGCATGGGAACATTAGCAGTCTCGTAGGTGAGCCGGATCGCGTCTGCCACCCAGTGCGCCAGTCGCTGCTTTGAAACTGCCTGCCCTCTGATGGTGGAACCATAGCAGACAAACAGCTGGTCGGATATGCGGGTCTGCGCAGTCCTCCGCATATAGCACCTCAAAGCCTGGACAGGGCAAACTTCTCATCAGATTTGTGTGGAGGGGGATGGAAAGACTCCAGGACAACAGGCTGGTTTATGTGGAACGCCAACAGCTCCTGGGGAGACATTGTCAATTTTATCGTGACATGCCGAGATGGCAGCCAGATAAACTTTCAGCATGGATGTAGATTTCCGTCTTCAAGCAGCTGTTGCAGGAAGCACAGGATTTTCGATATGGGGCACGACACGGCATTCACACGCCTCTCTATACACCAGTTCTGGAAAACTGACCACTTGTAAGTATATTGGGACCTCGTGGTTGGGGCCCTGGCCGACTGCATGACATTAACAGGCAGCCCCAGAGACACCAGACGGTGCCTTTCAGGACCCACAACTGTAGCTGTGCTGGGTTGGGGTGTCACAACAGTCCCTCTGCCTGACTCAGTAAATCCCGTCAAAGTGGAAGCTGCCATGGATCCGCGCTGATCATCTGTGCCAGTGTTGCGAACCACAATTGTCTCGGCCACTGGGGGGCGGTCAGGAGAACTCGAGTTCCTTCCTGGCGAATCCTCTCCAGTGTCAGTGGAAAAAGTGGCAGTGGAGGGAAGGCATACAGCAGTTCCTGCAGCCATGGGTGAGCAAAGGCGTCCACGCCCAGGGGGCCACCTCCCTTCTCCAGGGAGAACCACAGAGGACAGTGGGTCATCACCTGTGTAGCAAAGAGGTTGACCTGAGCTCGTCCCATCTTCCTCCAGATCTGCTCCACCACCTGAGGATTCAGTCTCCACTCTGAGCTGTCCGGACCTCCACTGGAGAGAATGTCTGCCGCTGTATTGGGCACGCCTGGCAGGTGTATCGCCTGTATGGAGCGGAGATTGTCTTGCACCCACAGGAGATGTCTGCACACCAAACGATGTTGTCTGGAGGAGTGTAGGCCCCCCTGGTGGTTGATGTAGTCCACCACTGATGTGTTGTCCATCCAAACCAGGACATGTCTGTCTGCCAGACCGTGGCGAAAGTGGCGCAGCGCCAGTCGCACCGCTTGCTGCTCCTGTACATTGATGTGTGCGGCTGACCAGAAGCCGCTCCACACTCCTTGGACTCCCGTCCCACTCCAGACAGTGCCCCAGCCTGTTCCGGAGGCATCTGTGGTAATGACTTCCCATCTGTGCGGGCATCCGAGGAGGGAGCCGAGGTGCAGATTGTTCTGGTTTCTCCAACAGGACAGTGCCTGCCAGTACGTTGAGGTCACTGTCAGTGGGTGGTGTTTGTGTCTTGCCGGGTGTCGCTTGTGGGCGTTTACCCAGCGTTGTAATGGATGCATGTGCATAAGGCCTAAGGAGGAGAATTGTCTATGCAGGTTTGAGGGAGCTTTTCTCTATGTGAAATGCGAGACCCAGTGCAGTCATGTGACGTATGACCTCTGCTGTATGTTCCTCCGCCTGAAGCCTGGAGTCTGCGCACACCAGCCAATCATCCAGGAAGTTCAGGATCCTTATCCCCTTTGTCCTGAGGGGGGCCAAGTGAAAGGCTTTGTCCTGAGGGGAGCCAGTGAAAGGTGTGCATCGAAGTGCATGGATGCAGCACACTGAACTTGTACGCCTGGCCATGGAAGGCGAAGCGCAGGTATTTCCTGTGCACTGGGAGGATGGGGATGTGGAAGTAGGCGTCCCTGAGGTCTATTGACATGAACCAGTCGCCCGGCCAGACAGACTGGAGGATACGCTGCACAGTCAACATGCGGAAGGGTCTTTTTCTTCAGAAACATGTTGTGGCTCCGCAGATCGAGAATGGGTCTGAAACCTCTGTCCTTCTTTGGCACCAGGAAGTACGCCGAGTAGAAGCCTGCTCGAGAGTCTTCGTTAGCCACTAGTCATATCGCTCGGGATCCACATGCCTCTCTATACACCAGTTCTGGAAAACTGACCACTTGTAAGTATATTGGGCCCTGGTGGAGGGGGCCCTGGCCGACTGCAGCGTTTCCACAACTGTTCGATAGAGAGGTCCACTTTCTCATCAAACGTCTGACCCAGGGTGATGGGAGCATCAAGGAGGACAGACTTCTCCTTGTCCTGGAGTTTAGCCTGCATCAACCACAGATGGCATCTGAGTGGGGAGAGGGTCCAGGGCACACGTTGTAGGTTTGTGACCTAGGAGGATGGAGGAAAGTTCAGAGACCGAGTGAGGTGAGAATGATGAAAAGGAAGCTTGGTCGGTGGGAGACTTGGGCATGATGGCAGAAGAGGGGGGACTGTTGAAGAGCTTGCAGATGTTTGTGATCTTGGAGGAGAAAAAGGAGGCGAAATCATCCGCAGTGAGAGATGAGTGAGGAGGAGGGGAAGGGGGGCAAAGAGGGAGGAGAAGGTGGAGTAGAGTTTGCGGGGGCTGTTGACAGAGGATTCAAAGAGTGATTGGAAGTAAGACTTCTTGGCTGAGGTGAGTGAAGAGGAGAATGTGGACAGCAGAGAACGGTAGAGTTCGAGTGCAGCTGGGAGTTTGGACCTTTTCCACTTCTGTTCAGCAGCACGCAGACTGGATTGGGTAGAGCGGAGAATGGAAGAGAGCCAAGGTTGAGGAGGGGAGAGACGGACAAGATGAGACGTGAGAGGACAGAGAGAATCAAGGGAGGAGTTGAGGGAGGAGAACAAGGAGGAGGTAGCACAGTTGACAGACAGATGGGAAAAACAATCAATGGAAGGTAGGAGAGTTAGAGCAGTGGAGGCAAGGGTGGAGAGGGAGATGGAGCAGAGATTACTGCGGAAGGTGACAGAGGGAGTGGGTGGGGTGGGGTGGGGAGGGAGGGGAGAGAAAGGGAGAAAGAGATAAAGTGGTGGAGAAGGACATGAAGTGGTGGTTTATGCAGCTAAAATATTGAATACATATATTTAGGAAAAGCCAAGAACGGGTATCACAGTGTATTCAATAACAGATTAATTCAAATTAAATCACTCTGAACTGAACTGAAGAGCCCAGCGCTTCTAGTGTAAAATTATAAAGGCGAATCACGCAAGATATCACTTCACAAGTGCTACAGTAATGTATCCGCACACAAACTACAGGGTTACAGCCGCTAATAGGAAAACTACAGTCTAGCTTTGGATTCAAACTGGATTCGTAAGGAAATATTGACGAGAAAGGAAAGGTTTTCTGTTTCACTTGCAAGCAATGCTTTTCTAACAAGGGCAAAGTGAGTAGTTCACAGTATAATTTGTGAGCAAAACATCAATTTGCTGTAGCGATTATAATTTAAGAACATAAGAAGAACATAAGAAAGTTTACAAACGAGAGGAGGCCATTCGACCTATTGTGCTCGTTTGGTGTCCATTAATAACTAAGTGATCCTATCCAGTCTATTTTTGAATGTTCCCAAATTATCAGCTTCAACCACATCGCTGGGGACTTTGTTCCAGATTGTGACAACTTTCTGTGTCTCCTGTTTTCCATCTAGAATTCCTTGAAGCCCAATTTCCATTTGTGTCCCCGGGTCCATGTGTCCCTGCTGATCTGGAAATGCTACTTTTGATGTGGTCGATGCCTTTCATGATTTTGAAGACTTTAGTTTGCTGATTATAAAAATGTAGGTTTTTTTTTTAAAGATTAATTCAAATTGTTTTACCATTCCCATTCAGCATTGTTATACTGTAATATCAATGCCTAGTATTTATTACATTATTAATGTGTGGCTTAACCACTTAAAGACTTTAACACTTATTTTAATAAGTTTCCGATTAATCTACAGATTAATCAACTAATGCCCATTGATTAAACGATCAAATATTTTAATCGATTGACAACCCTACTAATAATAAATACAAGTAATAGTAAACGATTCCAAAGTAACACACACTTATTGAAACTAAACATGAACTCCAAAAAAGTATTATTAATTCACAGTTTTAAACAGGGACACAACCCACAGGCAGGGAAAGAGTTTTTAGCCATGTCTCAAATTGTACACTGCAGACTATGCACTTAACTGTGGATAGTAAATTAATCATAATAGTATACTGTTTATGTAGTATACCATGTAAAAAAAAATAGACACATAATTTTACCCCTGGACTGCTTTTGGCTGCACATAATTTTCAATTAATATTAATTAAAGGTATCTTATTATTTTGTCCTGACTTCAAATGGGACAATAGGATATACAGATGGGTAACAAATTAAAGGAAAAAACAACATAAAGTGTTTCAGTAAGGTGTTGGGCACAACACGCCACCAGAACAGCTTCAATGTGCCTTGGCATAGATTCTACGAGTCTCTGGAACTCTACTGGAGGGATGGAACACCATTCTTCCAAAAGATATTCCCTCATTTGGGGTTTTGATGGTGGTGGAGAGTGCTGCCTAACATGTTGGTCCAAAATCTCCAATAGGTGTTCAATTGGGTTGAGATCTGGTGACTGCGAAGGCCATAGCATATGATTCACATAATTTTCATACTCATCAAACCATTCAGTGACCCCTAGTGCCCTGTGGATGGGGGCATTGTCATCCTGGAAGAGAACAGTCCCATCAGGATAGAAATGTTTCACCATAGGATAAAAGTGATCATTCAGAATAACTTTGTAATGATTTGCAGTGACCCTTTCCTCTAAGGGGACAAGTGGACCCAAACCATGCCAGGAAAATGCCCCCCACAGCATAACAGAGCTGCCAGACCCCTCACTGTAGGGGTCAAGAAGTCAGGCCTGTACCGTTCTCTTGGTGTCACCACACATGCCCATTTTTGGAGAACACTAGCCAGTTGAGCAGTCTTTGTGCTGAATCCTGCCATTCGTGCCCCAATAATGACCCCTCTTTCAAATTCACTTAGATCGTTTCCTCTTGCCATCTTGATCCAAAATCGAGGTTGATAGGAATCAGAGCATGATAGGAGCAAAATCAGAGCATGATAGGATGTCAACTGCTGAATTGTAGCGATCATGCAGTACACATGTTTGGAGGCATCTGCATTCATTATGTTCCTTCACTCATTTATTCAGATTTTTCCTTTAATTTGTCACCCACCTGTATATATATATATATATATATATATATATATATATATATATATATATGTCCTTTTTCAAGAAACTGTATTTTAAAGATAATTATGTAAAGATCCAAATAACTTTACAGATATTTATTGTAAAGGGTTTAAACAATGTTTTCCATTAAACAATTCCATAAACAATTAATGAACATGCACCTGTGGAACGGTCGTTAAGACACTAACAGCTTACAGACGTTAGGCAATTAAGGTCACAGCTATAAAAACTTAGGACACTAAAGACACCTTTCTACTGACTCTGAAAAACACCAAAAGAAAGATGCCCATGGTCCCTGCTCATCTGCGTGAACGTGCCTTAGGCATGCTGCAAGGAGGCATGAAGACTGCAGATGTGGCCAGGGCACTAAATTGCAATGTCTGTACTGTGAGACGCCTAAGACAGCGCTACAGGGAGACAGGAAGGACGGCTGATCGTCCTCACAGTGGCAGACCACGTGTATCAACACCTGCACAGGATCGGTACATCCGAATATCACACCTGTGGGACAGGTACAGGATGGCAACAACAACTGCCTGAGTTACACCAGGAACGCACAATCCCTCCATCAGTGCTCAGCCTGTCCGCAATAGGCTGAGAGAGGCTGGACTGAGGGCTTGCAGGCCTGTTGTAAGGCAGGTCCTTACCAGACATCACCGGCAACGTCGTTGTCTATGGGCACAAACCTACCTTCGCTGGACGTGATTTCCTGCAAGACAGGAATGTCAGTGTTCTGCCATGGCCAGCGAAGAGCCCGGATCTCAGTCCCACTGAGTACGTCTGGGACCTGTTGGATCGGAGGGTGAGGGCTTGGGCCATTCCCCCCAGAAATGTCCGGGAACTTGCAAGTGCCTTGGTGGAAGAGTGAGGTAACATCTCACAGCAAGAACTGGCAAATCTGGTGCAGTCCATGAGGAGGAGATGCACTGCAGGACTTAATGCAGGGACACATTATTCCATTTCTGTTAGTCACATGTCTGTGAAACTTGTTCAGTTTATGCCTTAGTTGTTGAATCTTTTTATGTTCACACAAATATTTACACGTTAAGTTTGCTGAAAATAAAAGCAGTTGAAAGTGAGAGGACGTTTCTTTTTTTGCTGAGTGTGTATATATATATATATATATATTATATATATATATATATATATATACACACGTTAATCTGTATATGCATATGCATAAGATATTAGCTAGTTTATTCTAAATATTTAAATGATTAAAAAATATAATTTAAATATTTTGTCTGAAATAATATGAAGAGAATAAGTAGTAAGGACAGCTTATTAACGTAAAAATTTACATACAAACGGTGCCCACATAATGCACAAATAGAGTAGCCCCCCCATGGGAAGATGGAGCTTTGCAAATCTGAACATATTGAGAAGGATGCACATTCCTTTCAAGGGTGCGCCGTGAGGACCCTAAACTGAGTAATTGTCTGGAATTCTGCAGGGATGTTTGAGGGATGATTGAGATTTCCAGTGGTGATAGGATTCAGCGGTTTCTTTCGGTTGCACTAAGGGTCATGCCACATACATCATTAGGAGTCGACTGCATTCAGAACAAAGTCAGACAGGCTAGAACAACTGTAACCCCTGGCTTACTCAGCCACAGGACAATGCTTCTCTGTGGGAAGGAAAATAATACAGCAAAAAAACAGAAACAGATTATAGTCATCTCAAAAGATCTCACCATGACATACATGATTACTGGCCTGTGCTCCCTTCCCCAGAATATGTTTATCTGGGGGAAAGTCTGCATGAACAGGAACATGCACAGCAAGTCTTTTAAAGCCATAGTTACGGATTCTGATAGATCCAGAGGGAGCTGAATCCCAAGTAATGAGCATCTTGTAGTTTAAATGCCTCTCCTTCACAGTCTCAGCCTGTTCATTTGAACTGTCTCAGCCCATTCTTAGAGCCTGGGAGTGCAACAAATTTACAAGCTGAAGAGAGAGGGCACTGACCCGAAAATAAGCTGACTGCAAGCCTCAGAAGACAACACAGGTCTATTGACTGGAGACTGTGTATGTGGATTTTGTGCACGTATGTGACTGTCATCTATGTGTTCCTTGCTTCGCTTCCTGCTCTCATGTCAATTGGGAGCCCTCAGAAGGATGTTTATCCAATGACATTATATACATTCATATAACAGTCAGCCATTCATGGTATTCACATACGGTGTGTGAGCTTGTTTATTATACTTATGTTGTTTTTGATATCTTTCTTATTTATTCACTGCTTTATTCTAAATATATGCTTTTTGCACTTTATGTATTTTCATTTAAATACCTTAATCACGTTTCACTATTGAGTTCTTCACTAATTGCTTAATTGCTTTATTGTTTTATCATTTTATTTTCACCTGTGTTTTGTTGTTCACTCCAGCGAACCAATCCTGTTATCCCTTGGGACATCCGTAAGCTTACTACTGACTTTCTTCATCTGCGCCCTGACCCATGTGGGAAGATAAAAACGGGTTCCCCCAGTTGCGTGACAGATCAGATTGGAGAGGAGGAGCCAGAACCACAGCAGAATGGGAAGTGAAGGTGGTGGCTCTCCCTGTGTAGGAGAGGGGCCGGGGGGGGGGGCGAAATTTGGATTGAGGGAAGGAATGAGAGGCAGTGTAAGAGGGATGAGTGACTGGCCTTCCGCTCCGGGGCAGAGTAAGCGGAAGAGAGGGTGAGCCAGAGATTGGTGCGTGTCCTGACCACCGCGTGTGCCTGCAGCAGCATGGCAGAAAATGGGTTGCCCCATGAACTCAAGTTTCCCTGACTGTGGATGAGCATGAAGGGCTGTGTACCTGGGAGCCACATGCCCCTGTCCTCTGTACCCTAGTACCCCAGCCGGGAGAGCACACCACCTGGCAGATGGACTGAAAGAGAGAGCGCAACAGCCGGCAGATGGACTGAGAGTGAGAGAGACTGAGAGAGAGCTCCAGACCACTGCTGCATTACAGTACTTTCCGGCAGAGGAAGGGAACCTTCGGACTAGTTTGCACGTTGCACTTTCAAACAGGGGAAGAGAGAGTGTTGGACCAGTCACACACAGCACTTTTGATGAGGGGAAGCAGCCATTCAGGAGTACCAGCCGGGGGAACGATAGTTGGGAGAGATAGCAGTCATCCTGGGCGCAGCACGGAATGCTATCTAAGCCCAGTCAAGCAGGATGGCGCAGTACTGCCTCTGGACCTGTGAAAGTGGATGAGTGCAGCGGATTAGGACTGAGAGGGTTCTAGGGCACCGTCCCGGCAGAATTCCAGAGGAAGCGTGAATGACACAGTGAATCTGAAGGGATATAATAGCAGACAAGATATTAAATGGCTATAAGTTGCACATGTTTACTTGATGAATATGTGGGTACCTCGTGTGTCCTCCCCCACAGGCTGAAATGCTGTCTCCGCTGGATTTCCTATGGAAGAGAGGACATTATTATTGCTTTTTAAAGACTGAATAAGTATTGGTTGGACTATCTGTGTTTATGTGTTTGACAGGAAGGACCCAGTGAAGTTCCACCTGGACTCTAAAGGGAGATGCATGATTAGTTCGTTTTAGCTTTTAGGAATTTTAGCTACTTTTATTAAAGGCATTTTAATACAGGTTTTAGGATAGAGATTTTAGTGTTGATTGCATTTCCTATTACTAGATTTGTGTGTTGCCCTTATCTGTTTTTTACTGTTGCATAATTGTATCCTTACCTGGTGACCTGCTGGTGTTCCGAGATCCATACGTCCTGTGGATCCTGGGGCAGGGTGTGGATTGAGTTCTCTGTCTTATGTAAAATCAGAGTTGCATAGTCTTTTATTAGTCATGGCATGAGAAAATATTTCAGACCAATGGCAGTCAGAGTAAAGGAATTGTTAGCGTTTAAAGCGTCGTGTTTTGCATCTTATCCAATGTGGGTATACAGACAGAATTTGAAACAAAGCAAAATAAAAACAAGAAAAACAAGAACTTTGCTAGGTAGTGAAACAGAGAAGCAAAGGTTTTTGTTTATTATGCACAATTTCAATTTAGATGGTAAACATTGCTTTTTAGACTACTGCTGACACTGCCACTTCTGCAAAGCTGTACTACAGTAAAAATAACAATTCAGCTTTTTTTTCTCTTAGGGAACCTGCTTTAAACACAATGCATCTTCCCTACCTCTCTGGATGCTGTTAATCCATGGTTATGAATGGAAAAGGATTACCCATTTAATACACTTTATGATTCTTAAGAATACTGCATAAAGAATGCAAATTGTGTGACAAGAACTGAGTAGAGCTCTCCAAAATGTAGAAGAGAAAATGTTTAAGCAGAAATATTACCACTAGGGAAAAGTAGAGCAAAATAAGAGGAATTAAGGTTCTGCAGAGAGGTCATATAACATACCTTATGTATGACGGAAAATATGCAATTTTGTCTGATGTGTTCATGCAAGAAAAACTGTTTGGTGTAATATTTCAATAGATTGTGTACCATATTGCATTATGTGTTGTTGTTATACTACTGTAATATTTTGCAGTTCTTTCATGAACACAAGCTTTATGTGGAAAAGCTGACAGTAAAATCAATACATTATAAATAACAAAAATAAAAACATCGTAAGCAAAATCTATCAATGGCAGCTTCTTTAAGCTCTGCAGCCTGACCCTGTGATTCACAACTTTTTCACACAACTCAACAACTCAACGGGGGAGTTAGTGGTTGAAAACAGAGGCAACCGGGGTTATCTGTAATTAAGAAATAGATTCCCAGGGATTATGGGTAGTTTGACATGGATGTTATGAAAGGCCTTCGAGCAAAGCTGCCGACATGCCCCTGCGTGTGTGACCCGCTTGGCACACCCCCTATTACAGCCCAAGTACACTGCACGCAGGCTGAACTGCCTCTTTGGCTCCAGCAGTAAAGCCCAACAGAGCGACCTTGAAAGCTGTGGAACTGTTTCTTAATTTCAGATAACCAAGGTTGCATCCGCAACCCAATGTTGCGGCATTTTCAATTTCAATACAGTTCTCCAGAGATTATGGGATACAGTTGTGACAGGCCGCTGTCTGTCACGGCAAGGCTGCTGCTGACACTCGCTGATTAGGTGCTCATGTGCCACAGCTGTGTTGTCCGCTCTCTCACAAACAGGCTGTGGACTCACAGCTGCGGGCAATGAGCACCGTGGTGACTGGGACGTCAGCGGCAGCTGTGCCCTGTTTATTTAATCCCTCTCCTTCCCCGACGGAGGCAGCTAACCACCGAGAAGGAGGACTGAGTCCATAACCCCTGTCTGTAGGAGCACCCCATTTGTGGACGCTTGTGTTTGTTTTGCTTTTGTGTTTCCCCCTTAACAAGCCTGAACTTAATAAACCCCGCACACAACCGGAACCGGAGACTCTCTCTCACTCCTTATAATTTGTGTCTGGCTTTCACAACAGTATATCTTAGCCATCACAAAGGAGGACTGATCAGCAGAACACTCGCAAGAGAACACAATGGGATCATGAAATACATGCCCAAGGATCACTGACAAGCGTCAGACATAAAGAGCAGGGAGAAATCTCAATGCTGTTCAGATGGCAAAGTAGAAGTCAATACAGATACAGTAAGGGATGGAGCACATCCAATCTGTTGAAGTGCATAAATGTGTGTGGTGTAGACCAGCTCGCCGTAGCACAAATCTCAGACAATGGAGCACCTCTGAAAAGTGCCCAAGAAGCTCCCACACCACGCATGGAATGAACCACTAGCTGCTCAGGCACCTGGAGACCAGCTGACTCATATGCCAAAGCAATGGCATCCACAATCCAATGAGAGGCATTTCTTAGACAAAGCCTGCCCCAAGTTGCCTGCAGCATGACAAACAAACAGTTGGTCAGTCTGGCATATAGATCCTGTCAACATAGCACTGCAAAGCCAACACAGGGCAAAGCAAGTGCAGCTAGCACTCCTCCTCCAAAGAGAAAGGGGGAGTATGAAATGCCATCAACTCCACCGGCCTGTTACCATGGGATAGAGACAAAACTTGTCGAGATTTGGTCACAGGGAGGCTCTTGAGCTATCACCTGCAAAACACAGACAAGAGAAATGCACAGACAGAGCGTGCAACTCCCCCACACCTGCTTAGCTGACACAATAACTAGTAGGAATGCTGTCTTTAATGAGAGACACTTCAAATCAACAGACTGAAGCAGCTCAAAGGGGACCTTGGAAAGTGCCTCAAGCACAACGTAAAGGCACCACGAGGGAAGTGTATGATGTACAGGGGCGTGAAGACGCCGCACCACTTAAAAGAATTGTGAAGCCACGAAATGCAAACCAGGCATCACCCCGTCAATTCTGGCATGGCAAGCAGAAATCACTGCCAGGTAGACTTTCAATGTAGACAGGGACCTGACCTTATCCAACAGTTCCTGTAAAAACTGCAAAATGACCGCTAATGGATAAGAAATAGGGTAATAACCAAGGTGCAGACACCAGGATTTGAAATTTTGTCAGCAGTAGCCATACTGAGAGTGCATAGACGGAGCCCTAGTGCTCTGGAGAGTAGAGATTACAGTAGCTGACAGACCTAAAGCTGAGAGCTGGTCCCTGTTGCAACACAGCTGCTGTCTGAGATAACAGATCCAAGTGCAGTGGAATCTGCCACGATTCCCCTGTCCAGAAACAGGACCATGGGACAACGAGGAGCAACCAGGCGAACTGAGAGGGATTGTGCCAGTGGGCCAGTGGGCCAGTGCGTCCACCCCCAGAGGGTTGTCTGACAAGTGGAGAGAAAATCACAGAGGACAGTACGTTGACTCTCGCATGGCAAAGAGATCTGCGCATGCCAAACCAACCCAAATGCGCTCCACCACCTGTGAATGAAGGCACCAGTCAGAGGGCTGAGAGCCCCCCCTGGAAAGGAGGTCTGCTGCTGCATTCTGTATTATTGCACTTTGTATTGTGCTTATATTTTGTAAGTCGCCCTGGACAAGGGCGTCTGCTCAGAAATAAATAATATGACTATTAATATTAATAATAATAATAATAATAATAATAATAATAATAATAATAATAATAATAATAATAATTCTCCAGACCTGGCAGGTGAACTGCTCGCAGGGAAGGCAGTCAAGGCTGGGCCCACGATGCAGCATCGGAGAGTGCAGACCCCCCTGCTGGTTGAGGTACAACACTACAGACATGTTGTTGCTTCTCACTAACACGTTTTGGCCCTAAAGGGCTGGGAAAAAATGCTGCAGGCCTAGAAACGCTGCGTGAAGCTCCAGCATATTGATGTGGAGAAAACTGAACAGCTCGGGCCACACTTCCCATGCTCCCATGCCATTCCACACTGAGCCCCAACCGTCATTGGAGGCGTCAGTGGTAAGTACCTCCCGGCAACAAACTGGTACAAGAGCTTTGCTGCCAAATAAATGAGAACGCTGTCTCCACCCTCAGAGCGCCTTCCAACAAGCTGGAGATGCTTGAGTACCAGCCTCGTATGAGCCAACACTTGCTCCATTGACTGGGTGCACAGCAGCCAGTCATCCAGGTAGTTAAGGACCCTCACACCCTGAAGCTGAAGAAATGCCCATGCACCTGGGCATGCGCCAATGCGAGAGAGAGGTAGAACGGGAGAACACAAAACTCTTACACCCTGCCTTGGATCGTGAAGCGAAGAAACTTCCAATGACCAGGATAGATAGGAACATGAAAGTAAGCATCTTTCAGATCCACAGTCGTGAACCATTCGCCAGGTTAAATTGACTGGGCGATGGAATGGTGTGTCAGCATTTTGAACCTTAACACTCACAGGTGGAGATTCAGCCGCCTCAGACACATGATGGGGAAAACAGCCATCATCATTTTTGGGCACCGGAAGAATTCTGAATAGAAACCTGACTGAGGGTCGAAGGTGGCACATTGCGAATGATGCACTTGTCCAGCAGCACTGTGGTCTCATATTGGAGGGTAGAATGTTGGAGAGGGTCCGTCACTGTGGTCCACACCATGCCCTGGAAGCGGGGCGGGCAGGCCTGGAATTGAATGGAGTAGCCAAGAGCCATAATTTGTAGCACCCAAGATTCCTTGGTGCAGGAACGCCAATTGCTGAATTGCTGTGGAGTGTAGGGGGGAATCAGAGAATGCTGCGTGGCCTCAGGGGCAATGCGCAGCCTGCTGGGAGGGTGGCTGAGGAGCTTGAGAGCTGACCTGTGGGGCCTGGAAAAACAAACTAACAAGCAAACTAAACAAACAACTCCATTCTACTTTTTCAACACCCATGTACAAGAAACAAAATATATACTGGGGATTACTCCTCGCTTGAGATCCTGAGCCAAAAAAACCACTTTCAAATAAAGCACTAAAAGCCCTGCTGACTTATTTTTGTCACTCATAATGGCACCATAGGAGTTGGCAGAAACATGCTCTGCTGTTGGTGGCAGTGAGAAATATGAAATCCCAATTATGCCTTAAATGATATATCCCTTTAAAAATTTTATTACAGGCCCCTTGGCAACATCAATGAGAATCAATCTGGCATTCTGACAAAAAAGTGTGTCAGCAAATGATCCCGCTACTCTGTTTCCTAACAAATCAAGGTCGAATGACAGATGACAACTTCGCCTAAGTGACAGTTTTAGCCAACTGTTTAACTGTGATCTCCAGGCCTGTTGAGTGTTGTTTGTCTTGACTCAAGGCACCTTTTGCTAGTTACAATGAAAGACAATCAGGGGAAATTCTCTAACACTTTTCAAGGCTGAAGAGGAGCAGAGTGCACGTTCAAAATTACTTCTTCTTTGTAGCCCTGCCAATTCCAATTGTCTCCTAGCAATGCATGAATCCCAATGGCCTCCCAGGTGCTACAAAGAATGGCCCTGTTTAAACCCCCCAGCACAACTCGCAAAACCTCAGCTAGCCTGTCAACACATGAAATGTAATGTGGCAGGCAGCAAGTTGCCTAGATGCCATGCTGTCCAGGGCTCTCTCTAGGGTTTTTAAGAACCCAGTCTGGATGCATAGATGGTAAATGTATTTATTTAACATGCCAGGCCTGGAAGGGGCCTGACATGGAAGCACTTTACTTCAGCAGAGACTTATTGAACAGCACAAGTGGTCAGCCTTATATACATTGCAGGACATGTGTTTCTGCCGGAGTCTGCCAGAGTGTTATCTCGAGGTCAGATTTCTGACCCTTGTAATGTTCATGGTAGTCTTCCTCGGAAGAGGTGTGGGATCCAAAGAACAGATGTCTTCCTGTGATATACTAGGAAAGGTCCAATCCCATGGATCTTGTTTAACAACTGTCAATCGCTCATTAACAAAAACAGTTGCTGCCTATCTGGAGAAACAATTAAGTGACAAACGGATTTTCAACAACTGTAGGCTATTTCGGCACTGTATGTTCTTTTATTACTGACAGGAGTTTCTAACAAATGAACCTTGTTGACCTTTTGCTTAGCCTGCTAAAGCTAATCTGCTCAGTCTGTATACAAGCTACTTCTAATGCTAGTGTTAATATAAAACATTATATAATTATCACAAAACACTTTCTTCAACTTTCCTATACAGAGTCTTCAGGTTTTGTGGAAACAGTCTATGTTGATGGCTGGGGGTGGGGTGGTTGGGGGGGTTGCTGTGATGACTTAACGAAAATAATCTGTTTACTGACTACTATGGTCATAACAAACACTTCCCTTTCTCCAAGGCAGTAAATTAGATGTATAGTTAATGATCCATCGTCTTCATTACCATCTTCAGCCTGTGTCATTTCACTCCTGGATGAAGGTATCCCGGTGATTTAGTATTCGTGAAATTGTGACTTCTGCTAGTCACCATCTTGCTTGCTGTAAAACATCACATCCGGACAAAGAGGATAGATACACTGTACATTGATGAACATATATACAGCTCTGGAAAAAAGTTCAGAAATCAATATTAAGTGGTCCCTTAATTTTTCCCAGAGCTGTATATTTGTACATTTATTTGATCTCTTCACCTTCTCTTCAGCTTCACCTGCAGATTCTCAGTGAAGGGTTAATATGAATGATCAGTGATTTTCTTTAATATGTATAACTTTGCTTTTATAGATGATTAATGCATTTCATTATGTATACTATTGCTTTTAATATGAATGATCAATGATTTTCTGAATACGTATAATTATTGCTTTTATTCTGTGCATGTGTGATATTAATTCTGCTTATGTGCAAGGAGCATACTGTGTGTTCATTATCTTGTGAGCATTTGTTATTGCCAAGTTTTACTGAGATCCAGGGCCATGCACAGACATTCTGGGGTGCAGGGGCTCAAGCAAAAAAAGGGGCACCCTACACCTCTGGGGGGGTCACTGAAAGAGTGCAGGGAAAAAGTGCAGGGGCTCAAGCCCTGTTGGGGTCTATCTGTGCACGTGGCTCCTGAGATCCCACTGAACTCGATTGGTACAAGACCTTGAAACCAGGTACTGAGCAACTTCTATATCTTGGGACGAGATACATGTTTCTAGTATAAGATATATATTGTGTGACAGAACACCAATACATATTATGAGGAGTAAAGTTCACAACACAATTAATGCAAAAGCTGCCCTCAGCAGACTTTTATTTTCAGATAGTGAACCACCTTTGATATAAAGCAAATCTAATTGGATTCTCCCCATGTTTGCATGTTGAAAACCCCTTCCCCTGTCTGCTTTTCAATGATATGTGTGTACCTGCATTGTAATTTGCGCCTACACCTGCATGTTTATGTTTGAATATTTTAACTTTCTGGTCCAATTAAGTGCATAGATAGGTTTACTGATAGATATACCCCATTACACCACCTTTCATTAATCACCATCAATGTCTCTCCATCAGTCCACCTCTGTGTAACAGACTTAATTTTCTAGTCAGATGTTCATAGTCCCTGTGCCCCATAAAAAATGGGTAGAGACTATGTCTCACCTTTTGCTCTTCACTGTTTGTATTTTTAGGATAGTGTTGTCTGTGTGGGGACAGCCCAAGCCCAACCTTCATCTCAGGCTGTCAAAACCCAACAAAGCAAGAAAGAAAAGATACAGACCTGCATATGAAGCAGATTGTCACTCATTATCTTCTCATTTATTTATATCCTGCTATATCTGTTTATATGCTGGTGTATATATGCTGGAATGCAGAAGGCATCAAGACTCCTGTCAAAAGAACTAAAATCACAAATACACTGGGCCAAAAATAAAATAAGATGCCAAGGCAGATTTTTCTTTACTTACAGTACACCGTACAGAGACAGATCTTGAGAAGTATAAACTGATAGGTCAGATTATCACTGCCACATATATAATCTAAACTATATGGGGTATGCAGCTGAACTCCAATACTTGCTTGCATCTGGCCAAGACAGTTCTCTAAGACTTCATGGGTTGCTTGACCAGAGTGATTCATTCTCAAAACAATAGTAAATTGCATTAATCCACTGTGGTGATAACCAGTACATTACATTACAGTATGTGTGCCATGTAATCCATTTCACATGATCTTAGATAGCTACTTGATTATCTCCAGAATTTCAGTCCTAACCATTCTCTCAGGTATTCATATATTCATTCATGAGGAATCACAGCACCTTATTATAAAGTGTTACCAAATTATGTAACTATATTCTCAATCAGGCTATTTAAGTTGCTGACTTGCATGCAGAGAAGTGTTAAATTCATCCAGTTATGAGAACTGAGTTGGAACGTCTGTCATATGACACCATGGCCTCCCAGAAACTGAGTTTACCACTCTGGTAAGAGGCAGTGTTAAAAGGCATTCAAATCAGCATGAGAAAAGAGATAGCTAGAGAAGCTCGGAGACAGACAGTGTGAGGCTAGGGGAAAGAAAGGCAAGTCTCCACCAGGGGAATAGGATCTCAAAGGCTAAAGATGCGTGAGACCCAAGAATGACTCCTCCAGTTTACATGGCTTTCTAAAGCTATTTTAAACCTGAGGCAAATGACTGATGCAGGTGATTTTCAAGTGCACAGCCATTGTTCCTGACATGTGGTGCCACCCCTCTCCTTGTGGTGTCACAGATTTTACATTAGCAAGCAGCAGATAAAAAGCAACACCAATAATGGAGCAGCTTGAAATTTGCAGTAACTGGGGCTTCATAGCTTTCCCAGTCAGATACCATTCCCTTCTCCTATTGGTGTCCATATATATATATATATATATATATATATACACTCACCTAAAGGATTATTAGGAACACCATACTAATAATGTGTTTGACCCCCTTTCGCCTTCAGAACTGCCTTAATTCTACGTGGCATTGATTCAACAAGGTGCTGAAAGCATTCTTTAGAAATGTTGGCCCATATTGATAGGATAGCATCTTGCAGTTGATGGAGATTTGTGGGATGCACATCCAGGGCACGAAGCTCCCGTTCCACCACATCCCAAAGATGCTCTATTGGGTTGAGATCTGGTGACTGTGGGGGCCAGTTTAGTACAGTGAACTCATTGTCATGTTCAAGAAACCAATTTGAAATGATTCGACCTTTGTGACATGGTGCATTATCCTGCTGGAAGTAGCCATCAGAGGATGGGTACATGGTGGTCATAAAGGGATGGACATGGTCAGAAACAATGCTCAGGTAGGCCGTGGCATTTAAACGATGCCCAATTGGCACTAAGGGGCCTAAAGTGTGCCAAGAAAACATCCCCCACACCATTACACCACCACCACCAGCCTGCACAGTGGTAACAAGGCATGATGGATCCATGTTCTCATTCTGTTTACGCCAAATTCTGACTCTACCATCTGAATGTCTCAACAGAAATCGAGACTCATCAGACCAGGCAACATTTTTCCAGTCTTCAACTGTCCAATTTTGGTGAGCTTGTGCAAATTGTAGCCTCTTTTTCCTATTTGTAGTGGAGATGAGTGGTACCCGGTGGGGTCTTCTGCTGTGGAGCCCATCCGCCTCAAGGTTGTACGTGTTGTGGCTTCACAAATGCTTTGCTGCATACCTCGGTTGTAACGAGTGTTTATTTCAGTCAAAGTTGCTCTTCTATCAGCTTGAATCAGTCGGCCCATTCTCCTCTGACCTCTAGCATCAACAAGGCATTTTCGCCCACAGGACTGCCGCATACTGGATGTTTTTCCCTTTTCACACCATTCTTTGTAAACCCTAGAAATGGTTGTGCGTGAAAATCCCAGTAACTGAGCAGATTGTGAAATACTCAGACCGGCCCGTCTGGCACCAACAACCATGCCACGCTCAAAATTGCTTAAATCACCTTTCTTTCCCATTCAGACATTCAGTTTGGAGTTCAGGAGATTGTCTTGACCAGGACCAAACCCCTAAATGCATTGAAGCAACTGCCATGTGATTGGTTGGTTAGATAATTGCATTAATGAGAAATTGAACAGGTGTTCCTAATAATCCTTTAGGTGAGTGTATATATATATATATATATATATATATATATATATATATATATATATATATATATATATATATATATATATATATTCTTTATTTGAAGATTGAAGCTGAAAGACAACAGCCCCCACAATGCCTTGCTATCTCTCCTCTATAGGTTTTGCTGAGCTGTGTCACTCCGATAATCTATAGGAGCTGTAATTCTTGAACCAAATTCAGACAGAAACATACACAAACAGTACAACAATTAACATCACCATCATCATCATCATAATAATAACAACATATGTACTGATCATTCTACATGCCAGTCTTGCATTTGAATATTATTACCAAAAATACATAAGGAAATAATTACCCCTATTGCTAGATTATTGAAGAAAAATAAGAAATAAGAAAAATCATTATTATTACAATAATTACTATAATAATAATAATAATAATAATAATAATAATAATAATAATAATAATAATAACAACTACATCATTATTATTATGTAGTTAATTGCCCTAGTTTGCATATTTTACATATCATTGTCCCACAGTGTTAGTTTGTGTAACCGAGTTGTCAAGCTGAGGATTTCGGGGGGTGGGAGGACATATCACAGAGTGTGTGTGTGTGGGGGGCGAATTCTACACGACAGGGATGTTGGGGAGGGATGTGTGGACGTATCAGTGGCAGATTTACAGCGGACTCAAGGGACACAATCGCAACGTAGGTGTAGCGTAAGGTACACTTATACATTTCAATTAAAGAAGTGAATTTATAGTATCACCTTATCACGAATCCTGGAATCTTGTAGAACTCAATTTCTGTAATAATTGGACGCAGACACCAATTCCAAAGATATAAATTGTCAAATTTATTCAAAACAAAGACTAAATGTAGCACTACACTAATTATACAAAATGGAAAAACTAATTAAAATTCAACTCTAGATCAACAAATCAAAAACAAATCACTTCCGTGACCAAATCAAAGACCATGGGATCGCATATGATAACACACAAATCGTTAAACAAAAAAGGTTATAAACACATTGACTACAATACCGGTTAGTAAGACGAAGGTGAGTCTCTCATTTGTATTATTAGGTAGACATTAAATAACTACGCAGGTTAGTATTTATGTCAGGTAACTTCTCGTTATATATATATCAGTCTCATTTACGTTTAGGTGCCGAGAAAGATCCTATCATTACTTGTTACCACAATTTCCCTTAACTGATTATTATTCAATGATTAAGGATAGGCAGGGCCACCAATAATCTAATGTCTATTAACTTGTGTCAATTTCAGACTAAACAGTTAAACAGGAATGAGAAGATATTTCTCGGCATTGACAGATTTTATTTCTAAAATTATCAACAAAACAGTTTAATGCAACACACATTTATATTTAAGAAAACTAAATGATATTACACATTCTAGAGTTATGAATCACAGATTTACATTTCTAATTGATTTCTCAAATGTCATGAATCATGAACTCCAAACTGTTAAACTTATCTGAACTTCGTCGCAGAGAGGCCTCTCTGTCTTCGGGCTCAGATAACAGCACACGGCACGAGGTCCGTGTGGTTTGGAACAAAGGCAGTCCGGTTGGGCTTTGTCCAAGAACTTCCACTCAGTCGATGCACCTGGAAGTTGGGGTTTCACGAAAGTAGTCGTTTCCAAACAGATTTTCCACTGGTTTGAAGGCTCCAAGGTTGTGCACAAAATCTTCCTTGTAAGCAGGGTTCCACCATAGTTACTTGAAGACGAAGTTTTTGAGGAAAGCAGGGCCCTGTTTGTTCCAAGGGTCAAGTTTCTTAAGACTCAAATAGCTATTTAAATGACTGACACTTTCGTGTACAGTCGACTTAGTCAATTGTCCAGCTGTAAAACTCCACTGATCAGGTGGGCACAGGCGGGCAGCGCAGTCTGTAAAGTTCTTTATTTAATAAAGTCCTTTAAAAGAATTCTTCGTACGGCTCAATCTCCTTCTCCCAGTTTAACTCTTCTGTTGCCGGCAAAGACTTGGTTGGTTTCTGGTTCCGGTTCTGGCAACAGAGCTACAGGTTGAGCTGTGGCAGCGAGTTTCTGGTTCAGGTGAGAGAGAGAGAGAGAGAGAGAGAGAAAGACTGTCCGCTGTTCCTTATAGTCTGTCAGATCAATAGGTGATTGGTTCCTGAGTTCTTGAGATTGGATTTCGGTTTCAGCCCCCAGTGTCCTATTGGAGGGGGGCTTGATTTATGACTGATGTCAATCCATGCCATCTTTTGGAAATGCCGGTTGGCCCGGGTTCGTAGCTCTATGTTGGGATTTCGGCTCTCGTCCATTTCAAAGAGTTTTTATCACCTACAGGCCCCTTTCTCCAGACATCTCATAGCAGAATTCCAAACAATTTGGCCTCTTCTTGGTGCCATCCTCCCCAAAACTGTCACTTTGATGCAAACCAGTTCCAAGCTGATGAGCTAAGGAAATCTGATAACTTTGGGGGGGGAGAGGTCTTCTTTAGATCAGTGCTTCAGCTCAGAGCCCAAATGCTCTTATCCAAATACACCCAACATAACGCTACATAGGCATACACATATATATATATATATATATATATATAGATAATGTAGTAATTGAAATGGTAGCCAATATTTTGGACCGTTTCACAAAGATAGAACACCTCAGAAAGTTATTTTTAAAATACCAATAATTACATGAATAATGAAAACATTAAAATCAGCCAATAATTACATTTGTGACTAACTTTAACAAAGTAGTGCTAGTAGTGTTAGATTAACCCTTTACATAGTAGAGGTTCTCTCTCTCTCAATGTCTCGATGTAACGATAAATGTCTATATATCTATATAACTATGTATGCATCTATTTCACCTCACCCAAATAATATTATTATTATTATTTTTATTTCTTGGCAGACGCCCTTATCCAGGGCGACTTACAACATAAGTGCAAAAATACAGTAAGTACAAGGCATCAATCATTACAAATTAAATTTAACTAAAACTTAGCAATTCAAAATAATACATTTTACAAATTCCAAATTACAATTTACACAAGTACAGTAAGTGAGGTCCTACATCCTGGACGGTGAAAGCTAAGTGCTGTCAAGATGTAGGGTCACAGTCAGGGGTTATGGGAAAGGGAGCAAGGAGGAAAACAAATCAAGAATGCAAGAACTGAAGTTCTATCTAGCAGGGATAAAAGGACTAATATTATAAGTAGAGTCTGAAAAGATGAGTCTTAAGTAAGTGCCGGAATGAGGTCAAGGACTCTGCCATTTTGACTTTTGGTGGGAAGGTCGTTCCACCACTTAGGGGCCAGGGATGAGAAGGAGTGGGCTCTGGAGGATCGAGAGTGGAGAGGAGGTAGAGTTAGTCTTCTGGCACTGGAGGAACGCAGTGGTCTGGAGGGGATGTATGGAGAGACGAGTGTCTGAAGGTAGCTTGGTGCAGTGTGGTCGAGACAGCGGTAGGTGAGGGTCAATGTCTTGAACAGAATTCGTGCCGGTATCAGGAGCCAGTGGAGGGAGCGGAGCAGTGGAGTAGCGTGTGCGAACCGTGGCAGAGAGAATACCAGACGAGCCGCAGAGTTCTGGATGAACTGGAGCGGGCGGGTAGTAAATGCAGGCAGGTCGGCCAGGAGGGAGTTGTAATAGTCCAGGCGGGAGAGGACCAGTGACTGGACGAGCAGCTGAGTCGTCGGTGAGGAAGGGACGGATCCGGCGTATGTTGCTCAGGAAGAATCTACAGGTGCGTGTCAGCATGATGATGTCCTGGGTGTAGGAGAGCGCTGGATCGAGGGTCACTCGTAGATTTTTAGCGGAAGAAGAAGGAGAGAGTGTGGAGGATTCCAAGGAGATTGAGATAGGGAGGTCAGCAGAAGGTGAGGAAGAGTGGGGGAAAAACAGGAGATCCGATTTGGAGAGGTTGAGCTTGAGGTGATGTGAGTATATCCAGGTGGAAATAGCAGACAAGCAGGAAGAGATGCGAGAGGGGATGAGAGGGTCAGAAGAGGGAAAAGACAAGAAGATCTGGGCATCATCAGCATAGAAGTGGTAGGAGAAACCATGGGAAGCGATGAGGGGGCCCAGGGAGCGAGTGTAGAGAGAGAACAGAAGCGGGCCCAGAACGGAGCCTTGTGGAACGCCTGTGAGGAGAGGTTGGGGAGTGGATGAGGAGCCTCGCCATGTCACTTGGTAGAACCGGTCACTGAGGTAGGAGGAAAACCAGGTGAGAGCAGTCCCAGAGATTCCAAGCTCAGCGAGGCAGGAGAGGAGGATGGAGTGATCAACGGTGTCAAATGCTGCGTAGAGGTCAAGGAGGATGAGGACTGAGGAGAGGGAGGCCGCCCGAGCACAGCTGAGGAAGTCAGTGATTGCCAAGAGAGCCGTCTCAGTGGAGTGAGCTGTGTGGAAGCCGGATTGCAGAGGATCAAGGAGTGAGTGTTGGGACAGAAAGTCAGAGAGCTGACGGTGGACTGCTCACTCGAGGGTCTTTGAGAGGAAGGGGAGTAGGGAGACAGGACGGTAGTTCTGAGGAGAGGTGGCGTCATGGGTTGGTTTCTTGAGCAGTGGGATGACAGCAGCTTGTTTAAATGCAGAGGGGAAACAGCCAGAGAGGAATGAGGAGTTGAGGAGGGAGGAGATGAAGGGGAGAAGATCAGGAGCGGTCGCTTGGAAGAGGCGAGAAGGGAGAGGGTCTAGCACACACGTTGTAGGTTTGTGACGTAGGAGGAGAGCAGAAACTTCAGCATCTGAGAGAGGCGAGAATGAAGAAAAGGAAGCTTGATCGGTGGGAGGTTTGGGTGTGATGGGAGATGAGGGTGGAGTATTGAAGAGCCTGCGAATGTCTGCAATCTTGGAGGAGAAGAAGGAGGTGAAATCATCAGCAGTGAGAGATGAGGGAGGAGGAGGGGGAGGGGGTGTAAGGAGGGAGGAGAAGGTGGAGAAGAGTTTTCGGGGGTTGTTGACAGTGGATTCGAAGAGAGATTGGAAGTAAGACTTCTTGGCTAAGGTGAGAGAGGAGGAGAATGTGGACAGAAGAGAGCGGTAGACTTCGAGGGCAGCTGGGAGTTTGGTCCTTTTCCACTTCTGTTCGGCGGCATACAGACTATTTCGGGTTGCGCGGAGAACAGCAGAGAGCCAAGGCTGAGGAGGGGAGGGACGGGCAGGACGAAACATGAGAGGACAGAGAGAGTCAAGGGAGGAGGTGAGGGAGGAGAACAAAGAGGAGGTAGCACAGTTGACAGATAGATGGGAAAAACAGTCAATGGAAGGTAAGAGGGTGAGGGCAGTGGAGGCAAGGGTGGAAGGGGAGACAGAGCGGAGATTACGGCGGAAGGTGACAGAGGGAGTGGGTGGAGTGGGGATATATTATGTATGTATTAATGTAATGTTATTGATATAGGCTAGCAATATTGGAAAAGCTGCACGTGTCTGCATTAAAGCGCAAGGCTGTTCTGCGGTTCCGACCCAAAAACCAGGCCGCACATGGACGAAGCAACGTGTTGTTGTCATGGTAACAATGCCTGATGCTTCAATCAGTGAGAATATTCAACTTGCATGATTATAGTATTATTGATATACTCTTGAGAGACACAATAGGGCATCAATGGTAGAATTTGGATGGAAAACAGGGACGTGCAGAGAGGAGGGCAGGGGCCATTACTAGCCACTGCTGATTCGCACGTCAATTTATCCACAGCCCCACGCTATAGTCTAACTCCCCCTCGTTTGAGTCTCTGCACTGCCTAGTTATTGCATGGTCTTGGTTATTAAAATAAATATTTACACATATAGGCTACATAAAGGCACCTTCAAAACACAACATGTTTAAAATGTAGCCTATCCATTTTCCCCCTCGATAGGATCGCATAAAATGCGAGAAATGGAGGCTGTAAGAGACGAAACTGAGACCAGTAAGGCTAAAGCCATATGGTCTTCTGGAGGTGCCAAGCCGGAAAGTTAAAACATGCAGTATGCGGCTTCTGGGAGCTGAGTGAAATAAGGCTAAAGCAGGTGTATTGCGGTTTCTGGAGGCAGAGCCTAGCTTCCATACAGAGCGCATTAACCTGTCCTCATTCTATTACGTTGTCTTAAATACACTACATATACATACATACAGTGAGGGAAAAAAGTATTTGATCCCCTGCTGATTTTGTACGTTTGCCCACTGACAAATAAATGATCAGTCTATCATTTTAATGGTAGGTGTATTTTAACAGTGAGAGACAGAATAACAACAAAAAAATCCAGAAAAACGTTATAAATTGATTTGCATGTTAATGAGGGAAATAAGTATATGATCCCCTATCAATCAGCAAGATTTCTGGCTCCCAGGTGTCTTTTATACAGGTAAAGAGCTGAGATTAGGAGCACTCTCTTCTGTCCACAGAAGCAATCAATCAATCAGATTCCAAACTCTCCACCATGGCCAAGACCAAAGAACTGTCCAAGGATGTCAGGGACAAGATTGTAGACCTACACGAGGCTGGAATGGGCTACAAGACCATTGCCAAGCAGCTTGGTGAGAAGGTGACAACAGTTGGTGCGATTATTCGCAAATGGAAGAAACACAAAATAACTGTCAGTCTCCCTCGGTCTGGGGCTCCATGCAAGATCTCACCTCGTGGAGTTTCAATGATCATGAGAACGGTGAGGAATCAGCCCAGAACTACACGGGAGGATCTTGTTAATGATCTCAAGGCAGCTGGGACCATAGTCACCAAGAAAACAATTGGTAACACTATGCTGTGAAGGACTGAAATCCTGCAGTGCCCGCAAGGTCCCCCTGCTCAAGAAAGCACATGTACAGGCCCGTCTGAAGTTTGCCAATGAACATCTGAATGATTCAGAGGAGAACTGGGTGAAAGTGTTGTGGTCAGATGAGACCAAAATCGAGGTCTTTGGCATCAACTCAACTCGCCGTGTTTGGAGGAGGAGGAATGACCCCAAGAACACCATCACCACCGTCAAATATGGAGGTGGAAACATTATGCTTTGGGGGTGTTTTTCTGCTAAGGGGACAGGACAACTGCACCGCATCAAAGGGATGATGGACGGGGCCATGTACCGTCAAATCTTGGGTGAGAAACTCCTTCCCTCAGCCAGGGCATTGAAAATGGGTCGTGGATGGGTATTCCAGCATGACAATGACCCAAAACATACAGCCAAGGCAACAAAGGAGCGGCTCAAGAAGAAGCATATTAAGGTCCTGGAGTGGCCTAGAAAGTCTCCAGACCTTAATCCCATAGAAAATCTGTGGAGGGAGCTGAAGGTTCGAGTTGCAAACGTCAGCCTCGAAACCTTAATGACTTGGAGAGGATCTGCAAAGAGGAGTGGGACAAAATTCCTCCTGAGATGTGTGCAAATCTGGTGGCCAACTACAAGAAACATCTGACATCTGTGATTGCCAACAAGGGTTTTGCCAACAAGTACTAAGTCGAAGGGGTCAAATACTTATTTCCCTCATTAACATGCAAATGAATTTATAACTTTTATGAAATGCGTTTTTCTGGATTGTTTTGTTGTTATTCTGTCTCTCACTGTTAAAATACACCTACCATTAAAATGATAGACTTATCATTTCTTTGTCAGTGGGCAAACGTACAAAATCAGCAGGGGATCAAATACTTTTTTCCCTCACTGTAAATAAATACACACGTATAAATAAAGGCTCCTTCAAGACATCACGTTTAAAATGTAGCCTATCCATTTGCCTCTCCATGGGATTAAACGAAAGGCAACAAATGGAGCACTGTTACACACTAAACTGAGAGAATAAGGCTAAAGCAAGTGAATAGCGGCTTCTGTGGGTGTGGAGCCATGGGCTAAAGCATGCCATGTGCGCCACCTGGAAGCTGTGAGATGTAAGGCTTAAACAAGGGCATATCGGCTTCTGGAGATGCAGAGCAGGTGGGCTAATGCATGCCTTGTGCAGCACCTGGAAGCTGCGAGCTGTAAGACTGAAGCAAGTGAATGCCAGCTTTTGGAGGGTTGGGAAAGCATATGATTAAGCAGCATTTTTATGCCACTAGTGGGGATTTGCAGTTGTTGTTCCATAGACTACAATGGTGGGCTATATCGTGAAGGCTCAATGCATATGTCTTTGTTTCCGGGAGCTACATTAAATTATTAACCTTTTCATCTAACTCACCCAACTTGGCACATCAAAACAACTGGGATGATATACACAGCTTAACTATAGGTAACTCCTGAATCTTGAAGACCAATGTAAAATACTGTACCACAATCCTCTATCTGCAGAGTCAAAGTTGGTTTGCAGTTTTTGACAGATTTATTGAGTATCCAGATGATTTTCCCTCCAAGAATTACTGCTCACTACTATCCCCAATTTGTGTACTAATGCTTGCATATAGATGATAAATAACCTATAAAAGTCTTGTTAATAACATCTTATCATATAACCATTAATATGTGTGTTATAACATGTAAATACTGTATTTTATAATATACTGTATATATGTGAGGGAGATGTAACTCAATACTAAAACCTCAACTTTGTTGCCAATGACTATAACATTCTTGTTTCTGATTGCAATAAGTTACTTACATTTAAGATGATACCTGTTGAGCACCCTCACTTTTACATTCCAATCATAATTTATTCAATCATTTAGAAATATTTAAATTGGAATGTTTATGACTACATTAATACAGCTTATTAGGATGGTTATTCATCATCTGGTATACATACTATTAAACTGTAATTCATATATCCTTATTATAATTACTATTAACATTGAATAGGCATGCTTCTCTCCAATGCATATCCTTCACAGATAATTAAAACAAAATAATACAAAATCCCAATTAAATATTCAAACTAAGAGCTTTGATAGCTTACTCTCTGGCTTAAAAGGTTGATAAAATAAATTACAAGTATTGGGACTAACACTATCACTACAAAGACATACAGATCAGTGGTGTAGTCTACATGATACGCAGGCATATGCTGTATGCCCACGAGGATTTCCCGTATGCCCACTATAAAATGAGCAGTGATACGTAACATTCCTTTTTTATTTTCACAATAAATAATCAATTTACAATATCAAATACATTTATATTTCAAGTTAGGGACTTACAATTTAGGCTTCAGTTTAATTTTTCTATGTTAAAGAAATAGGAAAATCACGTGTGACCTTAAATAACTAAGCAAACTGAATGGAAGGAGGCAATATGCGCTATGGACATCTCAGGTGACAGAAACATTTTCAGCTCACGGTGCACGCAACCAACTCTAGCTACATGCCCAGTGTAGCCTACTAGGTAGTCATCGTTGCATGCATCTGTGCATGCAACATGAAGCGAAAACAGGAAACACTATTTGAGAGTTTTAATAAACTGTCTGTAATCGAGTAGTTTAAAGCTATGCTGCACTTTGTTCTTCATATTAATTGTTTACAGACCAGTGTTCATACAAGGTCCCTAAACCTCCGCATACAGAAATAATACTTTAATTCAGATTTGTTTTCTGCTGACAAGTTGTGTCTTATGCAGTTTGGGGCTGGTGGATGACTTATGCGTAATGTGTCTGACAAGCGTGTCCCATATTGCCACAGCTTCAGCATTGGGTGGACCTCCATATCTCTGATGAGGTGGCTGTGGTTGGTAATGAATGTCTTGCGCCTCTGCTACTGTAGGCAACTTGATGTAGCTGTTCATCATCCTCTCCTGTATGGCAGTGCACATCATCACATATAAACAGTGAACGGTGGTCTTGCGGACTCCGACTGGCTCTCCTGCCACCCTGTACTCTGCGCCACTGGACAACTTTTAGAGCGCAAAGGCTGTGCACTTTCGTGTTGAAACTGGAGGATGGTGGTTTGGCATTCTCAGCCCTTCAAAGGGTCCAATCACTCGGCACAAACTTTCTCAGGTAGGCTTGGGTTTTCTGAAATGTCCATTGCTGTCATCTTTGGAAGGTAACACGAACCGTGGCGATTGACACATCAAAATTATGACAACTTGCCCAATATTAATAGGTTCTACATGTTCCGGGCCTTGGGCTAAGCTGGACAGCCATCAGGAGTAGCTACAAGTCGAAGTGTGTCGAAAATATTTATATGCGCAAATAAACTTTTAGGAGAAATCAACAATGGAAACTCAACATTTCCGATATTTTATTCGACAATACAGAATGCATGCGACAAAGTGATTTTGCACGAAATTATAACAAAATGTTAATGTTTTTACATATTTTGTTCACTACGAGTCTGATGGAAACGCACCTTGGCTTGTAAAATGTGCATATACTTTTTATGCGAGCTTAAGAATTGTCACACAAAAGAAGTTTGATAAGATGACTGGAACCTAGCTATTGAAAGCCCTTGAATTTTAATAATCTCTGTCTGAACCCACATATTTTCTGCATCTTAATTTTGCAGTATGTTAAAAAATGTTGAAATGTTTGGAAATGTTTGTGTAGCTGGTGCGGTCGGAGCTCCCGCTCGGGATTTAAACTGCACACCTCAGCTGCACTGCAGCAGCTTCACCCAAAAGTATGTTTAGCCCACTATACAGAGAAACTGAATATCATTATAAAGGAGGCTTAACACTGTATTGATTTTCTTGAGGGGTCACTTTTTACGTCACTTTTCATATACATAATGAATCCTGTTACGTGTGCATGTGCGCCCACGTGCATTTGCGGTAGGGGGCGTGGGTGGGGGCCGGCACAGGAAGGAGGGTGGCTTGGTAAATTGACTGTATGCCTACAACTTCATACTAGACTACACCAATGATATAGATTAATCTCCACCTTGGATGAAAGTGATTTGTGTCCCGATAAAAAAAATCGTTAGGGATTTCATGAACAGTACAACCACAGCTTTTGGAAATCAATATGTTACAATACCCTTTCAATTGCCCACACTAATAAAATACAAATACAATGGTGGACAAACAATGTAGCATGCAATTACATTGGTGCCTTTTGGTGCCACCATTTCTGAATTCTGTAGCCCTGGCAAAAAATCCCACCAGGTTATCCATCATGTTGGGCTCTAGCATCCCTGTCATCACAGGTATTTAAGATATCTCATCACTTGATTAATCTATCACTGTACTTCAGCTTTGCTTTGCTTTCCTAACAATGGCACACAAAAAAGGGAGTGAATCATTTTGATTCTCCCTTTGTTTGGTCTTTCTGTTTTCTGCTGTGTTTTTAAGGAAGTATACAGCAGAGAGGAAGGGGTGACTAACACTGGTCTGTTTATCTCTCACATAATTTTTGTTCTCTTTTTTTATGGGTCACTCCAAAGACAGGCAAAAACAAATGTCATCTTTATATATTTATTTTCCTCATTAGTTTGTTTCAAATAAATGTAGACACTTGTAATTGTAATATGGTTTGAATTCAATAGGGATTTTATGACTTTACAAAGTGCATAACTGGGCTTGTACTGTGAGAAAAGAGGACAAATAGAAAGTTATTTCTTTCAAAAACAATTTATCTTAATGCTTGGACTCAATATTTAATAAACTCTACAGGGAACTATTAGTAGAAGGTAGCAATTCCAGCCAGGAATGCAATCCAGATGATATAGCTAAAGACTCAGAAGGAAGCAATTTCAGTTATCATGTTCTGAAGGCTGTTAATAAATCAATTTCAAGATTAAGGTCTCATCAGGAAATCTTTACTTGTAATTAAACAAATATTATCTAAATTAATATTAATATTAAACTAATTTAAAAGCAGATTCATACTTTCTTGCATAAGAATTAGACTTTTTCCATAAAGCATTGTTGTCTAATATTAATATGATGGGTATTTTCTGGCTTTGTGTGTTTTATGAGGACAAAATACTGCTTGGAATACAAAGTCACTGTATAATGTAAAATGTATAATGATATGAAATTCAATACTCCATGAACAACAATGGAAATTGTTTACTTTCATATTGAAGTAACTTAAAGATTTCAGAAGACATTAGGCTTTGTAGTTTTCCCCGACAAAAATAAAAAAATATAAAATATATATCAATAAATACATACAGCATTTGATTTCTCAAGGTCCCGTTAAAGATAGTGTCATGCACTTTAAAGTATAATGTGACACATGGACATTTCTTTTAATTTTCACTAGCATTTTTTTTCCCATTGGATGTATTTTTCTTTGCAATTAGATTAGGGTTTTAGCTTTTATTGTCCATCTTAATTAGAGGCGATTTTAGTTAGGTTTGCCCAACTTGTATTGATTAACTGGATAAATAAATACTTTTGACTTATCTGTGCCTATTGTGGTGTTCTGGGTTCCTGGTCCGAGCCTGCACATGGGGTGTAGTTGGTGGCACGAGTTCCCTCCCTCACAAAACCGAGGGTGGCATGGTCGGTCAAGTGCCCTAGCTAAATTGCCACCCTTAGCTGGTGACACACCACAACTGTCGACTTCTGGTGGCAGCGCCTAGTTTCCATACAGAGTGCAATACAGGCTATATGAACCTGTAAATACACTTCATATACCTGTTGTTGCCGTTTATTAAAAAAGTACACAACGCAAGAAGAGTACCATTACACTAGTAATACACCAGGAAGGAAGTAGAGAATCAAAAACAATTGATAGTATGGGTCAAGTAAATGCATGTTCTGTGGGGGTTACCTTGGAGTTTTGACTCCCTGTGACATCACCTGTCATTTGTGTTCACTCTTCAGAGCTTGACTGGAGACTTTTGTTTCTTTGTTTTGTTTCTACCTCCGAATTTCCCAATTTAACCTTCACCAGCTGGTAGACTGAGCAATCGAAAAAGGGAAGTGGGTCTTTCTCTTGAAAATGCGGGGACAATAAGATCCCCAATTTGGTCATTTGAGACATTGCTTACTGAGCTATAGGCTCCTTTAAATTGGCACTGCTGCAACAAAAGAAACATATTTTAAAATAGTATTGTTAGCTCAACAAGTACATCTGTGCAAGTGTTCTCTAAAGAAGGCTTGTTATTATCTGGTATACAGAATCTTGCAGGTTGTAAAATATGGACTAGCTCAAACTATTGTAAATGGAGATTTATTTAAATTTGTTGGAGATAACTTTGTTGCCATAACATTATGACCACCTAGCCTAATATTGTGTAGGTCCCCCTTTTGCCAGCAAAACAGCAGTCCTGTAAGTTGTGAGGTGGGGCCTCCATGGATCGGACTTGTTTGTCCAGCACATCCCACAGATGCTCGACTGGATTGAGATCTGGGGAATTTGGAGGCCAAGTCAACACCTTGACCTCGTGATTCATCAGACCAGGCCACCTTCTTCCATTGCTCCGTGGTCCAGTTCTGATGCTCACATGCTCATTGTAGGCGCTTTCGGCAGTGGACAGGGGTCAGCATTGGCACCCTGACTGGTCTGCGGCTATGCAGCCCCAAACGCAACAAACTGCGATGCACTGTGCGTTCTGACACCTTTCTATCAGAACCAGCATTAACTTTTTCAGCAATTTGAGCTACAGTAGCTCGTCTGTTGGATTGGACCACATGGGCCAGCCTTCGCTCCCCACGTGCATCAATGAGCCTTGGACATCCATGACCCTGTCGCCGGTTCACCGCTTTTCCTTCCTTGGACCACTTTTGATAGGTACTGACCACTGCAGACCAGGAACACCCCACAAGAGCTGCAGTTTTGGAGATGCTCTGACCCAGTCGTTTAGCCATCACAATTTGGCCCTTGTCAAAGTCGCTCAGATCCTTATTACCCATTTTTCCTGCTTCTAACACATCAACTTTGAGGACAAAATGTTCACTTGCTGCCTAATATATCTCACCCACTGACAGGTGCCATGATAATGAGATTATCAGTGTTATTCACTTCACCTGTCAGTGGTCATAATGTTATGGCTGATCGTTGTATATGCATGCATATTCATAGCTACTTACATGCATAACAAGCAGGCGGTACACCTCCCTCAAAGCCTAATCATTAAGAGACTTTATATATATATAAAAAAAAAAATTAAACACTCCACGTTTGCTTTTCTGTACATGCATGTATACAACTTTTGCTATGACACTTACTGAGAAGGGTTGCAAATGCAGATTTACAACATAATGGGGCGTTCTACAGGACTGACAGGTAACTCCCTTGACAGCGATCTGCTCCAGTAAACATGAATCCAACTTCCTCATCATATGGAACCTATTACAGAGCTTGACAAGAGCCAGATACCCAACTGAGCAAAATTATGCCTCAGTTGAAAGCCCTTGTATGTGATTCAGACTTCATCAGATGTCTCATAGCAACGCACGCGTTATTATAATAACAATAACACTACTTACGAATGCCTTGATCGTTACTGTTCGCAGATGTCCAAGTACTGCACGTCAAAGACACAGAGGCCTGCCATATTCGAATGCATACACATGAGGAACAGAGAAGTGGCAAAACAGCAAGCACAAAACAGAGGGGGCACAGGCACTATCCCAATTTGTTAATTTGCTTGAAGTTTTTTTTCATACTGCGGCCTGGTAGAGGTATCGTGGACTGCCACAATATGAAGTACACAGCCAACGTTTGGCGTATATAAGACATACATTAAAATTCTTTCAGCTGTCCTGTAGTGTATGTGTAAGCTCTTTAAAGATATACTATGGAAAGGAGGGGCTGACACACAAAATATTTCATCTGGTTAGAATGAATTGTTACCCTGTACTTTTACGTCAAGGGGTAGACCACTGCTCTCCTTGGGAAGACTGCTGACAGCTCAGGTTTTTGATCCTGCCATTGCCTCATCCATCAGTCATTTCAAGTATTGTAAAACCTGGGACATGCTATTGATTTTAGGCATAATATAAACCAGTGTTAGAAAGCTGTTGTCTAGCTGGTGAAATACCGCAATTGAATGCTAGGGTATAAGTAGATACTATAAAGCATCATACCATCATGATGACAAGAGATAGTTTGATTTTTATATCAATTCGTTTTTAAATGTACTTAAAGGGGATATCAGCACTACTTGTGTAATTTTGGCTAGGGTAACCCCCCCACACACCTCATCTCTAAGAAGCCTGATATTTAATTAATTGGATGAGGCTTTAACCAGGTTCAGCTCAAGTATGTGATGCAGAGGAAAAGGAGAATAAGACAATCCGAAAAACATGAACAAAGATATTCTTAGCATTTTGTTTGCACTCATAAAATATAAAAGACTCATGAGCAAATTAGAGCAAATGTTTTGAGGGGCAGTAATGGAACTACCATTAATTTAGCAAAATGTCATTTTGCTTGAAATCATGATATTCCCAACTAAAAGGAAACACAATTTCCCTTCCTTTCAAACAATAAAAAAACATTCTCATCTTAAAATTAATCTGACCAACCTTTTTTTATTATATTTATAGATAAGTATTATCACTTCTTTCTCCTTAAAAATGTATATTGCAGTCCTTCATATTTGTATACTTTGGAGAGGAAAACAGGGTGTGACCCATAAAATGACTAGAGGCTTGATGGGTCTGATTCACATCCTTTAAAATATGATCTTCATGAATTCAAATGTCCCAGTCTATGACTCACTGAAATTGTGTTGTACCTTTGGATATCTCATCTGGATTGGATTCCATGCTGGAATTGCTACCATCTGCTAATAGATCACAGTAGAAATTCGAATGTACTGCATATACATAAAGAGTGTTTTTCCAGAATTCAATCTAATTAGCTTTAGTTAAAGAGACTCTAAATACCCCTCTCTAAGTGGGCATGTAACTTCTTAAATTGATCACTAATCAATAAGTGCTCCTGGGAGTCTAGATAAAACTATGAAGTCCAGAGTTGGCTCCAGACTCAAAGCTGCCTACACAGATTCTTCAAACAGAAATGTAAAACATGTATATGATGTCTGATGTGTTGACTTTAATCTGTTTTATCATTTTAGTATATTAAAAAAAATGGTTTAAACTTAAAGTAATGGTGAATGTTTTATGAATAAGGTCTATAATCTTGAGTACAAATTACATTATTTTTTTTAGCACATGGCATGAAAGCCAACGCAGGGGCAATTTACTTGAAAGCTTGTGATATCTTGATAAAACGCAAGGGAAATAATAGCTTTTTAAATTGATCGCACGCGTTGGCAGTTGGAAAGCACTGACTGAAAATGTCGAAAACAGAGCTTGAGCTAAAAAGCACATCAGCAACACAGCAACAGCGCACTCTGAAAGAGAAAGTGTTATTAGTAACATGATCAGTAGACAAGTGTTACAAATGGCTGCAAAAAAGGATAGACAGTGACACTCACAGGCCACCATTTAAGCTTTTAGGATCACGCAATTACTTTGAAGAAATTACCAGTAATTGTAGTATTACAAAGAGAGAAAATGTGCCTCCAAATCTGAGGGGTTGATTTGTATCTATTTTCAGCTTGGTTGTACTTTGAAAAACAAAATCCCGAAAAGTAAATTGCATTAAAGTAAGAATATATTTATTTGGTCAGATTTTCCCTATTCTTCCATGTGCAAAACCCAAAACACATTCATAACATAAACACAGATATGTGTTTCTTCATTTTTAAGCTGCACAGCAGAGTTAGGAATTAAAAACAAGTACAGGGCAGCTGTACAAGTCTAATGAGATCAACACTTGGCAAGATTGTGGAAAAATACAAACTCAGTTATTTGGCTTGACATTTAATCAGCAAAGTGAAAAGGATGACAAGATTTTATTTTGGCACACCATTGTGTCCACTGAAAATAAACAGTGTATTATGCGGTTTCTTTATACTTTTTAAGCCTTTAAAAAAATCTTTTGAGTGCAGGTTTAAAAAAAAAAAAAAAAATGTAGTGACAGGAATTGCCATTGTGCATTGTACAGATGTCCTGCTTGTTATATGTTACATTGTTATATGAGAGTAATTAATATTGCTGTGGTTTTTACCTGCCAGGAAAGATGGGAATATGCAATCTAATGCTTGTATTTTTTAAACATTTATTTTAAACTTTGAATTGGTGACTGATTCTCATTTTATACAAGCCCATTTGGACATTTTGATTTCAGTCACCTGAGTTGAACCCTCAAGCCCTTGTACCACCATGGAAGATGTAAAAACAACATACACATTAACTCTGAAATGTCATTTCATGCCATGTCATTCCATGCACTATTTGATCCCCTGCTGATTCTGTACATTTGCCCACTGACAAAGAAATGATCAGTCTATAATTTTAATGATAGGTGTATTTTAACAGTGAGAGACAGAATAACAACAAAAAAATCCAGAAAAACGCATTCCAAAAAAGTTATAAATTGATTTGCATGTTAATGAGGGAAATATGTATTCGACTTAGTACTTGGTGGCAAAACCCTTGTTGGCAATCACAGAGGTCAGACGTTTCTTGTAGTTGGCCACCAGGTTTGCACACATCTCAGGAGGGATTTTGTCCCACTCCTCTTTGCAGATCCTCTCCAAGTCATTAAGGTTTCGAGGCTGACATTTGGCAACTCGAACCTTCAGCTCCCTCCACAGATTTTCTATGGGATTAAGGTCTGGAGACTGGCTAGGCCACTCCAGGACCTTAATGTGCTTCTTCTTGAGCCACTCCTTTGTTGCCTTGGCTGTGTGTTTTGGGTCATTGTCATGCTGGAATACCCATCCACGACCCATTTTCAATGCCCTGGCTGAGGGAAGGAGGTTCTAACCCAAGATTTGATGGTACATGGCCCCGTCCATCATCCCTTTGATGCGGTGCAGTTGTCCTGTCCCCTTAGCAGAAAAACAACCCCAAAGCATAATGTTTCCACCTCCATGTTTGACGGTGGGGATGGTGTTCTTGGGGTCATAGGCAGCATTCCTCCTCCTCCAAACACGGCGAGTTGAGTTGATGCCAAAGACCTCGATTTTGGTCTCATCTGACCACAACACTTTCACCCAGTTCTCCTCTGAATCATTCAGATGTTCATTAGCAATTCAGACAGGCCTGTACATGTGCTTTCTTGAGCAGGGGGACCTTGCGGGCGCTGCAGGATTTCAGTCCTTCACGGCGTAGTGTGTTACCAATTGTTTTCTTGGTGACTATGGTCCCAGCTGCCTTGAGATCATTAACAAGATCCTCCCGTGTAGTTCTGGGCTGATTCCTCACCGTTCTCATGATCATTGAAACTCCACGAGGTGAGATCTTGCATGGAGCCCCAGACCGAGGGAGACTGACAGTTATTTTGTGTTTTTTCCATTTGCGAATAATCGCACCAACTGTTGTCACCTTTTCACCAAGCTGTCTTGTAGCCCATTCCAGCCTTGTGTAGGTCTACAATCTTGTCCCTGACATCCTTGGACAGCTCTTTGGTCTTGGCCATGTTGGAGAGTTTGGAATCTGATTGATTGATTGCTTTTGTGGACAGGTGTCTTTTATACAGGTAACGAGCTAAGATTAGGAGCACTCCCTTTAAGAGAGTACTCCTAATCTCAGTTTGTTACCTGTATAAAAGACACCTGGGAACCAGAAATCTTGCTGATAGGGGATCAAATACTTATTTCCCTCATTAACATGCAAATCAATGTATAACTTTTTTGAAATGCGTTTTTCTGGATTTTTTTGTTGTTATTCTGTCTCTCACTGTTAAAATACACCTACCATTAAAATTATAGACTGATCATTTCTTTGTCAGTGGGCAAACGTACAAAATCAGCAGGGGATCCCACATTTTCCAACAACCATTAAGTAGTGGTAGTTATGTCACTCAACATATTTTTACTTATAACTTGACGAGAGAGAGAAATAGTATGCAAAGATTATAGTTCCTTTGAACGCAAGATAACTTTGCTTAGAAGTCACTGTTTGGGTAGATTTGTCTAAGTTCCTTTAAGCATTCATTTGAAAGAGGATTTGCTTTCTGAAAAGAGACAGAAATAGAGGAGCATGCACTGTGTGCTCTTCAATATAATTTGTCCTTTTTGATTCCAGGGCAGTTACAATTTAATATTTTGCAGTTAGGTCACAGCTAAGGGTGGCCAATTTAGCTGGAGCACTGCATCGACCACACCACCCAATGTTTAATGAGAGGGAACTCCTGCCACCAACCACACCCTGCGCGCAGGTTCGGACCAGGACCCCAGAACACCACAATAGGCCCAGGTAAGCAAGTTAAATTTATTCCAGCAAGCAGAAATAGAAGTAGGGCATGAAGTCTGCAATCACAAGACAGGTTTTATGGATTTGTAATTTTGTGCACTAACTAAAATCTCCTTTAATTAAAAGGGGCGATAAAAGCTAAAACCCTAACCTAATGAAAAATACATGAAAGGAATCCAAAATGCTATTTAAAAAATTATATATATATATATATATATATATATATATATATATTACACACACACACACACACACACACACACACACACACACACACAATAAAAGTAGCTATACACCACACTGTTCCTTATCAAGTATTAACAAGAATCTCAATGTTTTTCCATAGGCAAAAGAAACCAGATATACAATCACGGTAAGTATTTATCTAATCACTATAATAATGCTTTGTTTGGGAGAACAATTTCCTGGTAACCAAACAGTGTAATCTGGAATAATGGTCCATTCCTCTCAATTGCGGTTGCAGGAGCTCTCATCAGGTGAGTGGAAACGTTGTTAGGTGCGCTATACACAGGGGAATACAATGTTAATCTTCTTGGTCTGTTTTTGCAGGTTTCAAGCCGCCCTGCCAACTGCTATGAGAAACACCCCACAGCAACACAACCTTCAGGTTAGCAAGTCCTGTATGTAAACAACTATATATTCAAATGTTGTTCCTCAACAGATTATAGTCCAAAGAAAGGAGAGAGGAGGAGAATGGCAGGAAATCAACCCAGCAGCTTGGCGTCTTAAGCTTCTCTGTGCCTGCTTCCACACTCTGTGGAAATAGAAAAACCGAAAGTGCACTCACTGCAGCCTCTGGAGGAATCCATCCCTCTCTGCTGTGCACCACGTCTTTCTTTCTGCCCTTCCGTGTTGATGCTGCCTCCTGCTGCCCGCCCGCCATCCACAAGCCGGCTGCCCTGCTGTCCGGTTTCCAATGCAGGGAACTCTCTCCCTGATCGTATCCGACGCTCTGTTTTATCCTCTCCCAGGGCAGGGTGATTACTGAGGATGCTTGGTGTTGGAATGCAGGTGGACCCAGGTGAGTTGTGCCGCGGTGATTCGCTCAAAGGAAAACAAATTATAATAAGGCACAAGTGCAAACAATCATAATACTAATGAATAAGAAATTAAACAATGTGAAAGAAAATCAAAACACAAAATGAAAGGCAATATAATTCCAAACAAAACACACACAACCATATTGAATAAAGTGAAAGTGAAATATAAATGTAATAACAATTAGTGATTTAAAGAGCTCATTAACACTGTCCATGACAGTTATCTTTCAAATCGAAAGCATTGATCAAAGGGGGAGGGGTTAGCTCATTACCCATAGAACCTTATTGAAAACATATTTCTGTCCAAGCTACCGACAGGCCCCTGTGTGAGTCACTCAAACAGCCCCTTCCTGCTGTCTGTTTGTATATAATGTGACACGCATACAGGCACTTCTCCTTTTTTGCCGTTTTTGCCCTGAGACCAGGTTGTATACCGCAGAGCTCTTAAAACTCTTTTTTATAGCTTAGTTTTGAGTTATATAAATGTATTTATAATTACTCTAGCGAATCACTGTAAATATTAATTATTATTATATATATCGTGTTTATTAATACATAGTTTCAATTCTACAACAGCAAGAGGTCAATAAAGGAGGAAATGAAACAGCAAAAGGGCAAAAATGGAAGTATCTTAGAAAACAAACAAGATTTGTCAAATATTCTAAATGAGTTCAGAGGTTTTTACAAAAGAAAAAAACAGATACCATGCCACAGGTTAACAATCAGTCCAGTCAAACCCTAACACATCAGGATAAATGAGGAGGAGGTACTAAAGGGACTAGCAGAATTAAAAACAAAACAAATCACCAGGGCCAGATGGTATATTTCCAACAGTACTTAAAGAAATGAGGGAAATTATTTATAAGCCGCTAACTGAAATATTCCAAAAGACACTTAGAACAGGGGATGTGCCAACTGACTGGAAGATGGCAAATGTCATACCAATCCACAAGAAAGGAGACAAAACTGAGCCAGGAAATTACAAACCAATCAGTCTCACCTGCATAAAAAAAATATTAGACAGAAAATAGAGGAACATCTTAATGAAAACCATATTCTTGGAGATAGTCAACATGGGTTTAGACAAGGCAGATCATGGCTTAATCTATTGGAGTTCTTTGAACATGCAGCTGCAACTGTAGATCACATGAAAGCATATGATATGATAGACTTTCAGAAAGCTTTTGATAAGGTTCCACACTAAAATTGGAAGCTGTAGGCATTCAGGGTAATGTAAGTAGATGGATTATGAACTGGTTGATGTATAGGAAACAGAGGGTGTCCATTAGAGGAGTTGCTTCTAACTGGAGTGAGGTTGTTAGTGGAGTTCCACAGGGATCAGTACTAGGGCCTTTGCTTTTTCTAATCTGTATTAATGATCTGGACTCTGGGATAGTTAGCAAACTTGTCAAATTTGCATATAATACTAAAATAGGTGGCTCAGCAGATACAATCTCAGCAGCACAGGCTATTCAAAGGGACTTGGATAATATTCAGTTGTGGGCCGACACCTGGCAGATGAAATTCAATGTGGACAAGTGCAAGGTATTACATGCAGGTAACATAAATGTCCACTATAATTACACTATGGGGGGAATAGAACTAGATGAAGTAATGCATGAGAAAGACCTAGGAGTCTATGTGGACTTCTCACTTTCTCCATCCAAACAATGTGGGGAAGCAATACAAAAGGCAAACAAAATGTTAGGGTATATTGTCAAAGTAATTGGGAAGTAATGTTGTACAACATTACAATACAATGCACTAGATAGAGCTCATCTGGAATACTGTGTACAATTCTGGGGCCGTTTGCACAAAAGGTCTTAAAATCAGTTTGGTCTTAAATTGAAGTCATTATTTAAGCCTACCCTACACCAGGCTTAAATGGGGAAAAGGTATCTCTTGCTATAGAAACTGACATGAAACCAACATGGCAGTACATATGCCAGGTAATTTAGATTTTTTTTATATGAAAGAATGACAACTGTATTTACAACCAACAACTCTTAATAAATTACAATAATACTTTTATCCTTCCCCATTTAACTCAAATCTTGCCATTTATACTTTAACATTTTGATATCTAGATCAAGTTTTTCCCTTTACAACAAAAGATTTCCCTTCTGTAGTTCCAAAAATTCAACGTAAAGGTCCTCTCTTTGATCCTAGTTTTTATTTTTTTTGTTTGAATGGGGCAGACATCTTCAGAATCGTATTATTAGTATTATTAAATATGTAAATGTCCTGTTGTTATGTAGTCGGTAAAACAGATGTAAAATAAGCAATATATATAAATAATTGTAACTATACAAATAAGCATACTTTAAAATGAGTATTTGTATTAAACACCACTCCCAAACAATATGCATATTATGTGATGCATTTATACACTCACCTAAAGGATTATTAGGAACACCATACTAATACTGTGTTTGACCCCCTTTCGCCTTCAGAACTGCCTTAATTCTACGTGGCATTGATTCAACAAGGTGCTGAAAGCATTCTTTAGAAATGTTGGCCCATATTGATAGGATAGCATCTTGCAGTTGATGGAGATTTGTGGGATGCACATCCAGGGCACGAAGCTCCCATTCCACCACATCCCAAAGATGCTCTATTGGGTTGAGATCTGGTGACTGTGGGGGCCAGTTTAGTACAGTGAACTCATTGTCATGTTCAAGAAACCAATTTGAAATGATTCGACCTTTGTGACATGGTGCATTATCCTGCTGGAAGTAGCCATCAGAGGATGGGTACATGGTGGTCATAAAGGGATGGACATGGTCAGAAACAATGCTCAGGTAGGCCGTGGCATTTAAACGATGCCCAATTGGCACTAAGGGGCCTAAAGTGTGCCAAGAAAACATCCCCCACACCATTACACCACCACCACCAGCCTGCACAGTGGTAACAAGGCATGATGGATCCATGTTCTCATTCTGTTTACGCCAAATTCTGACTCTACCATCTGAATGTCTCAACAGAAATCGAGACTCATCAGACCAGGCAACATTTTTCCAGTCTTCAACTGTCCAATTTTGGTGAGCTTGTGCAAATTGTAGCCTCTTTTTCCTATTTGTAGTGGAGATGAGTGGTACCCGGTGGGGTCTTCTGCTGTTGTAGCCCATCTGCCTCAAGGTTGTACGTGTTGTGGCTTCACAAATGCTTTGCTGCATACCTCGGTTGTAACGAGTGGTTATTTCAGTCAAAGTTGCTCTTCTATCAGCTTGAATCAGTCGGCCCATTCTCCTCTGACCTCTAGCATCAACAAGGCATTTTCGCCCACAGGACTGCCGCATACTGGATCTTTTTCCCTTTTCACACCATTCTTTGTAAACCCTAGAAATGGTTGTGCGTGAAAATCCCAGTAACTGAGCAGATTGTGAAATACTCAGACCGGCCCGTCTGGCACCAACAACCATGCCATGCTCAAAATTGCTTAAATCACCTTTCTTTCCCATTCAGACATTCAGTTTGGAGTTCAGGAGATTGTCTTGACCAGGACCACACCCCTAAATGCATTGAAGCAACTGCCATGTGATTGGTTGGTTAGATAATTGCATTAATGAGAAATTGAACAGGTGTTCCTAATAATCCTTTAGGTGAGTGTATATTGTTTAAAATAACAAGTGTTTCAGCACAGTGAGGTTTGCAGAAGCTGTCACGGTAACTAGAGGGTTAGAAATGATTAGTTGCTCAACTATCGCAAGTTTTTAATTTTCAGTGAAATTTGTATTTTTTACTTTACAAGCAGCCATTTTTTTTTTTTCGTTCTTCACAAAAATAATAAGACCAGACTGCTTTTCCAGATCAGCAGGGACACAAATGGAAATTGGGCTTCAAGGCATTCAAGATAGAAAAGAGGAGACACTTCTTCACACAGAGAGTTGTCACAATCTAGAACAAATTCACTTATTGGACACCAAACGAGCACGATGGGTCGAATGGCCTCCTCTTGTTTGTAAACTTTCTCATGTTCTTATGTTCTTTATTCTGGTATTATTGAAAATGCATGGGTGACTCAGCGGCTCCGGCTCCACATCTGCTGCTGTGGTTCACTAGTATACATATTTTTTGTCTTAGATATAATGTATTATTATATCTTGTTATTGTGCAGTGGTTTTATTTTCTCCCATGTTAGGGTTTTTCTCCCACGACATGGGTCTGTCATGAGAGGGCTCCTCCTTCTGCAATTTTTGTACCACAGCCCATGGCCACAGTTATGGGAGATCTCTGTCTCCCAGCTTGCTGGGACTGATTGTATTTCACCCTGGGGTTGCGGCCCCGGTTGTGAGACTGTCCACAGGGGCCTCGGCACAGTACGGTACTCGACTTGGCCCTATGCCCAGCATCTCGCCAGCAGCAGGTATGATGTGTGCGTCCCGCAGAGGCAGAACTTGCCGGGCAGTGAGTCTATGGTGCAGGGCGGTGTAAGCTCCATTTGCTACACTGCTAAATCGTGCAACAGCACTAACTTTATTGTTCACACCTGCCGGCACTATCTACAGCACACCCAACTCCTGCCTGTGCTTGTGTTGCATTCGTCCACACAGCATCATGGAGAGGGCACGCCCCAGTGAGGTTCCACCCTCAGGTGATGGCCACAACTCCTGCACATCCAGACCACCTCCAGAGGGTGTCTGGGGACCCTACGGTCTGTGCTGTGTGCCACGCTCCAGAACCCACGTCCCCCAGAGACGGCCTGACCCTCTGTGGCTCCAGGCTCCCGCCTCTCACTGAGCCCCTCGGTGTCACAGAGCCCTTCCTTGTCCGCTCCAGCCGCAGAGACAGAGACAGGTCAGAGAGATGGCAGGCTCGGCTCCCCTCTTCTTCCCCCTCGCTTCCACTGCAGCACTCTCCACCAGTGAGATGCCGCTACAGGGGTCAAAGCGCTCAGAGCAGAGCGCCTTCTCCTGCCTCCTCCACATCCTCCTCCCTCCCTCCTGGTTCCACCACTACTGCCTCTCAGAGCAGGGGCAGTGAGCAGGAAACTTTGGGAGAAGGACGTGCTCTCTTTTGACCCACATAGAGACACTGACCTGGAGGATGCTGCGGGAGCACAGGCAGCATGCCTGCAAAGCCTACTAGCCCTCTATTTGGCTAGCTTGGCCGAGTCTGCCATACGAGAGGCTACCGTGCTTATCCATGAGATATTGGCGGTGGCTGACCAGTTGGTCTCTATCAGTGGCCTGGGGTCTGTCTGAGGCAGTAGAAGCCACTATTCAGTTGGCAAGAGCTCCCTCTAAGAGGTTACAGTATTCCTACCATTGGCAGACATTCCAGACCTGGTGCCAGGTCAAGGCCAGGACCCAGTCACCTATCCCATTGGGGTCATTTTGCAGTTCCTGCAATTGACAAGGGCAAGTCCCTGTCCATGATCAAGGTACCTGGCGGCCATCTCCGTGTGTCATGTCCGGATTGATGGCAAGCTGGTGGCATCCCTCTTCTTGGCTTTGCAATTCTTGAAAAGAGCATGCTGACTTCAGCCTCCTCACACCCTTTCCCTGCCTGCATGGCACCTTGATATAGTGCTGGAGGCACTTGCAAGGCCCCATTTGAACCACTGCAACCGCCTGACCTCAAGCTTGTGTAACTGAAGATTTTCTACTTGCAATTACATCTGACAAATGTATGAGCGATTTGCACACCCTGTCCGTACACCCCTCTTGTGTACATTTTACGGGGCTTGGGTACAGGGTTACGCTCAGGCCTAACCCTGGGTTTCTTCCAAAGGTGATATCTCCCTATAATATAATCAGGCGGGTATAGTTGATGGTTTTCCATCCTCCTCCCTTCTTTTTGGAGGAGGAGGGTCGGCTTCACCTGTTATGTTCGGTGAGGGCCCTAAGGTGATACATGGACCGCACGGAAGACTGTCGGCACTAGGACCAGCTATTTGTGTCCTATAGCTCACAAACACAGGGCCAGGCACTTTCAAAGCAAAGCTTTGGCAAAGAGGAAGTGCCTGTGTGTGTGTCACATTATATACAAACAGGAAGCAGGAATGGGCTGTTTGAGTGACTCACACAGAGGCCTATTGTCAGCTTGGATAGAAACATGTTCTCAATAAGGTTCCATGGTAAACGAGCTAACCCCTCCCCCTTTGGGAAATGCTTTTTCAGTTATCCAGGGTTGCATTTGTAACCTAGAGTTTCACACATTTTTGACACTGTTTTCAAGAGCATTGGAAACTGTTATACTTGACTGATTTGTAAATTATCCTTCTTTGAGATTGGGTACACCAGTGAGACATAATGACAGAAGTTAATTTTGTATGTGGTAGCAGACTAATTACCCATGATTTGGTGTATACACAGTTCACAAACACAATCAGGGATTCTTTCTTTGATGTAGCAAGAATAGTAATGGGCTCAGACTCATCAGCTGTATTTAAAAAAAATCTGAAGCCAGTATATTGAAATAGCAGTATTTTAATTTAAACTAGTGGGAAATGTTTCATTTGTATTTTGCTAGTAACATTGTCATATGCCTCAGGAGGTGACTTGGGGTTTGATTTGTATATGAATTGCATTATATTATCACTTACTTTTTTTATAAGTCTATATTTTCTCTTTTGCATTTTTGTTTCTCTAATCTGTGGTTTGCTTTTGCATTAATTCTTTAATCGCCTGTATATGTTTGCATATGGAGTGCCCTTCAGAAACTGCACAGCCAGGAAATAAGACACTTGTGTCACCACCTAGTGGGTAATTAGGGGGCGACTACGCAAGACCAGGCCACCTCCTTTGATTAAGGAGGGAGGAGCTCGTGTCACCCACACTTTTCTCCCCGAGCAGGCTCGACAGAATCCCAAGACAAACTCCACAGGAACAGGAAGAACAATAGCAAAAATTTATTATAGATCCAGGCAGGGCACGAAGCCTGTCCTGGAGTTTACAAAAGAGTAAATTCAAATAACCTAGCTAAAACCGCCTTTAATCCCAGGCGCTAAAAACAAGAAAAGAAAGAAAAAGAACACTACTAAAACAGACTAAAATACTAATACTATAAAATGACTAAAATTGCAATATCCTAAAAATTACGAATGTTACTTCTCCCTCTTTACTCCCACAGACACAAGCATCACTCAGCTTTCCGGGTAAGTGCACAGTTCTCCCAGGGGTCTTTCCCCCCCACCCCAGGAACCCGGCCGGCGCTTCGTTGGCCAAACAAGCACCGACAAACTGGAAACAAAAAGGAAAATTTAGAGAAGAGTTAGAACTCCTAAATCAACCGATCACATTGGCAGTCCTGCAGATGGAGTACTAAAATGTCAATATCTTGCCATACTACTAAAATGTCTTGTACTTTCTCTCTCCACAGACAGTTCCGCACAGAATAATCCCCAAGAAAGAAGATTAAAAACCAGGAGAATGATATGGCTGATTTAATAAAAGCCGTTCTCAAATACAACAGTCCAAGTCTCTTAATTGCCGCTCGAAAGTCTCTTCAGGTTCTTTTAATAAATGACCGCTACTGCACCCTCGCTACGCGACCCCAGACACCAAACCCATAGACTTGCTGCCCGAAGCCCATGCCGTCATGCTCTGCTGCTCAGTCTTCCATGGGTCTCGTCGCCGTCTCCGGGCTGCAGCTCCCCGTTATTATTTGTAATCCGTTAAAGGGAACGAATGATCCAGCTCCAAAGGTCTCCCTCTTCCTCCTTTACTCGAAAACCCGGGCGTGCAGCTCCTAAACCCTTTTCGCCGGTCTGTTTCTCCTCGTCTGGCCTCCCATCTCTCCCAATGAATCGGTCTCTCAGCCTAAATACACAGGGGTGCAGGTGATGGCGATTTAGAGAAGCGCAGGTAAGTCCAGGTGAGAATGCGGCGGGTGGCGTGCGCTCGGCAGATAAAACCAAATAAACTAATAACAGAAGAAAAGTGCTTCAAACAATATAAGGAAGAAAGAAAACAACAGACTTCATAAATGAAAACAACCAAAATCGTGAAAAATAAAGTGCACACATTATAATTAGTTAAGTGATATAATAATTAATTAATCAATAAAGTGATAAACTGCCGTGACGGCAGTTTATCATTTTATTGATTAATTAATTATTATATCACTTAACTAATTTTTGTATTATATCACTTAACTAATTTTTGCAAGAGCTGTTGGACAAGGGCAAGTCCCCGTCCATGCTCAAAGGCCCAAGCCCCATATGAGCCACTGAACTCAACTCAGCTGAAGCTAGTGTCACATCAGGGACATCAGGTCTGTGAACCAAAATCTGCGAGGCCACCAGAGCACTACTAGCAGAACTGACACTCGTTCTCGCCTGATCTTCTTCAGGACCACCGGGAGAAGGGGGAACGGTGGGAACGCACAAAGGATGCAGCGCGGCCAATTGCGAGCTAGCACGTCTATCCCCAGGATTCCTGAGTGGTCTCAGAAGGAGAATCATAGTGTGTGAAGGCGAAGCGGAGAAACTTCCTGTGTGCCTACGCAATGTTTAAGCCATATCCCTGCCAACACACAATATTGCCACAACATTGTAGCAATGTAATTTACGTTACCTCAACATTGTGTGTTAGCTGGGATGGCAGAAAGACATGGTTTTATAACTGCATTACCTTTTTATCATCCATTGTAGTATTTACATAACAGACATATATATCCATAAACACTATAAATTACTGCATTTACATGCAGGTAAATAAGTCATGAGCAGAGGTACTGTAAAAAATAGGTACTGTAACAAAAATCAACATAGCAAAACATAAAGGTCCAATTCCATTCAAGTTAAATTGCATGCATACAGAATTAACCAAAACATTCTAAAATTGTAATCCAGCTGTACCACTTTAAAGGAAATCTTGACACTTTCATGACTTTTTACCAACATGTAAACAAAGCCAATGTTATCACATACAAACAAAACAACCCAAATAACAAAACAAGTTACTGTAATTTCATTTACATTTTATATTTTAGCCTAAAAACTGTTTGCTAATGAGAAGACCGGTAAAAGTAAAAAAAGTAAAAAGTAAAAAAGTAAAAATATTTATATGTGCTGCTAATATAATTAATACAATACCACACTTTGACAGACTAACAAAAAAGAAAATAGAATAACCCCCTTTTTCTTCTACTTTCTACTAGCCAAGCATAAAATGGCAGGTTACAGGAATGGCTTTGGGTCCCACTGGTAATGACATTGCACGTTCTTAAATAATTCAATCCTATAACAGAAGAGACGCTGTGGACCAGAAACTTGCAAAGTACGACAAAACTTGCATTGTCAGCTCTTCCCATAGGTCAGGAAAGCATACTTTTTTATATTTAGTTTCTTCAGCCCATGATTCGAAGTTAATTAACGAGCATGTTTCATAGCACCTTGGACCAACACAATACTCCCCTGGCTGTGCAGGAGCTAAACCTAGCACTGTGGACAATTTTATCTTTGCAATCTATCATCTTTCTTGATAAATAGTCCAGCTGGCTAACTGCTTTAGCCTTTGTGCTTGAGGTAGGGATCAGGGTTACTAAATATGCCCTTTCTTGATCTACATGTGAACTGTGAATCCTCTATAGTAAGCCTTTCTCAAAGATTGCCGTGCAGCTGAACAATTTTCAAAGAACTCCTTTGCTAACCTCTGTCTAAAAATATCAGGTGACAACATAATATGCCGAACATTAAAATCACCAACACATTACTGTTAGTTAAACACTGGCTGTCGTGAAGTAACAAAAATTAATAATTTAGAAGACGCTTTTTTTCACAGCAATTGTGGAGACTAGGGCATAAATCAGCTACTGCTGCTACAGTCACTTCAAACAAGCCAACAAAATGCAGGGGTAAAAGGCTAAAAAGCTAGAATTGAAATCAAGGGAAGTCATATTAAAACCTGACAAGGCACTACTTAGTCCTTGTTTTGAATATGGACAAGCACTGAAATACAGTAGCCAGGGGATTCTGTCTTCTTGAGTAGAAAACTTGCTAAAACAGTCTCCAACAAATACCTTTACGAAAGAGATACTGACTTGCTATAATCCCCGCCCCCCCCAAAAAAAGAAGAAAAATCATTCTGAGGATCTTTACTTTTTGCCAGTCTATGATGTACTATACAGGTGTTACATTATTTTATTTTATATTAAACACACACACAAAGAATAAACCAATACAGTATCCCCTGCTGTGTTTCTCTTCATACTGCCATAGACATGTGTATAAGTAAATAATACATTTATAATAAATACGTTATCACAGCTATTGCAGATTAAGACCTATTTTTTTTAACAACAATGTTGTGGCAATGTTTTATCCCATGGAGAAAAGAAACATTAGAAAAAGAAAGACGAAAGAAAGCTACCCTTAATGTATACATAGAATTTATGGGAGCACACTAGAAAGTTCATGAAATACATCTGAAAAACGTGCGTTTTAATATACATCATATACATTTACATGTGTTTATATGTGAGTGCAATATATGCATAAAAACAAATTAATTTCCATACAACAATGAGAATCTTAAGAAAGTATTTGTTCACACCTCCAATTTAAAAACAAAAGATATGTAAAATCAGTAGGACTGAGAGTGAAAGCAAGAAAGACAATCTGCTCTCCATACTTAAAACTCTTTCAAACAGTCAGCATAATGGATAATAAAGGTTTTGACCTCTTTCTAAAAATTGGTACCAAAACCCTGTGACAACAATATGGTTTGCCTGCATACTCTGGTGCCTTTGGGAGGCCCAATGCCAGTTATGCAACTGTTAAAAACTGTTTTGGAAGGTGATCTCGATCATTTCACAATAGTTCTGTAAAGCTTCTACCATGGCCTACTTTCCTGTGAGTTTATAATCCCAAAAGTTGGGCGGCTGTGTAGAGAAATCTCTCCCTTTGGGACAGAAAAGGAAATGACATCACATTTATGATTAACTCAGTTTGGAAAAGACTACTATGCTTCGAACTCCTCCTCAGCCTCAGAATAGGATGCTCTTTATTTATTTGTTCAGCACAAAATCGTTTGAAACAGTCCAACATCTGACTTTCTATTGTCATTTACTCATGTTTAATGCAGTGTGGGCAACCGTTCTCTACAAGAAACAATACAAAAAAACAGTTATTTCCTGAATGTTATTTTAGCATATTATTTTATGCCTTGGCTCGTTAAAACGTTTATGGATTCTATGGTTGGTGTAAGCTTGCCATGTGTGCTTGTTCCTTTTAAACACATACATTTGACAATGCCATATTCCAATTTGCAGTCTAACAAAAAAAAAAAAAAATGCATTCATGGTTTAAGTGTGAAAACAAACCATGGGTGATCAGACAATATTTTTAGGCAGTTTAAGTAAATATTTTTCTGATTTTATTAGCAAGCCTGCAGTTACAAAATGTATTGCTCAGTATGCCCGTCTACTTTCACTAAACTTAACATTATTTGTATACATTGTAACGGGTTGGGGGCCCGTCACAAGAAAGGGCTGTATGTGGGCGGGGTCTGGTCTTGAAACACACAGTAGGGAGGCAGGCAGAGGGTACAAAACAGGCTTGCCGTTGTTTTATTGCTTCCCTTAATGGCAGGCACAGTGTCAAAAAACGAAACAAAACCTAGCTCTGTCCGAGCACTAACTAAACGTAAACAATCCCTAACTATAAAACAAACACTAACAGTAACAGTAAATGCTCGGGTCGGTAGAGCCGAACACCGGGCAGACAGAAGCATAAAGGGATAAGGCAGGTTCGTAGTCACAGTCCGTAATCAAAGTTCGTTACTGGTGGGGGGTTGTCAGACAGTCCGGGGTTCAAGAGAATGGTCCAGGTCCAGAAAAAGGGTCATAAGCCAGTGAATCCGTCAACTGTGAGCTGTGAGCTCTGCCCTCGCCCTCGCCCTCGCCCTCGCCCTCGCCCTCGCCCTCGCCCTCCTGTGCGCCTTGCTACCCCAGCCAAGCATGCACACACTGGTTCGCTTCCCGCTTCCTTTTATAGGGGAAGTGGTGGACGGGGCTATGGCCATCAGGAGCCCTGCTGGCTTCTGGGGTTTGGAGTCTTGGAGGAGAGGTTTTGTAGTCTCCTCCACTGAAAGACCCGCCCTGACCCCAGACTTGCCTCTCACACTGCCACAACATACATAATGGATATATATATATATATATAATTCGAACAGATAAGTGATATTTAATAGTTTTTTCTTAAAAGGAAATGTGCACAATTACCAAAAATGGTATGGTTATGCATTTTTAAATGTTTCTATAGCGTAAAAGTTGAATACCACTCTTTCAGGTTGATTCTAGCAACTTTCAAAACTTAGAAATGTAAAACTTACAAATAATGTCAGATGTCAAAACCCAGCATGTGTGCTTCTTCAGTTTTTCAGGATATGTTGTGTCATAACTTTGTGGAGAGCAGAAAAACTACAAATCACTGGTGTGACTGTGAAGCTCTCACTGAAACTAATGTTATCTTTCAATTTGAGAATACTACCCAAAAGGGAATGGTTAAGCCAGTTTCCATTTTATCTCATATGAAACATTATTCTACCAAAGATGCTTATAGGCTCGTGTGTGTGTCACTCAGACATCACCTGTGAATAGATTACCATCAGCCAACTATCTTGGATGGAGGACCCATACTTTGCATATGACCTGAGAGATCCAAAGGTGAAACGGCAGAGAGGAAGTTCCGATGTGTGCGTCACTAGTTATACAAATAGGAAACAGGTAGGGGCTGTCTGAGCCCTAGTGACACACACATCAGAACTTCCTCTTTGGTGTTTCACCTTTGGATCTCTCATGTCGTATACAAATTATGGGTCCTCCATGAGGTTCCATGATAAAACAAACAAAACAAAACAAAACAAACACTAACAAAGACACTCCAAACAATCTCCAAGATAATTGGCTGATGGTACTTCTATTCACAGGTGATGAAACCTGAGTTTAACAGAGTTAGGTTATAAGGTTATACACTTTGCAATCCCATTTACAATTACTGATTTGCTGTGTTCTTTTTTGTCTTTCTCTCCTCATGGCTGTTGGTGTGCACACTGATGTCCTGGTCCTGTTACTGATCTTCCACCTTGCCAGGTATGTTTGATATTAATTAACAGTCCATAGTCACAATCCATGAGTCAATCGAGTCAATATAAATCTGATAACCAGGCCTAGAAAAGGCTTATCTACATTCTCTGTCACAACATGATTTGTCTTCCTCTTGGCAACTCAAGTAATTATTATTGTCAACCGAGTGTTAGTATTTTCTTGATGATAATCATAGTTTCCATTGACAACATGAAGTGTTGCTATGTCTATGGCTGTAGGAAACACAGTGAAGATGGAGTTATTATTTTCTCCTTTTTTCCTTTCCAAAATTAAAAATCTGCAGTGATCACATTGATTCCAGATGCAATCCAACATTTGATGACTTAAATCATTCCACTTGCCTACCCTGGTTTGTATGCTAATGGCTAATGGACAGTAATGTATGTTACAGTGTGTGATTTTCATAATCAAATGTCAAAGATTATCTTAACTCTACTAGGTCTGTGGCTTTTTAAAATTGTCCAGGGGGTGGGACGAGCGTTCTACATCAGATTACTCTAACACAGTCTCTCATAGGCACTTAAAACATTCATTCCATTCATTCATTACATGTTATTCATAGCTTTCGAATGACATCAAATATGACGCATTTCTGTATAAACAGTGCTTGGTTATAGGCCAGTGGTGAGCAACCTAAATTAATCAGTGGGCCAGAAGTCTGATTGTCAGTGGATGCACTTTGGGCCGCAGGTTGCCCACCACTGCAAGCTGTGAAAGAAATGCCATCTTTTTGTCGGTGACGTACCAGAGGGGAGAAGGGGGCTGCATTCCATGCCCTATTTCACAGTCTCTCATAGGCACAAATAGCTGTCACTCTTGTAAAGGCCAGCTTTCGAATGATACCAAATATACTAACTCTGCCTCCTCTCCACTCCCCTTCCTCCAGAGCCTGCTACTTTTAATCCCTGGCCCCTAAGTGGTGGAATGACCTTCCCACTGAAGTCAAAACAGCAGAGTCCCTGACCTCCTTACATCTTTTCAGACAGTACTTTCAATGTAGTCATTTACTCTCCTGTTAGATTGCACTTATACAATGTTTTGTCATACTTCTTGCTTTGCATTGCTAGTACTCGTATTGTTTATTTTGATTTCCCCTATGCTCCTTTTCCCTTGGCCCTTGACTGTGACATAACATCTTCTCTGCACTCATCAGCTTTTACAATCTAGGATGTAAGACCTTATATATTGTTTACTGTATATTTCGTATACACTTGTAAAATGAATTATGCCTTGAATTGCACTGTATTATTGAACTTTGAATTGCTCTTATATTTTGTAAGTCGCCCTGGACAAGGGCGTCTGCTTAGAAATAAATAATAATAATAATAATAATAATAATAATAATAATAATAATAATAATAATAATAATAATAATAATAATATTGGGTATTTTCATGAAAGCTAGGCTTGTGTTCAGCTGTGTGTTTGTGCGAGAGTGCACAGAGTAGACGGGGCGCACAGTTTAGATAGAACACAGAGACTGAGAGCAGAAAGACGTGAAACAGAAAGAAAACCAAAGACAAGTCGAAAAATCTGACACTAATATAGATGATGAGTCTGTTGACAGCACTATGAAAGTCACTGAAGGCACAAGACATTGTGCTCTATGCGAGAAGAAAACCCCATGGCAATGTGCTGGCTGTGATGTGTCACTGTGCCTCATCATCGACAGGAACTGTTATAAAGATCATTGTGTGTCTGTAATTCTGTTTCCCTGTTTATTTATTTTTTATTTTTTATACGTATATTGTGGGACCCTGTTAGAATGTTAAGCATTACAGTGGACATGAAATACCCCTGTCATAATGATGCCCCCCTTAATTATTTGTGTTATTTTGCTTAATGCTTTTATAAGACTGTATGTAATTTTGAAGATATACCATACACTCACATATTCTGTAATGCAGATATTCAGGGATTAAAAGATGGTTTAGCGAGCTCAGAGGTTAGAAGAAGTTATGTTATTGTAAGAGAGACAACGTTTTGCTTGCAAATGTGCACAGTGTGTGTCATGAAGAGTAGACCGAGTTTGCAATGCGACAGGATAGTTCTACAGGGGTGCAACAATATAGTTATTGTGTTTTTTTGGTAGTCCAATATAAATGGCTGTAATTTTTATTCTGGAGTTTTTCCTTTTTACACGTTCATAAGACTTTGAAGTTTCATTGTTCAGTGTCAAAAATCTGCTTGGAGCACTTAAAAAGTGTAATATTGACAATATATTTAGTTTTTTCTTATAAGCACTATTGGTTTTCTTTCCTTTTTTTGATTTCTGTAGTAAATTTGGTGGGGCAAACACACTTATCTATGTTATTTACTGAATCTCCAGTTTGTGCTGAGTAATTCCATATAACATACACTTTAACACTTGTAGTTACAGAGTTATAAATACAAATGTGACAACTGTAAAAATCAGGCGAAAATGGGGGGGCGGGGCGGGGTAGTTGGGCTAGATCGAACACAAGCAATAAAAGCTGATGGAATTATTTAAAGGGATTCCTCAATGTTCAGTACTTGGCCCAGTTCTCTTTACCCTTTATAATAACTGCTTGGGTTCAGACACAGATAATAATACTAACATACATTTACATGCTGATGATACAATTCTATACATGTCTGGGAAAACAGTAGAGCTTGTAGAAGAGAACTTGCAGAATGCTTTTAATGTTATACAGAAGAGGTTACTTTGTGATCGACTACTGCTAAATGGATCTATATTAAATACAATGGTGTATTTATATATATAAGAATATAAGAAGAAGGCTGACAATGTATCATGGGACATTGTTACTCTTCATGGAGAGTCACTTCAGAGGGTTAAATATTATAAGTATTTAGGCATGTACATTGATTATAATCTTAAATTTAATCATCATATTGATAAACTGGTTTTAAAGATTAGACCAAAATTAGTCTCTCTCTAAAGTTGGTGATGGCTACTATTCTACCAATTTTAGATTATGGTGACTCCATTTATCAAACTGCTTGTAAAAAAATCTCAGTATAAATTAGATGTACTGCATAACTCACGTGGTAGACAGAAATACTTTAAAATTTACCCTCTAATGATAATGCTAACCTGGTTGTTCCAAGGCTGCTTACATGCAAGGGAGAACTTGCATATAGGATCTCAAATAGTTGGAATAATTTTCCTAACATAATTTGATGGTGTCTCATTACAAGTAAAGCAGGAAATCAATACCCATTTTATAATATACTGTAAATACATTTTAGGAGACACCAATCAGCACCAAAGGAGCACTCTGTAATGCTCTTGTGATACACATAATGCTTGTTTTTTAAATAAAAAATATGCTTTACATCTTAGCTGTAAAATAAATTCTCAATTTGGTGTGTTTCACATATGCACTACAACAATAATAATACCCGACTCCATGCACAAACAGCCAAAAGTTGTATTTCCAAAATATGAGAAGGATGTACAAAAAATAATAATAATCAGCATCAAATTTCACGAGCAAATTGGGAGACTTTCCCCCTCCTAGATCGATTGCCTTCCCCTTTTTTATTATTAATCCCCCTCTATGTTTTACCCCCAAATTGACCTCCTCAGAGGCAATACTTCAGGGCCCCCAACCACTGGTGCCAACCCCGCCTTGGGCTCTATAAGCCCCTTGGCTTCCCCATCACCCACCTCAAGTCCAGGGGGGAGGTCCTCCACTAGTACAGGTGCAGGGTCAGACACCTGTAAGGGAACAGACCATCAAGCCAAGTCTACACTCTCCCTGGCATCGCATCATGCAGCCTCCTAGAATCTGGAGCCGGGTCCACTCCGGGACAATACATTATTACGGAACAATACATTATTTAATTATTGTAATTCACTTTTTCAGAACCATATTCACATTTTGTCTTAAAGAAGGAAACAGTAATTACAGAATGGTATTAAGTGTATTTGTTTTATTTTATTTTGTTTTGTTAGTTATTAGATTAGTAGGTGTTTTTTAAGAATTTTTAAGAAATGTCTTTCTAATTAAATCTTTCATGACTTAAAAAACTGCACCTCCTAAATATTAGTCCTAGACTTATTTTCTTTGGTGTGTATATATAAATGAGGAAACACATACGGCCTTCCTGCTTTAGCTGTCATTCCCCTTTGCAGTATAATTTTACAATTTTACATCATTGGGTTCTCATGGACGATAGTATAGTTAAAAATGTCAAGGGGGATTGTTACAGTAGTCTGGGCACTGCTCTGCACCATGACAGTTATGGGGAGGGATATATATACTAATAAGAATTATACACTTTTTAATATGTACAAAATAATTAATTAGCAAATTCATTGAATTACCAGTGAAGAGATATCAGTCTCTTACAATTATTATTGTCTGCAAGTGTTGCAGGAGGAAGCAACATAAAACACAAACACTCATTTAATGTCCTATTAAAAAATTATATGTTGTTGTTGATTTTGCAAAACTGCAGAAGATTGTGAATCCAAATTAAAATTCCTTCTGCTAATACCACTGATAATACTATACTATACTACTACTACTACTACTACTACTACTATTAATAATAATAATAATAATAATAATAATAATAATAATAATAATAATAATAATAATAATAATAATAATTACACATGCTAGATCTTTGTACATATAATTGTAATCACTACATTTGTGCAAAAGGAAAAAATAAATCTCAGCTCCTTTTTGTGATGCTTTGTCCATTTTTAATTGATTCTGCTCTGCCTCCTCCCTTTCACACGTGAAAGCCTGCCCTGCCCATGTTGGCCAAATGACATTTGCCAACTCCATTTGGAATCTGGCTGCCATTGTGTCTCATTGCTCCAATGACAGCTATTTTAATTGCTTAGACACAGGGCAACCTGAGCCAAACAATTCTTCGGTAACTGAAGTACACCCAGATGTTGCAACATGCTAATGCAATTTAAATCTTGGAAAGCAAAAGTAGGGCATCTCTGCACTGAAATTAAAGTCACAAATAGTATTGAGGTTTATTTGTTGCATACTCAGTCAAATATATTACAGGGGATTTGTACTGCACTTCTTGTCTAAATTGTGTAACTTAGTGTATGAGGCTGAAGGATACAACTTCTTGCATTTTAGTAGATGGCACTTGTATATGTATATATATAGTATATGTGCATAACTTATGTAAATGCACAAACCTACTCAGGCCAGCAACTCTATTTTGCAACCACTTGGTGTACATGAACACTTTAAATTCCTCCCCATCAGACTCATACTATTATTTAATGACCAGCAACCACACGTCTGCTCCCTAAACCCTGGTTTAAGACCACTGGACATTTTCTTGCAAGAATAGAGGTTAACAGATTTCAGGCGATTTCAGTATAGAAACACTACTCCTAGATAGGTTCAACCCATTTAAAATACATCTCTTCTCTACATATAGAGGAACAATTATTATTATAATAATTATCATTAATAGTTAGAATTAGGTAACAAGTCACTGTCTATTTAATTCCTCTAATAGCTGGATTAATTGGTATCACCTGATTAGAGTTTAAAGTGTGTCATTATCTCAGAGATGCTTCATCAGATCTCTGTGATTGTTGTGAATTAATGGATTAATTCACAACACCAAACACAGCTTTAAAGGCAGACAGGGAGAGATATATTACTCTCATTTTAGTGTTTTCACTGCAAATAAACAGAAAAACATAAGGTTGGAGTGTCCCAGGTGAAGCTGACACCAGTGCTAATATTTCAGTTAACTGTAGCCGTATTATGCCACCTTGGGTTTTTGGAATGCAGGGACCTCTCAGCTACAATTTTACTACCAGATACCATAACCCTTTGGTCCCCTCACAGGATCCCCAAGGCACTGTTCTTCGAAATGGAAGACAAGTACAAATCCATGTGGTCTCTATTTCTCATATTTACTCTTCAATTCTAGGATTTTGGAAATGGAGGGGCCATAAGGAAGGCATGATTATTACAGAGGGGCCAAAATCTGCTAGAGGGTTCTGGGGGCAATCTCCCCCGGGCAGATTTTTTTTTAAAATGTCAACAGTGATACCTTATTACCATGAACACAATAGACAATTTAGACAACTTCTCCACCTGCCACACCCACAAAAATGCTTTAATATGGATGCAAGAGGGAATGGTATTAGTGAACAAAATAGGGTCCCCTCAATATGCGAAAAGAAAGAAAGAAAATGCCTGATAGGACAGAATGGGTACACAACCCAAATCACTGGAATGCATCTTTAACATTCTACATTAAGAAGCCCCATTTAACCCATTAGCTAAAGTTACTGCTCCACTGATCATTATTTGAGATAACCAGAGCTAGCTAGGGTTATCTTTCAAGTTGGAAGCACTGCCCAAGGGGGAGGGGGTTTCTGTAAATTTCCGTAGGAACCCGATTGAAAATAACACTCTATCAAAGCTGCCATTGTCCCCTGTGCACATAACTCCAAACTGGTCCCTTCCCACTTCCTGTTCTATAAAACGTGACGTCTGTTTAGGTTTGTCCTCTTTTGCCAGGAGCTAGGACTCCCATGCGACCTTGCAACCCTTGGCAGTGCTTCCTTTTTCAGATAACCAGGGTTGCATTCACAACCTATCATTATCTTTCAAGTTGGAAGCACTGCAAGAGGGGGACAAAACCGGCACAAGGGAGGAGACAATGAGCGGGGGCCTCGGCAACACAACTGGGGTGTATGGACAGGGTGTGTGATGTGCTTACGTGTTTTGCAGGTGATTGCCTGCAAAAATGTAGTCTTAAGTGACATTAGCTTCAGCTCAGCTGAGTTCAGTGTCTCACATGGGGCTTGGGAGAGTGGTGATTGGGGGGTGGGGGTTACGTGGGAGAAGGGAATTAAAGAGGCAGATGACGCGCCGCACAGGAAGCTTAGAGCGGGAGTTAACAAGATACAGTCTTGGGTGTTTTTGTGGTGAGACATGCAGGGGGCTGGATAGTAGATGTACCACCCTGGTCTACCAATATTATTATTATTATTATTATTTATTTATTAGCAAACGCCCTTATCCAGGGTGACTTACAAAATATAAGAACAATACAAAGTGCAATAATACAGTAGAGTTCAAAGATTAATGCAATTTACAAATTCCAATTTACATGAGTGTATAGGAAATATACAGTAGTAGTAGTAGTAGTAGTAGAATTATAAAAGCTAATAAGTGCAGACAAGATGTGAAGTCATAGTTAAGAGCTAAGGGAAAGGGGGCATAGGGGAAATCAAATAAACAATACAAGTTACTAGTAATACAAAGCAAGAAGTATGACAAAACATTGTATAAGTGCAATTTTACAGGAGAATAAACTACTAAATTACAAGTACAGTCTGAAACGATGCGTCTTGAGTAATCGCCAGAAAGAGGTCAGGGACTCGTTCCACCACTTAGGGGCCATGGATGAAAAGGAGTGGGCTCTGGAGGAAGGGGAGTGGAGAGGAGGCAAGGTTAGTCTTCTGGCACTGGAAGACCGCAGTGGTCTGGAGGGGATGTACGGAGAGTTGAGGGTCTGAAGGTAACTCGGTGCAGTCTGGTCCAGACAACGGTAGGTGAGGATCAATGTCTTGAACTGAATGTGCGCCACTATCAGGAGCCAGTGGAGGGAGCGCAGCAGTGGAGTAGCGTGTGCGAATTGGGGCAGAGAGAATACAGGCAAGCTGCAGAGTTCTGGATGAGCTGGAGCGGGCGGGTAGAAGTTGCAGGCAGGCCGGCCAGGAGGGAGTTGCAGTAGTCCAGTAGCTGAGTCAAGTAGTACTAGGACAGGTCGGATTCGGTGTATGTTGCTCAGGAAGAATCGGCAAGTGCGTGTCAGTGTGGTGATGTGCTGAGTGTAGGAGAGCAAAGGATCAAGGGTGACTCCTAGGTTTTTAGTGGAAGAAGAGTGAGAGTGTTGTAGATTCCAATGGGATTGAGATGGAGAGATCAGAAGAAGTGAGGAAAAAGAGGAGATCAGATTTGGAGAGGTTGAGCTTGAGGTGGTGTGAATGCATCCAGGTGGAGATAGCAGACAAATAGGAAGAGATGCGAGAGGATCAGAGGAGGAAAAATACAGTAAGATCTGGGCATCTTCTGTGTAGAAATGGTAAGAGAAACCATGGGATGTGATGAGGTGCCCAGGGAGTGAGAGTAGAGGGAGAACAGGAGGGGACCCAGGACAGAGCCTGGGCCCCATTCCTCCTACCTGGTTTAACTAATTCGGGTTAATGAGCCGGATTCAGTTAATACGATAGCTTGAATTAAATTATCTCCTATGGTAATTTACTCAGCTTCTGTCAAATTATCCTGAAAGTTATCTAGCTAACTTGGCTAGCAGCTGCGAGGAACGGATCCTGGTGTGATTCTTTCTAAGAATTGCGTTGATGTTAGTAAATGGATAGCTAGTAGTTTTGAGGTCGTTAATCAGGAGAGGCAACTGTAAAGCAGCGTGTTATTCTTACAATCAGATCATTAATAACTTGTATATTATTTTTACAATCATTCGCTATAGATATTTATATACACAGCTCTGGAAAAAATTAAGAGACCACTCCAAGTTCAGAAATCAATGTTAAGTGGTCTCCTATTTTTTTCAAGAGCTGTATATATATATATATATATATATATATATATATATATATATATATATATATATATATATATATATATATATATTAACTGTATACTATTTAATTATAATCAAAAGTAATGTTCACAAGTTCTGTCTTACCAAAGCTAATGCTTTTTAAAAATAATAATAAAACAAAATTAATAGAAAAAAGCGAGTGTCATTTAATGTGCATCTTTATCTTAACTGCATATCATATTATTGTCATGCTGTCTGCCTGCACCTCCTCCAGCTAACCACCAGATGTCCGCACCCTTTTCCTCTCATGTCATTATTCCATTATCCCTAGCACCTGTTTTTGATTTCCCTCACTCAAACCAGTGGCGTAGCCACGGGTGTGCCAGGGTGTGCCTGTGCCACCCAAAGAGGCAGCTGGCACACCCATAAATCAGATGTAGAATGCATTTTTTGTTATCGCCTTATGCTGGGGTCACACTACACGATTTCTACAATCCGACCCGATTTTGTGAACAGTGTGCAGCTCGCACTTAACGACTATTTTGCACCGAATTTGTGTCTTTTGCGTTCTGAAGGAGCGCACACAGCCGAGCGCTTCACTACAGGGACACAGACTGATCTGACATCCTGTCGTGAATCTGCGTCACAGCCTCCGCACTGCCACATCTCGCACAAACACGCGTGATCAGCACAGAGAGAAGGTCGACAATCACGGCGTGCACATGTACAGGTCACATTCGTGTAGTGCAGATGTCCGCAGTTCTCCAATGGGATCAGTGGATTTCTGCAGATCTGTGCAAAACTGCGGAAATCTGCGCAACAAGAGCACGACCACAAACTGCTGTTACTGTCCGTGTTCGTGTGTCAGACAAACACAACAAGCGGAGAGAAGAGGATGAGTGTGAAGACATGGCCGTGAGAGCTGCACTGTGAGAGCTGCAGCTGAGCAACACACAGGCTCTATCCATCCCACAGTGTGAGCATCGCATTGTAGTATCGATATTTAGCGCAGACCTGGGTCAATTACAGATACTAATTGGTATAATATTATTTTCCATGTATTAGAGTATTTTAAAATAACCTGCGCCGAAACAACCATTGGTATTTAAGTATTTTAATAAATCTTAATAAATCTTTAATCTTATTCTCATGTCATGTTTATTCTTCTGTTTCTTTTATCTTCTTCAGTCAGCTCAGCTCTTATTGGCTGCTGATCACGTCACTCTCCATGATCGGTGCCGATCGAGTCGTAAATATTAAACATGTTTAATAAACTCGAAGTGGCTCCGACCAGCTTACGATCGGATCGGAGTTCTGCGATGCATCCGCCCGTCTCTCACTACACGAGCATCGGCACTTGATGCACTTGACGATCAGTGCCGATTTGTCGTGAGGGTCAAATTATTGTAGTGTGATCCCATCATTAGGCTATTATGGTCTAATTATAATAATAAAATAATACAAGCCTATGTAAATAATGATTGCACTGTGATGTTTAAAATAACAATAACAATCAAATAATGCACTACTGTGTGGCACACCAAGTTTTTCAGATGTACACCCACAGTCTCTTTTCTGGCTACGCTACTGACTCAAACTCCCAGTGTATTTAAGCCCAGCTGAAACCCCGGATCAACGCGAAGTCATTGTTTGCTCTAGCATCAGTTTCCAAACCTTTCCTTGTTCCTCGCTCTTTCGTGTTTGACTCTTGCTTCCCCTTGACCACTGTTCTTCGGATTTCCTTATTTTGTCTTGCTTCCTGGATTCTTGAACTTTTGCTTGCTTTACCTCGACTACGTTTTTGGATTACCTGCCTCTCGACCTCTGCCTGTTCTCCTGACAACGTTTTCGGAACTGTCTCTGCTACTCCTGTTTACCGGCCCCGACCTCCCTGCCTGGATAGAGCTCACTCCGCACCTGGGTCCCCGTTCGCCTGGTTAGTGCACCATGACCGACCTGACAATTATACTACATTATATATTAACAAATATTGTCAAGTTACATGCAACACTGGCAACTGACATTCAGCTCCACAGAGTGTAAACACGCCTCCTCCTTGAAGCGCTTACAAAGAAATGAAGAAGGTGATTGGCTGCATAAAACATAACTGACAAGTATCTTCTGCAGGTGATTGGCCGCATAAAAAGTGATTGACAGTTACCCCTCCCACATTCCAATGTTTCCGGGTCTGCAGCAATACCCTACTCAGGGAAGAGGGTCCAAGGCACATGTTATTGGTTTTGTGACCTAGGAGGAGAGAGGAAAGTTCAGAGTGCAAGAGAGGGTGAGAATGAAGAAAAGGAAGATTGATTAGCAAGAGATTTTTGTAGGATGGGAGAGGAGTGGGGACTGTTGAAGAGCTTGGAGATGTCTGTGATCTTGGAGAAGAAGGAGACATCTTGGAGAAATCATCAGCAGAGAGAGATGAGGGGGGAGGAAGGGGGGGGCAAAGAGGGAGGAGAAGATGGAGTAGAGTTTGCGGGGTTGTTGACAGAGGATTCAAAGAGTGATAGGAAGTAAGACTTCTTGGCTGAGGTGAGTGAGGAGCAGGGGCGTCGCAAGGGAGTAGGCATCCTAGGCAATTGCCTGGGGCCTGGGGCTGAGGGGGGCCCACCAAATGGGAACCCCTTCCCCCCTCGGTCCGGACAAAACTCCGCCCCGTTCCCCCCGCTCACATGGAAGAAAACTGCGCCGCACCCCCCCCCACTCTCACGGGACAAAATTCCACCGCACCCCTGCGGCATCACCATCAGGAATTATTTTGCCTGGGGCCCCCACAAACTCTAGAATCGCCTCTGGTGAGGAGGAGAATGTGGACAGTAGAGAGCGGTAGAGTTTGAGGGCAGCTGGGAGTTTGGACCTTTTCCACTTTTGTTCAGCGGCGAGCAGACTGGATCAGGCTGAGCAAGGGATGGAGGAGATCCAGGGCTGAGGAGGGGAGGGGCGGACAGGATGTGACGTGAGAGGACAGAGAGAATCAGGAGGTGAGGGAGGAGAACAAAGAGGAGTCAATGGAAGGTAAGAGAGTGAGAGCAGTGGAGGGGGAGACAGAGCAGAGATTATGGCGGAAGGTGATAGAGGGAATGGGTGGGGTGGGCAGGGAGGGGAGAGAAGGGGGAGAAAGAGATTAAGTGGTGGTCTGAGATGTCCAGGGGTGTCACTGAGAGCAACAAAGCAAAGCAGCCTCTAGCGAAGATCAGATCTAGCTGGTAGCTTGCCCTGTGAGTGGGGGGAGACAGGGAAAGGGATATGTTAAAATAGTGGAGGAGGGGAAGAAATTCAGCAGAGTGGGAGGGGTTGGAGAGGTAGATGTTGAAATCTCCCAGGAGGATCGTGGGTGAGGACAGTGACGGGAGGGAGGGCAGAAGGAAGGGCAGTTCATCCAAGAAGGAGGTGAGTGGACCAGGAGGGTGGTAGAGAACTAGAAGGAAGAGGTGAGAGGGAGAGGTGAGTTCCACTGCATGGAATTCAAAGCTGTTGGTTGCGATGGATGAGAGAAGGGGGGGGGGTGCAGAGAAGAGGAGAGAAGGTGAGAGGAGCTGCCCTGTTCCAATAAACACTTTTTGTTTTTGAAACCTTTCTGTTTGTGTTTTATTATTATAGTAATCACCCTCACCCCCGGGGCTCATTACAGTATATAAAAAAAGTATTAACTTTGCAGAAACAAAACACAATTATATGAAAATGCATTTTAACACTTTAACAAGGTAATATAGTACAAATATAAAACTATGAAGAAAGTAACAACAACTAAACACTAGTAATTTGAGAAGGTTTGTACATTCTGCTGTGACCCAGGCCTGCCACTGCTTTTCAAAGAAAATTTGTAAAACATCCTGCTGATTTTCTATTCATAATCTCCCTCTAAAATCATGACTTTTTGCTGCCATGTCAAATTCTGCCTTCTCACTCATACTCTCTCTTCTCGTCTCAACCTAACTTTCTCCATTTGTAAATTGTTAATGCCCCAATGAAATAAAACCTTCCTGATTGGTTGTTGAAGTCTTTACAGACGACAGTCATTTATTAACAACAAATAGTTGGTCAAAAAGGCTTGACATAGGCAAACATTATCGCCTTACACATCATCAGTCATCTATGATCAAATTGTAGCGCTGCCAGAGTGGAAAAAAAAGCACCCTGGGAACTGTAGTTCTGTGTTGGAAAAAGGTCAAGCAAGGCAAATCACAGACATTTTTAGATATTTAAAAAATCCATCCAAACGGAGATTAAAGGATGAAAAAGATACACGTCTGGTAAAAACTGGATGTGTGGTAACTCTAAGATAGTGTAGCTTAGCTATCAACATTCATCACATTGTCAATGTAATAGCAAAAATAAAATTCAGCACACCAAGAGTATTTAAATTATCAGTTTACCATAAACTTGAAAATACATTGCAGAAAGGCTGTGGCTGTGTACATGCGGAGTGGAGAGCAGAGTGCAAAACAGTAACAGTATTATAACTTTTCTCAATGAACCTACTTTGATGTAAATGTATAGAGCAAATGTTGTGGTATGACTTAGAAGTAAGCCCATGAATAAATCGGCATTAACTATTAACAAACCAGTTTTTGCAGTTCTGTATATTTTGGTTGGAGGTGCTGGCATTTTCAACTAACTGTCCAATGAAATAGCCTGCATTGGTGTGCTTTTGTGCACATACGGTTCTTTCTTTCCAGGCTTTTTTAACAGAAGAGCCAGATGGGGTTGTGGATTATTTGCATATATACAGAAAACATTTAATTGAATTTAGCACTCTTCTCTAGTGTCACGGATGGTGTAATTAGCTCCTTAATCACCTATTATGTTTGTCACGAGTGGGGTGTGACTGGCTTTAATTAATTTATTAGGTAATTATTGATGGTTATTGTTTTTTCTCTCTTGGTTGCTGTGTTCACTTTATGATTATATTTGACTGTTTCCTTTGTTATTTTTACTTATAACTTAACCTTGTTTTGGTTTCACTATTATTTTCGTGAATAGTTTTTGAATTGGTTTATGGTTTTTATGTGTGTCTATCTTAGTTAATTGTCAAGTGCACGCTGCCCGGTCGCATTCCCACATAAACCTCCCCACATCACCTCCCTAATTACCCTCACCTGCAACCCGGACTCTAACTCTTGGCTATAAAATCACGAGGCTTTGTTAATTCAGCAGAGACAGACTGGAAGAGCACTGAACAGAAGACACTGAACAGAAGACACTGAACAGAAGACACTGAACAGAAGACACTGAACAGAAGACACTGAACAGAAGACACTGAACAGAAGACACTGAACAGAAGACACTGAACAGAAGACACTGAACAGAAGACACTGAACAGAAGACACTGAACAGAAGACACTGAACAGAAGACACTGAACAGAAGACACTGAACAAATGACCTGGTGTTTGGAGACTGTAGATAAAAGTGGAGACTCCCTGCATGGATAAGTATATGGTTTATTTGTTGAAAGGCAAAAGCAGTAATGATTCATGCAAATAATATTGCACAGCATTGGAATACTCTATTGAAATCCTCCACATGAGGTGGAGTGATGTCCATGGCTGTTTGGATAAAATCTGTAATTTCACCTTAGACCCTTGAAATTCTGCGGTCTTCCCTCTGTTGGCTGCTCTGGGTTCCACACCTGAGAAGTGACATTCCTGGTTGGTCGGTGTAGAGCCAGTCCAGGTCTGGCCTGGCCCAAAATGGCTACTGGCTTTGGAGGCAACTCGCTTACCTGTATGTGGTTCTTGGTGTTGCCGCTACCTGACAAGACAGAGGTACAATAATTAATCTTCGGCTGCTATATTTGTTGAATTGTGGATTTATGTCCCGGGAGTCTCTTCGATGAAGTGTGTAATTGTTTGTTGGGGAGGGGAAATGTGTTTTTAAATAGCTTTTATTAGAGAACTTGGTTGTGTTGGTTAGGGGATTTTAGTGTTTTATTCTCCAAGAATAATAAAGGCAGGTCTCTGGAGGAGCACAGGTGGTTCATCTTATTATTTTTGTCATTTAGCTGACACACTTATCCAGGGAGACTTACATTTGTACCCGTTTATACAGCTGGGCATTGTACTGGAGCAATCTAAGTGAAGTACCTTGCTCAAGGGTACAACGGCACTTCCCCACACGGGGATTTGACCCCACAACCTTCCAGTCATGAGTCCAGAGCCCTAATCGCTACTCCACAGTGCTCCAATTGGGCAACTGAGGCACAGCTTCACTTAGAATTAACAATTTTAATTAGAATTCCAAAATGTGTTTTTTTAAATCTGTTGAACGAAAATCCCAAAAATGAACAACTGAACATTCTTTGTATAACATCCCTATAGGTGCTGTAGTGACAATATTGAAAACGGGCTCATCAAACCTGGAAGTGCAGTGCCAGAGCGCAGAGTGGAACTTGATTGTCCCTGAGCCTTGAAACAGGACATGAGGCTCCAAGCCTCCCCAAGCTGTGGGGTTACCATGGCAATGGAGCACTCCCTGCAGTCCTGAATGAAGGGGTTGCCACAGTAATCATGGCTTGGTGAGGCTCTGTTCAATTTGGCTCGCAGATCTTCTGTATCCCATAACTCTCTGTACAGTGGAAGTGGAGATGAACTTGAACATGTTAGTTTTGTGGTTCAGAAGTAAGTGGGAAGTAATTTTATTTAATAACAAAACCTAACTAAACTAAAACCTTCCTTTAATGTTCAGGGTGACTAAAAAGCTAAAATACCCTACCCAAAGGAATGTAAAGAAATAATAAATTATCTAGTAAAAAGCTATATACTGTATATAAAACTAATCTTCCCTAACTGTAAACATACACCCTAAATACAAGCAGATTCAGAGGTGTCTCTCTCCTGCAGATACTCTAATATAGAGACAAGACTTTAGCAGCAGAAATTATATTATTTGGCTTCTGTCTCATCAGGTAGCTGCAACCCCATGAACCACCTACAGGGAAGTGAGAGATCTACTCCAAGACTTAATTAATCCTTGGCACCTCCAAGGCAGGTAGCCATTTTGCGTTTTGGGCCAGGCAAAACCTGGACTGGCTCCGCACTGATCATCTCTCTGAGAGATAAGGGTAAGTAACTCGTCAATAGAAGCAGTTTCTGTAAAAAAAATACATTGTTAATGTCTCTCTCTTCCTTTATAGATTTCAAGTTCAGGAACCGTCACCAGAGGGGAGTGATGGGAGACTGCGACAATCAACAGTACAAAATACAATCAAGGTCCAATTCCAGGGGGAACCCAAACTGTCATTACCACCTTTCTGTGGTGTCTGAAATAAAGTGCTGCAAGTCCTTTATTTTCACAATTATTTTTAACTAGAGAAACTAAGTACTTATCCATGCAGAGAATATCTGCCTTCTTCTGCAGTCTCCAAACATCGTTTGTTCTCCGAATCTTCATTGTAGCAGTTCTGGTTCTTCCTCTTATCCAGGTCCCCTCAGCCTGTATCTTCACCATTTAGCCACCCGCTCTCTCCTCCAACACGTGTCTTTGTCGACTACTTGGTGGGGTCTCTTTCTTTGCTCTCTGTTGGTGTGTCTCTGCCCTCCTGAATGAATAGTGCTCCCTACTATTTTAGGGAGACAATGGAGGCAGGGGTGCAGGTGACAATAATTAGGGAATTCTGTGGCAATGCAAGCTGGGCAGCATGTGTTTAGCAATTAAGCAATTCAAAACAATCAAACTAAACAAAGGAAACCAAAACCCGGTTAATAAGTGAAATAAATCAAGAAAAACAACAAAGGATAATGATAAAGTGCACAAAATCCTCAATTTTAAAATCAAGCTACAGTAACATACAATTTATTTTTAATTTTAACTTTTTGATTTGTAATTAGGGAAGAGTCTCTTATCTGCTCCAATGATGCATGTTTGCCACCTGCCGTTAAGACGCTGCCACATTAGCACGTCAGACCAAACTTAATTGTCTGTGTGTATATACACCAATCAGCCATAACATTATGACCATCTGCCTAATATTGTGTAGGTCCCCCTTTTGCCACAAAAACAGCCCTGACCCGTCGAGGCATGGACTCCACTAGACCTCTGAAGTTGTGCTGTGGTATCTAGCACCAAGACGTTGGCAGCAGATCCTTTAAGTCCTGTAAGTTGCGAAGTGGGGCCTCCATGGATCGGACTTGTTTGGCCAGCACATCCCACAGATGCTCGATTGGATTGAGATCTGGGGAATTTGGAGGCCAAGTCAACACCTTGAACTCGTGATTCATCAGACCAGGCCACCTTCTTCCATTGCTCTGTGGTCCAGTTCTGATGCTCACGTGCTCATTGTAGGTGCTTTCGGCTGTGGACAGGGGTCAGCATGGACACCCTGACTGGTCTGCGGCTATGCAGCCCCATACGCAACAAACTGCGATGCACTGTGTGTTCTGACACCTTTCTATCAGAACCAGCATTAACTTTTTCAGCAATTTGAGCTTCAGTAGCTCGTCTGTTGGATCAGACCACATGGGCCAGCCTTCGCTCCCCACATGCATCAATGAACCTTGGGTGTCCATGACCCTGTCACCGGTTCACTGCTTTTCCTTCCTTGGACCACTTTTGATAGGTACTGACCACTGCAGACTGGGAACACCCCACAAGAGCTGCTTCTAACACATCAACTTTGAGGACAAAATGTTCACTTGCTGCCTAATATATCCCACCCACTGACAGGTGCCATGATAACGAGATTATTAATGTTATTATTATTATTATTATTATTTTTATTTCTTGGCAGATGCCCTTATCCAAGGCGACTTACAACATAAGTGCAACACAAAGTGCAAAAATACAGTTAAGTAAAGGCATCAATCATTACAAATTAAATTTACATAAAACATATATATATATATACATTTTACAACATCCAATTTACACAGGCGATTACAGTAAGTGAAGTCCTACATCCTGGACAGTAAAAGCTAAGTGCTGTCAAAATGTAGGGTCACAGTCAAGGGCTACGGGAAAGGGAGCAAGGAGGAAAACAATCAAAAATGCAAGAAGCATAATAAAACTCTTTGAAGTGCTATCTAACGGGGATTAAAAGGATTAATATTATAAGTACTGTCTGAAAAGATGCATCTTGAGAAAGCGCCGGAATGAGGTCAAGGACTCTGCTGTTTTGACTTCGGTGGGAAGGTCGTTCCACCATTTAGGGGCCAGGGATGAGAAGGAGCGGGCTCTGGAGGAAGGGGAGTGGAGAGGAGGTAGAGTTAGTCTCCTGGCACTGGAAGACCACAGTGGTCTGGAGGGGATGTATGGAGAGACGAGTGTCCGAAGGTAACTTGGTCAATGTCTTGAACTGAATACGTGCCGGTATCGGGAGCCAGTGGAGGGAACGGAGCAGTGGAGTAGCGTGTGCGAAGCGGGGCAGAGAGAATATCAGACGAGCCGCAGAGTTCTGCATGACCTGGAGCGGCGAATAGTAGTTGCTATTAGGCCGGCAAGGAGGGAGTTGCAGTAGTCCAGGCGGGAGAGGACCAGTGACTGGACGAGCAGCTGCATCGAGTAGTCGGTGAGGAAGGGACGGATTCAGCGTATGTTGCTCAGGAAGAATCTACAGGTGCGTGTCAGCGTGGTGATGTGCTGGGTGTAGGAGAGCACAGGATCGAGGTGACTCCTAGATTTTTAGCAGAAGAAGAAGGAGAGAGTGTGGTGGATTCCAAGGGGATTGAGATGGAGAGGTCAGCAGAAGGTGAGGAAGAGTGGGGGAAAAACAGGAGATCCGATTTGTAGAGGTTGAGCTTGAGGTGGTGCATCCAGGTGGAGATAGCAGACAAGCAAGAAGAGATGCGAGGGGATGAGAGGGTCCGAAGAGGGAAAAGACAGGGAGATCTGGGCATCATCAGCGAAGAAGTGGTAGGATAAATGCGATGGTGGATTTGATGAAGGGGCCCAAGGAGCGAGTGTAGAGAGAGAACAGGAGGGGGCCCAGGATGGAGCCTTGGGGAATGCCTGTGAGGAGAGGTTGGGGGGTGGATGAGAAACCTCGCCATATCACTTGGTAGGTCCGGTCGCTGAGGTAGGAGGAGAACCAGGTGAGAGCAGTCCCAGAGATTCCAAGGTCATCGAGGCAGGAGAGGAGGATGGACTGATCGATGGTGTCAAATGCTGTGGAGAGATCAAAGAGGATGAGGACTGAGGAGAGGGAGGCCGTCCGAGCACAGCTGAGGGAGTCAGTGACTGCCAGGAGAGCTGTCTCAGTGGAGTCAGCTGTGCAGAAGCCAGATTGCAGAGGATCAAGGAGTGAGTGTTGGAACAGAAAGTCAGAGAGTTGACGGCTCGAGAGTCTTTGAGAGGAAGGGGAGTATGGAGACAGGGCGGTAGTTCTGAGCAGAGGTGGCGTCAAGGGTTGGTTTCTTGAGGAGTGGAATGACAGCAGCTTGTTTAAATGCAGAGGGCAAACAGCTAGAGGAGTGAGGAGTTGAGGTGGGAGGAGATGAAGGGGAGTAGATCAGGAGCTGTCGCTTGGAGGAGGCGAGAAGGGAGAGGGTCCAGGGCACACGTTGTAGGTTTGTGACGTAAGAGGAGAGTGAAAACTTCAGCATCTGAGAGAGGTGAGAATGAAGAAAAGGAAGCTTGATCGGTGGGAGGTTTGGGTGTGATGAGAGAGGAGGGGGGACTGTTGAAGAGCCTGCGGATGTCTGCAATCTTGGAGGAGAAGAAGGAGGCAAAATCACCAGCAGTGAGAGATGAGGGAGGAGGACGGGGAGGGGGGGCAAGGAGGGAGGAGAAGGTGGAGTAGAGTTTTGCGGGGGTTGTTGACAGTGGATTCGAAGAGTGATTGGAAGTAAGACTTCTTGGCTGAGGTGAGTGAGGAGGGAATGTAAAGAGTAGAGAGCGGTAGACTTCGAGGGCAGCTGGGAGTTTGGTCCTTTTCCACTTCTATTCAGTGGCACGCAGACTAGTTCGGGTTGAGTGGAGAACAGCAGAGAGCCAAGGCTGAGGAGGGGAGGGACGGGCAGGTCGAGACGTGAGAGGACAGAGAGACTCAAGGTAGGAGGTGAGTGAGGAGAACAAAGAGGAGGTAGCACAGTTGACAGATAGATGGGAAAAACAGTCAATGGAAGGTAAGAGAGTGAGGGCAGTGGAAGCAAGGGTGGGGGGGGAGACAGAGTGGAGATTACGGTGGAAGGTGACAGAGGGAGTGGGTGGAGTGGTTAGGGAGGGGAGGGAAATGGAGAAGAAGATGAAGTGGTGGTCTGAGATGTCCATTGGTGTTACAGAGAGTGTTGAAGGGGAGCAACCTCTAGAGAAGATGAGGTCCTTGTGAGTCCAACAACTAGAGTCCCTGCCCTTTGGAGATGGGGCCCTTCGGAAGGGGGGCACTGAAGGCTGCTGGCGCTGACTGCTGGCGCAGGGGTCCAGGGGGCTGTTAAATATTTCACCTGTAACTAATTTTGTAACTAATTTTAACAGTGAGAGACAGAATAACAACAAAAAATCAAGAAAAACGCATTTCAAAAAAGTTATAAATTGATTTGCATGTTAAGTATTTGACCCCTTCCACTTAGTACTTGGTGGCAAAACCCTTGTTGGCAATCACAGAGGTCAGACGTTTCTTGTAGTTGGCCACCAGGTTTGCACACATCTCAGAAGGGATTTTGTCCCACTCCTCTTTGCAGATCCTCTCCAAGTCATTAAGGTTTCGAGGCTGACGTTTGGCAACTCGAACCTTCAGCTCCCTCCACAGATTTTCTATGGGATTAAGGTCTGGAGACTGGCTAGGCCACTCCAGGACCTTAATGTGCTTCTGCTTGAGCCACTCCTTTGTTACTTTGGCTGTGTGTTTTGGGTCATTTGAAGATTTGAAGGTACATGGCCCCGTCCATCGTCCCTTTGATGCGGTGCAGTTGTCCTGTCCCCCAAAGCATAATGTTTCCACCTCCATGTTTGACGGTGGGGATGGTGTTCGTGGGGTCATAGGCAGCATTCCTCCTCCTCCAAACACGGCGAGTTGAGTTGATGCCAAAGACCTCGATTTTGGTCTCATCTGACCACAACACTTTCACCCAGTTCTCCTCTGAATCATTCAGATGTTCATTGGCAAACTTCAGACGAGCCTGTACATGTGGTTTCTTGAGCAGGGGGACCTTGCGGGCGCTGCAGGATTTCAGTCCTTCACGGCATAGTGTGTTACCAATTGTTTTCTTGGTGACTATGGTCCCAGCTGCCTTGAGATCATTAACAAGATCCTCCCGTGTAGTTCTGGGCTGATTCCTCACCGTTCTCATGATCATTGAAACTCCACGAGGTGAGATCTTGCATGGAGCCCTAGACCGAGGGAGACTGACAGTTATTTTGTGTTTCTTCCATTTGCGAATAATCGCACCAACTGTTGTCACCTTCTCACCAAGCTGCTTGGCGATGGTCTTGTAGCCCATTCCAGCCTTGTGTAGGTCTACAATCTTGTCCCTGACATCCTTGGACAGCTCTTTGGTCTTGGCCATGGTGGAGAGTTTGGAATCTGATTGATTGATTGCTTCTGTGGACAGGTGTCTTTTATACAGGTAACGAGCTGAGATTAGGAGCACTCCCTTTGAGTTCCAAGTATATCTAGAATTGCCAGTTTCGTAGGAAGTTGCTTCTTGCAAAACCTGAAATAGAGTCACAGTCTAGCCATGGGATGGTTTTATTTAAATCCTCACTTTCAAATTCTTCAGAACCTTAGGAATGTAGTGAGTCACAATGGTACAGTGTTTTGCAATTTGCTTACAAGCTAAAGTTGAAGAGTTTCTGAATCCCCATAAGCAATTCTTCTTGTTATTGATCACGGATTTGCAACCACAAAACCGCTATGGAGGAAAAGGGCAGTATTAAGGCACAGAGCATTTGGGATATCTGGGTTCTCTCAACTATGAACACTGCATAAGCCCTTAAAATCAATGGATTGCAGATTAAATTATTATTATTATTATTTTTATTTCTTGGCAGACGCCCTGATCCAGGGCGACTTACAACATAAGTGCAAAAATACAGAGAAGTCAAATAAATAGTCAAAGGATGATAGTTAGAGGACTAAATGAACCTGAAAGAGAAAGAAATACAATAACCCTCTCCTAGAAAAGGTTGATCACAATATTTTTTATGGGGGGGAACTTGAAAGGGAAGCTATTCTTCAGAGACCCTATTGCAATAATATGTAACATTAAAAGCACACAAACAAAATATACTGTTAGTGTTCTCCTGTCAGTTTCTCAAACAGAAACTGATTACTGTTTTGTTTTTATAGTAAATTAAGACACACACTAGTTGCATTACAGTAAAGAAAAAGAAAAAAGGTCAACCGAAGTTGGGCCTTTGACACAGCTGGTATTACTGTATAAGCAACAAGTAAATGGGTATGTAAACAACAACAATATTTTTTTACAGTTCTGGCATTTTGTTTTAGTTGCAGTATCAGTTATTAAATAAGTAAGAAGTATGGTCTTGTTCAGTTGAGTTCAGTTGAATCTACTAACCGGAACTGTCATTTCCACAAATATTATTTATTTAGTTGTTTCTTATTTTTTAATTATTTCACAATATAATCATAAACACTTTGAACGAAGTAGGCCTACAGAACAAATAATCAGAACATAGAACATGAAATAAGCAATCAAATCAATTCTCACATTTTTAATCAAAGAGAATAATATTTTCTCAAGGTATATGCTTTTCAGTTTTCCTCCCCTGATTCTCCTCATTATTGAATTAATGACCTCACCTGACCCTCATCTCCCTCTTCATTAGCTCTTATATTTAAACCCTCTTCTCACAAAACTTTCTGTGAATTCTTATTTGCTTTTTCGCTGCAATTCTGAGCATTCAATTTCGTTTTTCTCTCCTGTGTTCCTGATTTAATTTTGTTACTCATTCTTGACCTTGGATTTCCGTATTAGCCTAGTTTTCCTGATCAATCAATCTCTCGCTTGACTTACGTCTCCTGGATTCTCCCCTCCAACTAGTGTGCCTGTTTTTTGAATATGTAGGTATAGCTTGTTAGTATGAAATAGCTGAAATATATATATATATATATATATATATATATATATATATATATATATATATATACTCACCTAAAGGATTATTAGGAACACCATACTAATACTGTGTTTGACCCCCTTTCGCCTTCAGAAGTGCCTTAATTCTATGTGGCATTGATTCAACAAGGTGCTGAAAGCATTCTTTAGAAATGTTGGCCCATATTGATAGGATAGCATCTTGCAGTTGATGGAGATTTGTGGGATGCACATCCAGGGCACGAAGCTCCCGTTCCACCACATCCCAAAGATGCTCTATTGGGTTGAGATCTGGTGACTGTGGGGGCCAGTTTAGTACAGTGAACTTATTGTCATGTTCAAGAAACCAATTTGAAATTATTCGACCTTTGTGACATGGTGCATTATCCTGCTGGAAGTAGCCATCAGAGGATGGGTACATGGTGGTCATAAAGGGATGGACATGGTCAGAAACAATGCTCAGGTAGGCCGTGGCATTTAAACGATGCCCAATTGGCACTAAGGGGCCTAAAGTGTGCCAAGAAAACATCCCCCACACCATTACACCACCACCACCAGCCTGCACAGTGGTAACAAGGCATGATGGATCCATGTTCTCATTCCGTTTACGCCAAATTCTGACTCTACCATCTGAATGTCTCAACAGAAATCGAGACTCATCAGACCAGGCAACATTTTTCCAGTCTTCAACTGTCCAATTTTGGTGAGCTTGTGCAAATTGTAGCCTCTTTTTCCTATTTGTAGTGGAAATGAGTGGTACCCGGTGGGATCTTCTGCTGTTGTAGCCCATCCGCCTCAAGGTTGTACGTGTTGTGGCTTCACAAATGCTTTGCTGCATACCTCGGTTGTAACGAGTGGTTATTTCAGTCAAAGTTGCTCTTCTATCAGCTTGAATCAGTCGGCCCATTCTCCTCTGACCTCTAGCATCAACAAGGCATTTTCGCCCACAGGACTGCCGCATACTGGATGTTTTTCCCTTTTCACACCATTCTTTGTAAACCCTAGAAATGGTTGTGCGTGAAAATCCCAGTAACTGAGCAGATTGTGAAATACTCAGACCGGCCCGTCTGGCACCAACAACCATGCCACGCTCAAAATTGCTTAAATCACCTTTCTTTCCCATTCAGACATTCAGTTTGGAGTTCAGGAGATTGTCTTGACCAGGACCACACCCCTAAATGCATTGAAGCAACTGCCATGTGATTGGTTGGTTAGATAATTGCATTAATGAGAAATTGAACAGGTGTTCCTAATAATCCTTTAGGTGAGTGTATATATATATATATACACATACATACATATACATACATATAGTTCAGCTATTTCATACTAACTGTATGTATATGTATGCATTAATGCAAATAGAAAAAATGCATTACATTTAGTACATGCAGTACAGAAAAACTTTTTTTTGGTTAATTTCACAATTTTCTTGCAGTCTGCGAAATCACAATTTTCTCTGGCCTTTAGTTATAACAATTGTTTAAATTGTACAATTTGGAGACATGACAATACTTACAATGAAAAAACACACCAGAAATATATTATTTTTAGCTTTAGCATTTTTGTTTAGTATATTCACTGTTCTGTCTCCTACATTTGTAGCATTCAAACAGACAGCATACACCATCGCCATACACTTGATGTGTTTGAAGACATGTTCAGTACAGAACAGTAGATTAATTTAATACATGACCCACTTGTTACTGTTGACTGTGCTAAGGAAATGTTTGTTGATTGACACCAGGGCAAGAGAATTGTGCAGTACCTTAAGAGTGATGCATTAAACAGGAAGTTATGTTGCAAATATATACATTTGGTTAACCAAATTGTTGTTATTCCTCCTGTTGGCCATTTTCATGTAATATTTTGGCTACTTAACACTACAACAGCTACCAAATTGGCAGCACTAAAGGTTGATAATAGAGATACAATTTACTTGCACAGCTGACCCTGAATGTTCTGTCCTTTGGGAAGCTCCTTAATGAAATATGAATCAATCACAGTAACATTTCTTCAGAAGTATAACATATTTTAGGTTATTTGTTAAACACCTACACATGCATGAAGAGTAGAATGATACATACGTAAATCTCCCTGTGTTGAGAAATGTGATAAGAACCTTACCTAATTAGTTAACGGCAAATTAGCTGTCTGTTACAAGATGACAAGGTGTCTGTTATTGTCTCTTAATTCTGCCCAGAGGACCAAATTATGTTTCCTCACATCGACAATTGACATTATTCCCAATAATCTTTTTAGATGATTTATGGCACAGTAGAGCTTTAAAACGAATACAGTCACAGCACACAAATGTGATTGTGGTTGCTTTTTTCTTTATCTTTTCTCATTGCTCATTTGTGCAACAGCATCACTTATTCAGCTGCAAATTTAACACAATGTTCTACAATTCTCAAACACACACAAGAAACCTACCCTTGACCCTACCTCAGAACTACCACCCTGTCTCCCTACTCCCCTTCCTTTCAAAGACCCTCGAGCGTGCTGTCCACCGTCAGCTCTCTGCATTTCTTTCCCATCACTCACTTCTTGATCCTCTGCAATCCAGCTTCCGCACAGCTCACTCCACTGAGACTGCTCTCCTGGCAGTCACTGACTCCCTCAGCTGTGCTCGGGCAGCCTCCCTCTTCTCAGCCCTCATCCTCCTCGATCTCTCTGCAGCATTTGACACTGTTGATCACTCCATCCTCCTCTCCTGCCTCGCTGACCTTGGAATCTCTGGGACTGCTCTCTACACTCGCTCCCTGAGCCCCCTCATCACATCCCATGGTTTCTCTTACCATTTCTATGCAGATGATGCCCAGATCTTCCTGTTTTTTCCCTCATCCGACACTCTCATCCCCTCGCATCTCTTCCTGCTTGTCTGCTATCTCTGCCTGGATGCACTCACACCACCTCAAGGTCAACCTCTCCAAATCTGATCTCCTCTTTTATCCCCCCTCTTCCTCACCTTCTGCTGATCTCTCCATCTCCTCGATCCTGCACTCTCCTACACCCAGCACATCACCACGCTTACACGCACCTGTAGATTCTTCCTGAGCAACATACGCTGAATCCATCCCTTCCTCACCGACTACTTGACTCAGCTGTCTGTCCAGTCTCTGGTCCTCTCCCGCCTGGACTACTGCAACTCCTTCCTGGCCAGCCTGCCTGCCTGCAACTAGTATTCGCCACTCCAGCTCATCCAGAACTCTGCGGCTCACCTGGTATTCTCTCTGCCTCGATTCGCACGCGCTACTCCACTGCTCCGCTCCCTCCACTGGCTCCCCATACCGGCACGCATTCAGTTCGAGACACTGACCCTCACCTACCGCTGTCTCAAACAGACAGCACAGAGTTACCTGCAGATCCTTGTCTCTCCATACATCCCCTCCAGACTGCTGAGGTCTTCTGGTGCCAGAAGACTTACCCTGCTTCCTCTCCACTCCCCTTCCTTTTCATCCCTGACCCCTAAGTGGTGGAATGACCTTCCCACTGGAGTCCCTGACCTCTTTCCGGCGATTACTCAAGACGCATCTTTTCAGACTCTACTTGTAATTTAGTCATATATTCTCCTGTAAGATTACACTTATACAACGTTCTGTCATACTCTTGCCTTTGCATTACATGCACTTGTATTGTTTATTTTGATATCCCCTATGCTCCCTTTCCCTTAGCTCTTAACTTTTACTTAACATCTTGTCTGCACTCATCAGCTTTTTCATTCTAGGATGTAAGACCTTATATATTGTTTACTGTATATCTCATATACACTTGTGTAAACTGTGAATTTGTAAAATGTATTATGCCTTGAATTGCACTGTATTATTGCACTTATTGCGCTTATATTTTGTAAGTCGCCCTGGACAAGGGCATCTGCTAATAAATAAATAATAATAATTATTATATTACATTGGTTATATCAGGTATGATTTATGTTGTGCTAAGAAAACGCACAAGAGGAGTACATTGGAATTGTACATTGCTATGTAGCTTGATTTTCTACAATTCACGTAAAGCATCTAAAATTCATGATGGGTTAAGTTGCAATGTAATAGTGAAAGAAACTACAGAAAGTACAATGTTCCTTTGTAACCTTATGGGAAAAAACTAAAACATACTGTATTTCCATTGAAATTACTGAGAAAGCTGGTCTCCATTTTGAACATATTGTAGCGACCCGGGCAGACACTGTGACATGGGATGACAAGGCTCCTTATTAGTTATATTGTGTTATTTTTGTTTACCTGTGTTTTTTTTATTTATTTGAGGTAGGTTTTGTTATCTTTGTTGCTTGTTCTTATTTATTATCACTATTTCATGTGTGTTTTTGATTGATTGCTTTATTGTTTTATTACTTCACTGATTAATCACTTTTCTTATTGAACCAAATTGCTGAGAGAAGCCGAAATAACATTACTGACAGATACTGTTATTTTGTTAAACGCTGTTCATTATACTGCCTGCCTGTTGCTCTGCAGTCCCCACCACAGTCAGTCATGGGGTGGTTATGCTTAAATCTGAGAGCAACCACAGAGACATATTTCTTAGAACTGGAATGTAGTTTCATTACTACATTAATTACTACATTAATTACTACACTCACCTGCAGGCTTCTATGATGCACTTATTCTTTATTCTTTAATGTTGTGACATGCTTTGGCATGGTGTTCCACTATATACAATTAAGATTTATTGATTTAATTTGAATGAAGATTAAAGATTCTCAATGTCCAAAATAAAAAGGGACATATTCCAAAAAAGATCGAGCTAGTGAAGTGCTCTTACTATTGCTTTTTTGTATTTGTAAATTGACAATAATCTGTGAGGAAAAATAGAACCTGCATATTTATAATATTTTTTGGAAAGAATATGTGCCTCGCTTCATTCAGCTTCATACTCTGCAGCAGAAGTCCTGTTAGCAGACTGGAGATGCACTTGCTCTCCAGACTACAGAGGGATAAGGGGGTGGGTTCAAAGTGGGGTGAGGTTGGCAGTGGGTGCAGGTGTCGGCTGGGTGGAATGGTTCAATCCTTCCACAGTTTTTACATTTTTCTGTATTGCGGTTTGTTTTGGTGGCATGTTTGCTTAATAACTTAATAAAAAAAAAAAAAAAAAAACGTATAATGAAAGGCAAACGATCCAATAAAACTAGCACAAATGGAGTAGTATTTAAATGTAAATATTAACATAAAACATTACAATTATTTGTATAAATAACATCAAAGCGCTTTTTTTTTAATGTGAACACTGCATGGTCAAATGAATGAAACAATTGTTTATTTGTGGCGTAATCACTGTGTCCACTACAGTTGTAAGACATGCCACAGTCAGAATACTGAGGACTACGCCAGCTAGTGGTTTTGAACTGAGGGTCTGGGACCTCAGTTGTTCCCCAATCAGTTTCCTTTCTTTGTAGCAGGTTCTTTTGAATCTTCAAAAGCACACAAGCCACAAACAGAGGTAAGTTTAAAACTGTGCTTTAATTAAACTTTTAATTAGTCTTTTGTTAGTGTGATCCCATGTATGGCTGGACCAGAGAGGCTGAGTTATCTATTAGTGCATATATATAGAATTTAAATAAGGTTAACTTTTAGTCCCAAAATCACCCCAAAAAAAAACCATACAATAAAAGGTTAAAAAGTAAAACACGTAAAGAAACCACAAAGGAAAATACCCAAGGGTGGCGCTTTTTAAACAGGGCACACACGAGCTCCCATGAAAACTGATACTTGCCCAGTCTGCCTCTTGGGTAACGTAGTCTCTCTCTGTGTAATTGTGGATGCAGCGCAGACTCCTCAACAGGCAGGGGCAGCACCTCTCTCCACTCTCAAACCTCTGGGGAGGAAGCTGTTGAACTGCGGCTCGGGATCCACACACAAAGCTTTCCCGCATTAACAGTAAAAAGGATCACACTATGCACAGTTTCTTACTTCCCTGTAGAGAAGTAATTTGAACCATTCCTCACTTTCACTATCAATGGTCAAAGTTGATGGTTGGGATCCACTGCTCACATAATGCTCCAACAATCCAGCTGGCAGCAATCACAGTCCCTCTTCCACAAGAGAAAAGAAAATCACCCTCTCTCATCTCATCTTGCTCTCCCCTAAGTATTCAAACAAGGAGAGACATCGGCACCTCTGACCAATGACAGGGGAGATAGGCAGCTGATGTGCAAAGGAAACTGAACGTGCAAAGTGAATGTTAAATTATTATTATTATTATTATTTGTATTTCTTGGCAGATGCCCTTATCCAGGGCGACTTACAACATAAGTGCAAAAATACAGAGAAGTACAAGGCATCAATCATTACAAGTTCAACTTAGCTAAAACATAACAATTCAAAATACATTTTACAGATTCCAATTTACAATTTACACAAGTACAGTAAGAGACTTCCTACATCCTGGACGGTGAAAGCTAAGTGCTGTCAAGATGTAGGGTTACAGGCTAGGGCTACGGGAAAGGGAGCAAGGAGGAAAACAATCAAGAACGCGAGGAGCATAATAAGCTGAAGTGCTATCTAGCAGGGATAGAGGACTAATATTACAAGTGCTGTCGGAAGAGATGCGTCTTGAGTAAGTGCCGGAATGAGGTCAAGGACTCTGCTGTTTTGAATTCAGTGGGCAGGTCGTTCCACCACTTAGGGGCCAGGGATGAGAAGGAGCGGCTCTGGAGGAAGGAGAGTGGAGAGGAGGCAGAGTTAGTCTTCTGGCACTGGAGGAGCGCAGTGGTCTGGAGGGGATGTATGGAGAGACGAGTGACTGAAGGTAGCTTGGTGCAGTGTGGTCAAGACAGCGATAGGTGAGGGTCAAAGTCTTGAACTGAATGGTGCCGCTATCGGGAGCCAGTGGAGGGAGCGGACTCATTAAAACCGTGATCAAACAAAAACAATACAATAAGTGATATAAACTCAAAATCATACATTCCACACAGTTTATGCAATAAAGTAGTGAAAATGTATAAGTGATAAAGAAAAATACACTTGTAATGCTATACAGCTAAAATTCAATAGGCACATTTAATCGATATATTTAGGAAAAGTCAAGAACGGTTATGCCAGTGTATTCAGTAGCACAGAGTAATTCAAATTAAATAATTCAAACTGACCAGCCCTGCACTTTTTATAGTGTTAAATTATAAAGACGAATCACGCAAAATATTACATCACAAGAGCTACAGTACAATATCTGCACACAAACTGAAGGATTACAAGCCAGTAATGGGAAAACTACAGACTAGCTTTGGATTCATAAGGAAACATTGAATGCCTAAGGAACGGTTTCCACAAGGACAGTACGAGTAGTTTACAGTATAAAAACAGTAGCAAAACATTGTTTTAGGGATTATAATTAAGTTTGCTAATGCAGTGCAATACCCACCTAGATGTAACCACATTCCTCCACTAAGTACCTCAACATGTGTCCCTGTCCTGAGAAGGGGAGCTAAAACTGACTGGCTTTCAATCCGTCGGCAGTCAGCAGCAGTGGCGGCGGCAACAGCTCTCAACCAGCAACCACAGAAGCAGCACAGGAGGGGGAGAAAGCAGAGGATGGCAAGCTGTGTTCCAGACTTCATACTGTGATTGGAAATTGGAATCTAATGAGACTTGGCATTCCGCTGAAGACAGGACAGCTCTCCTGGGCAAGCTAAGTGAACCGACTGCAACAGATCATGTGAAAGGAAAGACATCTTGAGGAATACAGCCATGTTACAAAATTCCTTTCTGAACTGTTTTATTAACCTGCTGTTCTCTGGGTTGTTCTTCTCCCTCTCCCTCTAAGACGCACAGGCTGGTGTTTCCCTGGTCACCTGCAACAAAAGAGAAAGAAGAAAAGTAAAAGACACTCACCATTTGTTTTCTTTATATTTAGGGTAGGATATTTTAGCTTCTTTTATTTGCCCTAACTTTTATAATAAAGGAGATTCTAGTTAGATATTATATATTATGTGATTTTCCTTGTATCAACCATGTGCCCAGCTGCAGTCTTCATGCCCTGCACCCTGCACCTGGAGTTCAACTTACTGTGCCTGTTGTGGTGTCCTGGGGTCCTGATCTGAGGCCTGTGTGGGAGAAACTGGGTGGTCCGAGCTCCGCTTCCTCGTAAAACAGGGTTGGTGTAGTCGCTGGGGTAAACTTTACTTTGCTCTTCAGCAACCCATAGCTTGTAACATTTGAAAGCAGTTATTCTGGAAAAATATGATGGTAAACACACCATCTAGTCAGAATTCCTTACAAAGTGACCCTGCATTATAAGTTAATCATTCAGTGGTAAAACATGTTCTTTAGAAATTATATGCAGGCACATTTTTTTGTTTTGTTTTGTTTCCTCCATTTTGGAATTAAATTAAATTAAAATAATTTGGGTGACACAATTCAGGAGATATCCCTAAAATGATTACGCCCAAATTACTCAATTTTTGGAGACTAGCTTGATTATAAAGCCTTGATTATAGAAAAGGGCATTTAAATCTGAGTTTCAGTTTGAGGTCAAACATTGGAAGTACCATATCTACATGCCAAGATTATCTGTTTCATAAGCATATATTGCACCCAGAACTTTTTATCTTTAAACATTTCACATTAAGGAAATAAAGAAACAACAACTACAATCAAACAAGGTTATTTTTTCTTTACAATGAGTAGATCCATACCTGAATTGCTTTGCATCACATCCATTGCAATTTAAATATAGTCCTTTGTAACAGAAGTCCCGACAAAATCCTTCCAATAGTTCACTTCATATTGCTAAACTTTTGTGCTATGAGAGGTTCAAACTCAGAAGCTTTGGCGGAACCCGATGGATGGAGTGTAATAATATATTTAGATTTGTCTTGAACTCGCTTGGCTAAGGGAACTACGCCCTGAACATAGCATTGGGACACCCCCACACACAAACACAGTGTGGAATGGCCAGGGAGTTTCCTGCAAATATGGTATTTGGGGAGGCTCGATGGATACAAAGCAAAGAATGCTGGGAAGGTACTGTTTGTGCCCTTTATTTATACGTGGTGTGGGCGGGATGAGGGTTGTACCTTTCTCCCAAATTTTTATTTACATCACCAATATGCTTAAATGATGGTGGGTTTTGCAGCAGTTCTCTGAGCAGTGCATCAAGATACATACACAGTATATACATGTAATAAAATAAAAATGATTGGTTGTCTGGAAAATAGCCATAAAAGAGACATGGGTACAACTGTATCAAACTTGTACCACTGAGAACTGAGAAACATGTTTTTGTTCAACAAAAAGCCATTATGAGGTTACTGACAAAAAAAAGCCTAGGTGTCTGGAACTAGCAAGAGAAGTTAACTGCATACAAATATGTCTTTACACAACCCAGTCAGCTGGAGTCTTAATCAGTGCTGCAGGTGGAAATCAGTGTTCAATACACTCTAGAGACTATTGACTCATGAGGGTACTTCAATAATAATAATAATAATAGAGAGAGTGAATGATGGATGTATGAATGAAAGGGTGAATACATAGGCACCTGACTATGTTTATACATTAACAGAAAAATGTTTAAAAAAGCAACTGGAGAAATCCATGCCCTTGACATAAAGTTTTAATGAAATCATGCATTGTATATTATATATTATATATATATATATATATATATATATATATATATATATATATATATATATATATATATATAGGTTGTTGGAAATTCTATGTACTTTCTGAATATCATTTTCTTGAGAGAAAATGACCGAAGTATCACATTTTCATGAAGAAAAATAATTAAAAAAATGCACCAATTAGCCCTATTCTATTGATTGCCTTTACACCAGAAGTAGGCACTGTGCAATGCAATACTAAATCAATACTCAATTTGGTGTAGCACTTATTTCTACATGATTTTGTATCACTGATATTTGGAAGCCAGAGGATTTCTTGACATTTTTAATTGAAGCATTTTAATTTCATAACCTTGCACTCCGCTGGTGTCAAAATATTTGGATCACAATTAACATTTCATACAGATTGCCTCTGGAATGAATGGAGCTATTACGTTTTAGTACCATTACAGAGGAGCAGTTTATGAATCTCTGACAATTACAAAGAAATAAAATTCCAATTGCACCAGTCCCGAATGAGAGCTTTGTTTATTAGCCCTATCTCGGAGGGAAAAAGCCAAAACAATTCAATCACAGCAAAGTGGATTTTTCTGCCAATCTGAAAAAAAAATCACATCTGGACTGCAACTGTTTGTTTTCTCTAATTAAATGTAATAAATACTCCTGAGGGAAGGATTGTGATGTATTATTTATTTGTTGGAGATTTTGAAAGTCTCTCTGCATGAATATCTGTGGGTAAGTTCTTCACAAGGGGTATATACTTCATGAAGTTGAATGACTGTTTAGTTTCTTGTTTTTTAAATTCTTGTTGCAGCTGTGATTATAAAGCTGCAACCAGATGGGAGGTTGAGTGAATAGTTTTATTAAGGATGTAAGGATCATCATTTTTTAGAATAACTGCCCTGCAGCAAAATTACTTATGCGACTTAAACAAGGCCTTCAAATGGAGTTGTGAAATACAGAACATACATTTAACTGAGTAAATTCAAAGTTGCATATAGCCTGTGCATCTTAATTGTATCATTACATCAAATAGAACCCATCTGAGTCTCCTTATGCAGTTATTTTTTTATCTCCTGTCATAGTTGCATACCCTGACAGTATTCACATTTTCTGAAAAACTGAAAAAAGGAAGGCTGACATCACCAAACAGGCAGAAAACCACTAAAGGAGAAATTATTTGGACCATCAAATCTGGTTAAGTCAGTGCGTTTGTGAAACTTTTTTGTGTTATTATCGTCTAACTTGGTTTCTCTTCCTTTAATGGTAATATTCTATTTCAAAAAACTGCAGACAAGCCAGATACCCATGGAAGAAGGAGCTGATCGTGAGTTGATAAACTGCTATCTTCCTTTTCCTAAATAAGCTACTCACTTCTGTTTTTTATCATCTCCTTTTAAAACCACCAAAAAACAAACAAACAAAAAACAAACAAACAAAACAAAAAAATTCATGTTCTAGGCCTCACTATCCCCAGTGATATTCTTCAGCAATTGTTTTAGACACATTCTTACTGAACATGACAGCTTCATTGGGAATGTTGTTTGGTTTCCACCTCTGAAAGGAGAGACTGTAAACATGTCTATGTGCCAACTACAGCAGTGGTTCCTGTGGTGCAAGTGTTTTTATACACTTGTAAATGTATTTCACACTTCCTACCAACACCACCAGACATTACACCACAGCCTTACTTACACAAGAAGAAATACAGACAGGAAACTGTTTCAAGCCTGTCTGTGCAGCTTGATCGTGCAGCTAAATTAGAAGCAACTGTGAATACAAATTACCCATTATTCTGGAAGAAAAAACACGTAGGAGACATCCATTCATTCATTTTCATTAACAGCTTCATCCAGAACAGGGTCACAGTACTAACAGACACACCAAGGTCAATGCACAATCAAGTGTTTCTCTTATAGTATAATATAACTGTGTTTTGAGTAATGTTGCAAATTACTGCCATCAATTGTTTCAGAACAATATTTTAACTTTAATGTAAAAAAAAAAACAGAAAAGTTTAGATATGTCCTAATGTGTACTTACAGCTGTGCAGTCGAACATGCAGTTAGCACTCACTCTTTGAAAACATGCACCCCCAGGCCATCTGAACCTGTTGAAAGAAAATGTGGAACTTTCCAGATTTAATTTTACCAATCATACTGCACCCCCTACTGGAAAACTTAACTCTACGTCAAGATGGACATATGCTTTTCCTATTAACTGTTATCATTTAAATATATTTTTTCTTGATAATAGTAATTATGTGTCAGGAAAATATAGCTGATTTCTTTCTTATGTTGATTAGTATGCAATATTACCCTTTTTTCTATTTGCATAATTGCTTTTTAATTTGATACAGTCAAGTACAACCGTATTATTAGTGAGAGAAACAACTAAAAGACAACCAATAATTCACATATTTTTTCTCTCTTACTGGATACTGAATGCTTCACTATCAGATGGTTTGCATTTAGAAATTTATATTAATATGTACTAAATTAAACAGACAAATATAAGGATAGAAATGTGTTTTCATTTATGTACTATTTACTATTCCGCATTATAATTAATTATCCTAATGGTTTAAGTGTGGATTAAAAAATATCCTGCATATTTAAGGTCATTTTTTAAACCAGCCTTACTAATTACTAAAGTCCTGGCCAACACAAATCTGCTTATGTAGGTTATGCTTTTCAGTTTTTAAATTAATTTCCTTTTATTCATTTTGGCCAATCACAAACTTTAAGATTGGAAAGTCAATCTTGCCCCACACTGAAATATTTAGAATCTTTGACCATTAGGTCTGCACAGTGTCTTACCACCATTTTTATAGCATGATTCTTTAATTCACAGTAACTCTTAACCCACAACATTTACAGTAATCACAGAAAACATAACCTATATTACCCTTCGAGTCGCCAAGGGCATAGATTTGGTTTGAACATTGGGGAGGTTGAAAGTGTGGGAATGCATCCTGATATTTTTTTATAAGAAAAATAATAAATACATTTAAAAATCATATTTGTTATATGTGCAGTGTTATTGGATAATATATATCTATTTGTCTGTCTCTCTGCTTATCTATCTATCTATCTATCTACAGTGAGGGAAAAAAGTATTTGATCCCCTGCTGATTTTGTATGTTTGCCCACTGACAAAGAAATGATCAGTCTATAATTTTAATGGTAGGTGTATTTTAACAGTGAGAGACAGAATAACAACAAAACAATCCAGAAAAACGCATTTAAAAAAAGTTATAAATTGATTTGCTTGTTAATGAGGGAAATAAGTATTTGACCCCTTCGACTTAGTACTTGGTGGCAAAACCCTTGTTGGCAATCACAGAGGTCAGATGTTTCTTGTAGTTGGCCACCAGGTTTGCACACATCTCAGCAGGGATTTTGTCCCACTCCTCTTTGCAGATCCTCTCCAAGTCATTAAGGTTTCGAGGCTGACGTTTGGCAACTCGAACCTTCAGCTCCCTCCACAGATTTTCTATGGGATTAAGGTCTGGAGACTGGCTAGGCCACTCCAGGACCTTAATGTGCTTCTTCTTGAGCCACTCCTTTGTTGCCTTGGCTGTGTGTTTTGGGTCATTGTCATGCTGGAATACCCATCCACGACCCATTTTCAATGCCCTGGCTGAGGGAAGGAGGTTCTCACCCAAGATTTGACGGTACATGGCCCCGTCCATCGTCCCTTTAATGCGGTGCAGTTGTCCTGTCCCCTTAGCAGAAAAACACCCCCAAAGCATAATGTTTCCACCTCCATGTTTGACGGTGGGGATGATGTTCTTGGGGTCGTTCCTCCTCCAAACACGGCAAGTTGAGTTGATGCCAAAGACCTCGATTTTGGTCTCATCTGACCACAACACTTTCACCCAGTTCTCTGAAACATTCAGATGTTCATTGGCAATCTTCAGACGGGCCTGTACATGTGGTTTCTTGAGCAGGGGGACCTTGCGGGCGCTGCAGGATTTCAGTCCTTCACAGCATAGTGTGTTACCAATTGTTTTCTTGGTGACTATGGTCCCAGCTGCTTTGAGATCATTAACAAGATCCTCCCGTGTAGTTCTGGGCTGATTCCTCACGGTTCTCATGATCATTGAAACTCCACAAGGTGAGATCTTGCATGGAGCCCCAGACCGAGGGAGACTGACAGTTATTTTGTGTTTCTTCCATTTGCGAATAATCGCACCAACTGTTGTCATCTTCTCACCAAGCTGCTTGGCGATGGTCTTGTAGCCCATTCCAGCCTTGTGTAGGTCTACAATCTTGTCCCTGACATCCTTGGACAGCTCTTTGGTCTTGGCCATGGTGGAGAGTTTGGAATCTGATTGATTGATTGCTTCTGTGGACAGGTGTCTTTTATACAGGTAACGAGCTGAGATTAGGAGCACACCCTTTAAGAGAGTGCTCCTAATCTCAGCTCATTACCTGTATAAAAGACACCTGGGAGCCAGAAATCTTGCTGATTGATAGGGTATCAAATACTTATTTCCCTCATTAACATGCAAATCAATTTATAACTTTTTTGAAATGCATTTTTCTGGATTTTGTTGTTGTTATTCTGTCTCTCACTGTTAAAATACACCTACCATTAAAATTATAGACTGATCATTTCTTTGTCAGTGGGCAAATGTACAAAATCAGCTGGGGATCAAATACCTTTTTCCCTCACTGTATCTATCGACTGTTGCTGTCTGCCGCTGTGATTGTTGGGAGTGAGTGTGGAGGTGCAGGTGTGCATGTTTGCTGTTGCCAGGTTTGTTTGTGTTTTTTCTCCTTTACTTTTTCCTTTATTTCTTTCTTTTTTTTAATGTCTTTTTTACAGTTTTGTAAAAGGTTTTTCTGAAGAGTTTCCCCATGCTGAGCTGACTCCTGCAGTCAGTGAAGCGATTGGGATGTCTGGGGCTGGGTCGGGGAGGGGGGGGAATTTGAGTTTTTTATTTGAGACTTTAACACGTCGGCATGGCGTTAAAGTAACCTCTGATGAGTTTTTGCCGCTGAAGGAGTGTGTTCTGGCGATCGGGCAAGTTGTTGGTTATGAGTCAGCAGCTCGTATGTTTGCACTTATGTTGTAAGTCGCCCTGGATAAGGGCGTCTGCCAAGAAATAAAAATAATAATAATAATAATAATAATAATAATAATAATAATAATAATAATAATAATAATAATAATAATAGTCTCGTGTATCATTGAGACTGGTATAGTAATCCATGGTGTTTTGATCAATGTTACCCACCTAGCAGCCCGGCCAGGAGAGTTACTTTGTCTAATGTTCCTCCTTTTCTAGCAAACGACCTATTAGAGAGGGAACTGGCGAGAGATGGGCAGATAATGTCGGTGTTGAAATGGGTGTAAGTCACAGCAGTTGAAACATGTTGTTTCGTTCAGAAGGCAGGTATTTATGATTTTGAATGACATGGGGGATCTGAATATTGTGCTTAAGTTCAAGGTTGATGGCAATGATTATGTTGTCTTTGTCACATCTGATTCTATGAAGTGCTTCAACTGCGGTAATGAAGGCCACACTGTTAGGCATTGCCCTGAGAAGGATCAGGATGAGGGTGCTGGTCCCAGTCGACAGGGAAACTTGGGGGCAGGGAACCGGGGAGGTCAGCCCAAGCAGACCAGGTCGGGGAGTGGTGAGCAGCCCGACCGCCCTACTAGCGGAACAGCCGAAGTGGCAGAGGAGGCGAGAAGAGGAGCTGCGAGGGAGACTGTTGAAGAGAGTGAAGGTCTGGAGGTCCAGGTACAGGAGAGTGTGGGCGGTGAGAGTATTTCTGACAGCGGCGGTACCGTGCCGACTGTGGAGGTCCCGGGTATTAGCGGTGTGTCAGCTAATGTTAGTGGAGCATCAGACAGTACGGATGACAGCCGTTTAACTGGACTGAATGGCAGTATACAGCAGCAGGACAGGGCATCAGGTAGTGGAGTGGGGGTGAGCAGCGAGAGGGCTGGTGACCAGACTGAAAAGATGGAGACTGTGAAGACAACACTGAGCAGTGTGTGGGACACGGGAATGGAAGTGGGGACGGATCCTGGTCAGGACAGCACGGTTTTTAAAGTGCCTGGGAAGAAACGCACTCGCAAATCTGTGGACGGTGCTTCTGCTAAAAAACGGAGTCAAGCTCCTTAGCCGGATGAGGCAGTGTGCAGGCTGTGACTGCAGCGGGTGACAGCTCGGAGTCTGACAGTGAGGGGGAGGGCAGTCTCACCGACTCATCCATCGCCTCGGAAGCCTCTGACGTACAGAGAGTCCGAGGTGGTTACAGCGCGCAGTTTATTAAATAATTTCTTGATGAAACAAAGGGTAGGAGACGGATTGTAAGTCTGTTTCTGAGCTTGGTGCAGTCTCTGAAACACACTGCGGTTGGGCAAGAGCTGTTCTGTACACAAGAGTTTGTTTGTTTAAAGAATATCTCCAGCAAACTGCGTAAAGGGTTGAAAAAGACTCCAATGTATAGTAACACTGGTGTTTGCTTTTTTATTGCGGTCACCTGTTTTTTTACTTCTCTGTTTTTGTTTTCCTCTTCCTCTTTCTTATCAATGTATAATAACTTACATATTGGGAGCTTAAATATTAATGGTGGTAGGAATGCTGTAAAGAGAGCCACGGTTCTCTCTTATATCATTCAGAAATGCCTGGGTGTTACTTTCTTACAGGAGCCCCACATAGATAGTGTGAATCAAGTAGACTGGGAGAAGGAGTGGGCAGGAGACTTTAGTAATGGGACTAATGTCAGTGCAGGGGTGGCGGTTTTGTTTAGTAGAGGGTTTTTGCCATCTACTGTAATTCTGAACAAGGTGGTAAAAGGACGTTTGATGAGCGTTCGGGCAGCGGTGGAAAAACACGCTTTTCATTTTATAAACGTTTATGCACCCACTGAGGGAAGAGAGAGAGTGTGTTTCCTCCAAGTGTTGGAAACACTGCTTTTGGAGTGCACACCTGAGGAGAATGTGGTTATAGGGGGGGATTTTAATTGTACAGTTGATCCTCAGAAGGATAGGAATCATTTAGAACCTCATCCTCAGTCCAGCAAAGAGCTTTTAAGGATTATTAAACTTTTTCAATTGGCTGATGTTTGGAAATATACCAGACAGTATACTTGGACGAAGATCACAGAGAAGGATGTTTCTCTGGCTAGATTGGATCGCTTTTATACCTTTCAGCACAATGTAAATATTTTAAAAGCTGGTTTTATCACCCCTAGTGGTTTTTCAGATCACAGTTTGGTAACAGCAACTGTGATGTTTCCATCAGTAAAGCCACATAGCTCCCATTGGCATTTCAATGCAGTTCTGGGTGCTGACATGCACTTTAGGAGAGTATTTACCTTCTTTTGGGAGAGGTGGAGGGCGCAGAAATCCAATTTCTCTTCTGTACGGCAATGGTGGGATGTGGGGAAAGTACAGATTTAGGCTTTTTGTCAGCAGTACACCATGAATGTCACCAAAGGCTTAACTGAAGCCATGAAAGTTTTAGAGGTGGAGATTCTGGAGCTCCAGAGAGCCATAGACTCCTGCCCAACAGCTGGACTGATTGAGAGTCTGCAGAAGAAAAGGAGGGGATTGTCGGATCTGTTGGGATTGAAAGTACAGGGAGCCCTGGTGAGGGCACGTTTTCAGAGTTGTGCGGAGATGGATGCTCCCACTCATTATTTTTTTGGGCTAGAGAAAAAGAGGGCACAGAGTAAGCTGATACACTGCTTGACGACCTCAGCAGGACAGGAGCTGCGTGAGCCTGGGGACATTCGCAGGCTGGCTATGGAGTTCTACAGGGACTTGTTCATGGCGGAGGCCAGCGCTTCCTTGAGGACCTCCCGCAGGTTTCAGAGGAGGGAGCCAGGCGACTTGAGCAGCATCTGAGCGAGGAGGAGCTCACTGACGCTTTGCAGGGCCTGAACACTGGCAAGGCTCCTGGGATTGATGGCTTGTCAGTGGAGTTCTACAAATTGTTCTGGTCCTTGTTGAAGGCAGATCTGTGTGAGGTGTTGGAGGAGAGTCTGCAAAGGAAAGAACTGCCTCTGAGTTGCCGAAGGGCTGTGATCAAGCTGCTCCAAAAGGGGACCTCTGCAGCATAAGGAACTGGAGACCTGTGTCGCTACTCTGTACTGATTATAAGATCATCTCGAAAGCCCTAGCCAATCGCTTAAAGACTGTCATGAGTGAGGTGGTGCATCCAGATCAGACGTACTGTATACCTAACAGGTCCATTTTTGACAATATTTTTTTGATTCGGGACATTATGGCAGCCTCTAAACTTTTTGGTTTTAAAGCTTGTATCGTGTCATTGGATCAAGAGAAAGCTTTTGATAGAGTAGATCACTTGAATTTGTGGAAGGTCCTCGATGCCTTTGGGTTTACTGTTGGCTTTATTGAGAAAATCCAGCTGCTTTATGGTGATATTTTTGGTGTACTGAAGATAAATGGCATTTTAAGTGCCCCATTTTCGGTACGGCGGGGCATTCGGCAAGGCTGCCCTCTCTCTGGCATGCTGTACTCTTTGGCTATAGAGCCCCTGGTGAATGAGTTACGGAGAGTACTGACAGGGGTGACTTTTCCTCAGTGTCCAGATATGTCCTTCAAGGTCACTGCATATGCTGATGACATAGCAGTGCTTGTGGTTGGAGACGGGGATGTGGAGCAGCTTGAGGCATGCCAGAGAAATTATGAGAGGCTCTCCAGTGCAAAAATCAACTGGGCGAAAAGCAGTGCAGTGCTAGTGGGTGACTGGAATGGCTGTGCTACGCCACACCTGCCAGCAGGACTGCGGTGTGACAGGGGGGGTTTCCAGTACTTAGGAGTGTTTTTGGGTGATGACGCCACCACTCAAAACTGGGAAAGTCTGGTGGAGAAGTTTAAAGCCAGGTTACAGCGATGGCGGTGGCTACTTCCTCAACTGTCCTATAGGGGCAGGGCACTTGTAGTTAATAACCTGGTTGCCTCAAGTGTATGGCACAGGTTTATCATTTTGGAACCTCCTGAGGTTTTGATTAAGAAGCTTCAGTCTATTTTGTTGGATTTTTTTGGGACGGGCTGCACTGGATCAGACAATGTGTGCTTTATCTGCCTTTGGCAGAGGGGGGGCAAGGTCTGATCGACATTGCCAGTAGGACTGCGGCCTTTCGTCTGAAGGCACTTCAGAGGCTGCTGTACTCTTCAGAGGACCTGCCCTGGGCACAGCTTGCTCTGGGTTTCCTGTGACAGGTGGGGGAGAATATTTTTCTAATAGAAATACATTGCCTTAAGGTGACCCAGTTGCCCCTGTACTACTACAGTCTCCTGAAGGCCTGGAGCTTGTTCAGAATTGTCGGCAGAGATACTGAGAGGTTCAGTTTCTATGGTGTACTGGAGGAGCCCCTGATTCTGAATCCCTTTTTCCAAACACAGCTAGTGGGGAGGTCACATTTCACTAGTGTGTTAGTCAGGGTTGGAGTGGTGAAAGTCGGGCACTTGTTGGACTTGAGTCATTTTAGGTGGAAGGAGCCTGAGCTTTTGGCTGCAGAGCTGGGCGTTAACTCTGTGCATGTAGTGGAACAGTTTCTAAACCAGGTCCGTAATGCGCTGCCGACAGAGGGGCTGGTTTTGGTGGAGAGAATGCTTAGGCAAAGGAGGGCCCCACAGCCTGACTCTGAGTTCCCCTTGTTAACAGTGTCCCCAGCATTCAGTCAGCACACTGAGGTGCCGGGGCATTTACTGAAGGTTGAGAATGCTTTCTCTATTTACTATGGAGGGGAAGCAGGTGTACAAGGCCTGCGTTAAGGTTCGTCACCAGCAGCAGCTCCAGCAGTTACCTGATACGCAGTGGCAAGAGCAGTTAGGGGTGGGGGAGGAATTTGAACCGGCTTGGCGTACTTTGTACTAACCTCCACTGCAAAAAAGGTTGAGGGATCTGCAGTGGAGGATCCTTCATTCCATCATTGCCATCAACTCTTTTCTGACCATCATTAAGCCTGGTGTTACAGACAATTGTCCTTTCTGTTCTCAGAGGGAGACTGTTTTTCACTGCTTTTTTTTCTGTGCCAGACTGAGGCCACTGTTTAAGCAAATGAAGATGCTGATTGAGGGTCTGGGTTTACTGTTTACTGAAGCAAGTTTTTTTTTTGGTTTTAAATACCGAAAGACGAACATTCAATTAGGAACAAAAATATTGCTACAAAATAAATAAATTCTACATATTTTTCATGAGATCATGATACAAATATTGGGGGGGTTGTAATTGCTAGATTTGAATATTGGGGGGGTTACCTCCCCCCCATCCCCCCCACAAACTACGCCCCTGCGAGTCACAACATAAGGTTATCTATCATAACCCTGGTTCCCTGAAATATAAATAGTAACTATCACTAATGAGTTACTTGCCCTTTAAGAACCCAGAATTCTGAAGAATATTTAACAAATCTCATGAACTGTCACATGCAGAAGACTCACCAGTCAGACAACAGTACAATACTGCACTCAACAATCTCGTTCCAAAACCAGGGAGTTGAGCATCCACAACATTCAGATGGTAGAATCTGGAGAATGTATGGGGACACACCCATCCCCAGTGTTGCAGATGTCGATGACGGATGTGGCCTGTCCCATTGTGGAGTGACCAGTGACCAATCTGAGGCTGAGGCAACTTGCTGAGGTGAAACACCATCTTAACAGTTTCTGTAATCCACCTGGACAGTCTCTGATTAGACCTGGTCTGGCCCTGTGACTGTGACCCATAGCATGCAAACAACTGTCCAGACTGGCGCAAGTTCTCTGATCTCCCCACATAGTACGCCAGCGCTCTCTCTGGCTACAGAGTTTGGAAAATATGCTCCCTGTCTGATTGAAAAGGAGGGGGAAAGAAAACTTCCAACTCAATAGATTGATTGACATGGAAGGATGAAATAGTCTTAGGAAAAAAGGCCACAGAGTAATCCTGGACCGACCATGAGAAAAAAGCAAACAAGCTCTGGACACAGACAAGGCCTGCAACTCACTTACATGCTTAGCGGAAGTGATTGCTAGCAAGAAGGCTGTCTTTAGAGACAGACGTTTAAGGTCTGCTGAATGCATTGGCTCAAAAGGAGGTTTCGTCAAGGCTTGCAGCATGATGTTCAATCACCACTGAGGCCCAACATTCTTTCGTGGTGGCCTCAACAGCTGAGCCCCTTTAAAAAACTGACAGGACAGAAAATGAGCTCTGGGAGAAACGGAGTACACCTTCACATGGCCTGTAGAAATGGCTGCCAAGTACACTTTCAGGGTAGAAGGCATCTTGCCATAGGACAGGTTGTGGGATCCTGGTCCCTTGCCAAACACTATTGCTGGAACACCCCCTACTTGAAACCATATTGGGAATGAGTAGAGACCGCCCTAGCACTCTGCAAAGTGGTAATTACTTTCTCAGTTTGAGCCAATCAGGGGCCAAAACCAGAGCTACAGGCTGGACAGGTTGTGGTGCCACATACAGCCCTGACTGAGCAAGTCCTGGCAATTGGGCAGTTCCCATGGCAGGCAGGAGAATTGTAGAGAGTACCTGGTTGTCTACTGCATTGTGGTGAGCCCCCACGAGTCTTGGGTGCACTGGGTACAGTATTCCAGCTGGTCCTGAGTGTAAGGGGGAGCCTGGGCATGTAGTAGCAAAATCGAAGGGCCATGGCTTCTCCTGAGAATGCCCTCCTTCCTGTCCAAGGTAGCCCACACAGATCTCATGGCTGTCTGCAGAGGGCATATGTTTTGGACAGTTCTTGCAAGTATGAAAAGTCTTGTCTGCCATTGTACACACACCAATGGGAGAACAAGCAAAAATCCAGCTCTGAATGGTTAAGAATGAACCATATATATATATATATATATATATATATATATATATATATATATATATATATATATATATATATATATATTGTGACAAAGCAGTTTTTTAAGACTGTGCAGGAGACCAGTCTTCAAACATAATACTTTTAATAACTATCCAAACAAACAAAGAAATACGGCTCAAGGGCCAAAACAAACCACAAAACTCCCAAACTTAAGTAAACCTCATGGAAATAACTACAGGGCAACTCAGCTATTCACCCTCTGCTGGCTTTTTCAACTCTGCCCTCTTCCCCCAGATTCTTCCCTTTTTATACCTGGTGGTAGATTATCACCAGGTGGACTCATTAAGGGGGAGATGGCTGGCTGAGGGTTCTGTAGTCTTATAGTCATGTAGTCTTTCTGTGGGTTTCCATTTTGTTTTCTGTAGTCCCCTTGTTTTTAAGCAGCCACCTTTCCACAGGACACATTCCCATTAACACCTCTGCCCTCACATATCTCCCATTGAGCACCCTGCCCCTTGGATTATCACACAATCTCCCCCCCAGCGACGACCCCCTGGGACAAGCGACAGCTGCAAAAAAAACATGAACGCGGGAGAGCCCATCAGTATTACCCATTTCTTTCCCAGCCCTATGCCGGAGTGTGAAAGTAAACGGCTGCAAACTCAGGAACCATCGCATCACCCTGGCATTTTTATTTTTATCCCTGTGCATCCAGGTGAGCGGGGCATGATCACTGACCAGAGTAAAATGCCTACCCAATAAATAATACTTCAGGCTTTCAAGAGCCCATTTAACAGCCAGACATTCTTTTTCCACCACAGCATAGTTCATTTCCCGGGGCTCAAACTTCCGTCTCAAAAACAAGACCGGGTGTTCAACTCCGCCTACGTCCTGCGACAATACGGCACCTAGCCCCACCTCTGAAGTGTCTGTTTGCAGTATAAATTCCTTCTTAAAGTCAGGCACTACCAGTACTGGGTCCCTACACAGTGCCTCCTGAAGTTGTGCAAATGCTTGGTCGGCCCTGCCATCCCATGTAACCATGTTAGGTTGCCTGGCCCAAGTCATCTCAGTGAGAGGAGCAGCTATCGTAGCATAATTAGGGATAAAGCGCCGGTAATACCCAGTCAACCCCAGAAATGCCCTTACCTGTTTCTTATTAACAGGTTTTGCCCAGGTTTTAATGGCCTCAACCTTAGACACTTGTGGTTTAGCATTTCCCCTTCCTACTGTATAACCTAGGTATTGTGCTTCCTCCAACCCCAGGGCACATTTTGTTGGATTTGCAGACATCCCTGCTGCTTTTATTGCATTGAGAACAGCCTGTACACGTGGTAAGTGCGACTCCCAGTCAGGACTGTGGATTACCACGTCGTTCAGGTAAGCTGTGGAATACTCAGTGTGGGGTCAAAGTATTCTATCCATTAGCCGCTGAAAGGTGGTGGGAGCACCATGCAACCCAAATGGCATAACGGTGTATTGAAACAGCCCATCAGGAGTTGCAAAGGCCATTTTCTCTCTGGCTCTTTGGGTTACCCTTTTGCCAATACCCTTTTGTGAGATCGAGGGTTGAAATGTATCTGGCCTTTCCTATTTTCTCAAGTAATTCATCAATCCTGGGCATGGGGTAGGCATCAAACTTAGATATTTCATTAACCTTTCTGAAATCATTACAAAACCGCCACAAATCATCAGGTTTAGGGACTAAGACAATGGGGCTAGACCACTCAATCATGGATTCCTCTATTACCCCTGCTTCCAACATTCTTTGAATCTCTGCTCCTATTGCGGCCCTGCGTGCTTCTGGGACCCTATAAGGTCTCATGTTCACCTTTTTTCCTGGTTCGGTGATTATATCATGCATCACCATATGTGTCGTTCCTGGTCTCCCTGAGAATACGTCCCTATTCTTCTCTACAAATCTTTTCACTTCCTCTGTGTGTACTGAAGAAAGCGTGGGTGCAATATTCACCTCAGGGGTTCTGTTGGAAAAGTAAGTATGGACACTAATGTTTCCCTGTCCTTCCAAGCTTTGAGCAAATTAATGTGATATACTTGCTCCGGTGGCCGACGACCTGGCTGTCGGACCCTATAGTTGACTTCACCATCTCTCTCGACTATTTCATATGGTCCTTTCCATGTAGCGAGTAGCTTGCATTCCACGGTAGGGACCAACACCAAAACCCTATCCCCTGGCTGAAATACTCTGAGGGTGGCCTGTCGGTTATACAGAAACTGTTGGTGCTCTTGAGTCTGCCTTAAGTGCTCCCTTACTATAGGAGTGACTGTGGCTATCCTATCCTGCATCTCTGTAATGTGTTCAATCACACTACGAAAGGGGGTAGCTTCATGTTCCCACGTTTCTCGAGCTATGTCCAAAATTCCCCGGGGGTGCCTTCCATACAATAGTTCAAATGGGGAAAACCCAATTGAGGACTGTGGTACCTCACGTATGGCAAACATGAGGTAAGGTAAAAGAAAATCCCAATTCCTCCCATCTTTGTCAATGGCTTTTCTAAGCATTGACTTCCAAGGTTTTATTAAACCTTTCTACCAGGGCATCAGTTTGGGGGTGGTACACGGAGGTCTTTAATTGTTTTATTTTAAGGAGTTTACAAAGATCAGCCATTACTCGTGACATGAAGGGGGTACCCTGGTCGGTCAAAATTTCCCGTGGAATTCCTACTCTACTAAACATGAGCATAAGCTCCTTTGCAATTCCTTTAGAGGCCATTGTACGTAAGGGAATTGCTTCTGGACATCGGGTTGCATAATCCAGTATTACCAGAATGTACTGGTGGCCCATAGCAGAGTTTGGTAATGGTCCTAACAAATCCATTGCAATGCGATCAAATGGTGTTTCTATAATGGGCAAGGGGACCAGCAGGCCAATGACGTGGGTCAATGACGTGATGCATGCATTTTGGTGTCTCAAGCATATTACAAATATTACATGTATTTATTTGTTATTAAAACAATAATATGTCTCAGCACTCCTATTTTTATTCACTGATAGGAGTATTTTATTTAACATTTTAGGAGCTATTGATCTCCAATCATCCAAAATGTCATACTGGATAACTGTCCACACCTAAAATGAAAATTTAAAAATGTTACAAAAACTAATAAAAAACTATAAAACCAATAAAAACAATGTATATTTAATGTGAAAGATGACTTTGGATAGTTCTAGGTCAAAGTACTACATTTATATAAATGGTTAAGTTAAGTTAAGTTAAGTTAAAACTTGTATTTTGTCATACCAGAAAACAATCACTTTCTGTTATCCAACAATGTCACTCATTATCTGGAGTGATGCTTATACTTGTATTGTTTTTAGGAGTATTTTTAAGTGTGTAGGCATCACATTTACATTGTCATGTTGTTTTAACAACACAATAACATATTTATAACATTATTTATGTAGTTTTAATGCATATTTTGTTGGATTTCCTTAAATAACAAACAAGATGGCAACATGGTCATTATTGTTTTGTTTTAATTTATACCATGAAGCAATTTGCAAGTATTAAGAGAATATATAAATCCAAGTATAAAAATATCATAATTCCTATATATTTAAAATGTTATGATATCAAAACGTTCAATATGGTTTTTAATCTATTGAAATGTTAATGAATTGAATTGAATTGACTTCATGTCATAAATGAGTTACAACATTGTTGTTGACATTTTATTTTAATGGCATATGCTTACATGTTTCCTATATAACCTAAAAAAATTGCTGAAAATGATTAAGTTAATGTTTTTAAATCTTAAATCTCAGTTTGAAAGGGAAACCAAGGACAATTCAGAATGGCTACAATTTTTTTAAAGGGATCCGAATGCTGGTGACACTGGGGGGTGGTGGGTGTTGGGTGGGGATGCCAGGTGGTGGGTGTCGGGTGAGGGGTCAGATCATTGTATGCATGTGTCATGTAGGTGCTATGGTACACCTTGCAGAAATGTGAAATCTCTCCCACATGTCTTGTGCTGAACAAGCTGGAGGTTTGGAATGAGAAAGGCCAGAAACTTTCCCTGCTCACCAGTATATTATAGGTCATTGTTGGTAGGGCCACATTTTTTTTTCCCAGTTTCCCCATAGTCTTCAGTTCACACTAGCAGTTTATTTGAGCTGGGACTTCCGAAAGAGCCTTTTAGACCTGCGATAAGAAGCATTTTATAATCCCTTGGCAGTAGAAGTGGAATTGGAATATAGCAGAATACTTCTTTGGGTATTCATATAATTAAAGTTTGCATTAGCCTGTCTGTGACCTCTCAACAGAATTCAATCTTCCCTTGAATTGGAAATCTCATGAATACCTTCCCAGAACACGGACGAGGCGTTAGGTTCATGTCATGTGAAATTGTGAATCTTTGACTTTTTGAAGCTGCCATTCTTACATTTTATCCGGGACTGTGTCTACAGTAGCACCTTGAGTTCTGATTTAATTACTTTTGGGCTGACTCATAGAAGTGCTTTAGATGGTCTTTGCAATGGGGAGTTTGTTTAGCTTTGTTAAGGGGCAAGGTTGACATTTAAAAAAATAAAGAACACGGTAATACAGTTAGAATCTACTATTATTGTTTTCTGAGCTTATTCTCATTTTTGTAATTGTCTCAAATAAAGTTATTCAGCAAAGGAATTCATCCACAGCAACTAACTGTGGCTGGAGCGTGAACTATGTCAGTAACTGCTGCTACACAGTCGATGTACTATACTTCATCTGAAGTACACTTGCTCAGGGTAATCCAGAGTTCACTTGGTGGAAAAGCCTAAACTAAAAACCTTCTGGCAACAAGCCCTTGTACTTATCCAATAGACCAACTTGGCTCTAGGTTATCCCTAGGATTATTTTGCTTTATTCCCATACCAGAGTATACAGAAATGCCAGGAAATTTTCAAGGAACTTTCCAATATGATAGGTGTAAATCAAGCAATGCCATGATTCAACCACAGCATCCACTTTAAACCCATTAAATACAATTCAATAATCACTTCAAAGCACAACTGGGACACTGGGACATTTCAGTTGGTCTTACTGCATGCATTCCCACATCATCCGTTTTGTCACCGGTAACTGATTCAATAAACAGTATCCACTGAACAGCCTGGCAGGTTTTATTACGGTTGATCTCAGACTGGTTACTCTGAGGGTAGGGTTACCTTGAAGGGAGTGTTCAATGGATGGATAACTCTCTCAGCGGAGAATGACAGGTGACACTGCAATATATTAAAGCTGGGTCCCAATATATCTCTAAGGTGTGTATTCTTCTAACTGAAGTCTATTAATTGTCTGAAATAATATACAAACTTGAACATTCAGGCTGTTACCAAAATGAAAAAAATAAGATATTCTAGAGGCATATGATGGTCAGTTATTAGCCAATTTCTATTACACATCAAATGCCTTACTGGTGCAGAGGGAGCACTCTGATCCCTTCTCACTCCATTTACATGTATAAATAAAATGCTGCTCAGCCTTGAAAGCCTGTGATTGCCTTAGATATGCTATGAAAGCCACATGCACAATCTCTCCCTCTCCCTCTCTGTGAGCCATGGAGGCATTCGTTTGGTGTCTGCTGAATTTGTCTCCTGGGGAAATTATATCAAGAGGTGTCTATCACAATTATTCCATTCACAGTACAGCTGCTGAGTAATTTAACAGGTGCTTGCTTTTGTGATAAAGATTGACAGTCTGCAATGTTTCAGTATGAGGTAGATTGCATTTCCTATAGTTCACATAGTTTTCCAGTGTATTTTACCTCATTTGGCCTTATTTTGTCTCACACATTTTTCAACAATTCATTACAATTATTATTATTATTATTACTACTTGTAACATATAAGAAGAGATATAAGAAGAGATGCTAAAAGACAAACTGCACCTCAGTAGAGCAATTATTTCTGCAAACATTGTGCTTAGGAATATTAGGGCTAGACCCATATTAATTTGTTAATATTAAGGGTAACAATTTACAATAAATACCCCTTATCAGACATTAACTAATATGACAGCTAACATGAACAAGTCAGTAACTAATGCATCAACAAGTCATGAAAAACATGTATTAATGGTAACTAATTCAATATCTACTGCATGAATTAATGTATTGGTTTGTCTTTCTTCATGTCTGAATATTCAGAGGCAGGAACTAACACGAACAAATTACTTAGTTAACATGAATAAACATTACTCATTTCAAGGACGACATATTTAGATTTTCCACAGCGATATAATGATATTATGAAATAACATTAAACTACTTCCTCCCGGGTTCTTATTTTAAATAATTCTAACCTTTTACAGGCTCTCTGACATCTATTTGGTTATTTGTCTTATTGGGTCTGATTGGATAATTTACTCCTTGAAGGTGGGATTAAGCACAGTAATAGTCAAAGAGCTGGAATTCCTAAAACATTACCCAATCAGTCGCATTGTATTTGTCCTGCTTCCTAAAGGCAAGTAACCAATAAGAGTTCAGAGAGCCTTTGATAACAACCCGGGAGGAAGTAGTTCTGGAGTTTCATAACGTTATGCAAGTAGGCAGTCGGCTGCAAGATCTTCATTGTTAACCAGTAGAATATATCTACATTTTGCTTTGAATATACACTCACCTAAAGGATTATTAGGAACACCTGTTCAATTTCTCATTAATGCAATTATCTAACCAACCAATCACATGGCAGTTGCTTCAATGCATTTAGGGGTGTGGTCCTGGTCAAGACAATCTCCTGAACTCCAAACTGAATGTCTGAATGGGAAAGAAAGGTGATTTAAGCAAATTTGAGCGTGGCATGGTTGTTGGTGCCAGACGGGCCGGTCTGAGTATTTCACAATCTGCTCAGTTACTGGGATTTTCACGCACAACCATTTCTAGGGTTTACAAAGAATGGTGTGAAAAGGGAAAAACATCCAGTATGCGGCAGTCCTGTGGGCGAAAATGCCTTGTTGATGCTAGAGGTCAGAGGAGAATGGGCCGACTGATTCAAGCTGATAGAAGAGCAACTTTGACTGAAATAACCACTCGTTACAACCGAGGTATGCAGGAAAGCATTTGTGAAGCCACAACACGTACAACCTTGAGGCGGATGGGCTACAACAGCAGAAGACCCCACCGGGTACCACTCATCTCCACTACAAATAGGAAAAAGAGGCTACAATTTGCACAAGCTCACCAAAATTGGACAGTTGAAGACTGGAAAAATGTTGCCTGGTCTGATGAGTCTCGATTTCTGTTGAGACATTCAGATGGTAGAGTCAGAATTTGGCGTAAACAGAATGAGAACATGGATCCATCATGCCTTGTTACCACTGTGCAGGCTGGTGGTGGTGGTGTAATGGTGTGGGGGATGTTTTCTTGGCACACTTTAGGCCCCTTAGTGCCAATTGGGCATCGTTTAAATGCCACGGCCTACCTGAGCATTGTTTCTGACCATGTCCATCCCTTTATGACCAACATGTACCCATCCTCTGATGGCTACTTCCAGCAGGATAATGCACCATGTCACAAAGGTCGAATCATTTCAAATTGGTTTCTTGAACATGACAATGACTTCACTGTACTAAACTGGCCCCTACAGTCACCAGATCTCAACCCAATAGAGCATCTTTGGGATGTGGTGGAACGGGAGCTTCGTGCCCTGGATGTGCATCCCACAAATCTCCATCAACTGCAAGATGCTATCCTATCAATATGGGCCAACATTTCTAAAGAATGCTTTCAGCACCTTGTTGAATCAATGCCACGTAGAATTAAGGCAGTTCTGAAGGCGAAAGGGGGTCAAACACAGTATTAGTATGGTGTTCCTAATAATCCTTTAGGTGAGTGTATACTGGCATTAACAACCGTATGTATTGCATTTTCATTGTTCCAATGTACATTTTTATTACATAAAACATGATCAGGTTTAAATGTATATGCGCTAGTATTAGGCTATATATCTACCTACCTAACATCATCATTATCATATTATTATTATTATTATTATTATTATTATTATTATTATTATTATTATTATTATTATTATTAAATGTGCTGATCGTACTGCATGGCATAATCTTGCATTTGAATATGATTATTAAAAAATACATAAGGAAATAATTACCCTTAGTGATAGATTATTGAAATATGATTATTATTATTATTGTGTTAGGTAGGTTTATGTAACTTTCTGCTGGTGCATTTATTCCTTCTGCATGGTAGGAACAGGGTCCAGGTGACATGTTTCCAGTAGAAAACAGTGCAGCGCCTAAACCTTAGCCTGTTGACTTTTCTCTCGTGAGACTGGGTTGTGTTATTTATACCAGTATAGTTAAATGAATTAAATATTCATTAAAACATTAAAAACACTGTCTAATAAGCATTTCAAGCATAATCAAACCATTATTTTGGAATGGACAGTTTCCAGTTTACCACAGGTACACCACAATGTGTTAACAAGACCCTATTAATGTTAACTAATGCATTAGGAGCACTAGTAATACACTGGTAAGTCATGAACAGTTTCCACTACATCAGGCACTTCCAAAAGCGTTAACTAATTCACTAATTAGCTTACATAATGTGTGATTAAAACTCTTAAGCCATTAATAAGGCATAAATCATGAATGTAAAGCACACCGCACACACATAGATGTACCCGGATGGTACCCACCTTTCTCATCCTGTTTTGCAGAGGAAGATGGCAGCATGGAGTTCAGCAAGTAAGTCAGTCATATATCCATTAAAGCCTTGTTCATTCATCTCAACTCTTACTGCTACTACTTTTTCGTGAGAATATAATAATTCCTGTTAAATATACCTTTGGGCTAAGTCATTGCCCCACAAATGAATAATGATCTACGCATTAACCATGATGCACAAAGGTCCCAGAAAACATCTAATAAACCATTTGCTGATAATTTAGTTAACATGACTAAGCACTGATTATGTTTAGTAAATACATTGTAACACCATTGTAATACTTTGGTTCAATGTCCTTGACCCCTCTTGCAGGAAGGGTTCTCAAACAAGGAACACGTAAAATTGGATGCTGTTGTAAAAAAGCACTATAGTTTTTCATATATTTCAATGTGTACTCATCTGTTGTTTTTGTATTTGTATATACTGTTTGCTGTGTGAGTAAAGGGGAATGGTGTTGAGATTTTGATGTATGTTCACAAGTCTTGTATAATATGCTTTGGGTCTACAACCACATATTCTGCAGTCCTTATCCTCCCTATCTTTAAGTCTGGTGATCCCTTATGTCTTGGTTGGGAATTGTTACAACATCTATATTTTCCTTTATTTTAACAAAGGTATGTAATGTTATTTCATAAGATCATTACATCGACATGGAAAATCTGGTGACTATTTTGACAACTCTTAAGATTAACAAACATCTAAATATGTCGTCCTTGATATAAGTAATGTTTATTCATGTTAACTAAGTAATTTGTTCATGTTAGTTACTGCCTCCCAATATTCAGACATGAAGAAAGACAAACCAATACATTTATTAATGCAGTAGTTAATTCATTAGTTACCACTAATAAATTACTTTTCATGACTTGTTGATGCATTTGTTACTGGCTAGTTCATGTTAACTAACATATTAGTTAATATCTGATAAGGGGTACTTGTTACCATATTAGGTACTTGATAATGGGTCTCCATTCACTGGACAGACGAATCCTGTCTGCTCATAGACTTGATTTCATTAAAGTCTGTCTACACTACTAGTGCTCTTGTTGTGGGTGGTTTAGCGATACATTTAAGCTGAATGTCTACAGGAAGTTAGAACAAACAAACAGCACATAGACATTATAAACAAAATAAAATGGCCAATTCCCTAAAGCATGTAAGTATGTATGTAAGTACTCTTCTGTTATGTGGAATGTTAACGGTTAGGCCTTCTATTCCAGTTGTACCCTTTGCTACGTTTATTCCCCCCCCAATAAAATACAAATTAAAAACAGATATTTACATAAAATGCATTAGATGTCATTAGACACCATCACCCAGAAGCTGAACATGACTGCTTTCATTTATGTGGCCACATATATTTTGCAATTATTATTATTTTTTTCTCCTTCCTCAGGGAAGGTTCATTTAAAAAGTTACCACAATTAAATGAGGTCCTCAAAGGCCAAGTCACAAGAAATAATCAGGCAGATTTATGTCAAAAGGTGAGCCAGCTATATACTTCTACTTATTTTAATAACATGGAAATACCAGATAGAACCTTCGAACAATATTTGCTCTATCAAGCTCTCATCTCGCCTTGAAGGCAGTGATTTAAGCAGTACTATTTTTTCCTGGTTGCGTGTCAGCCTTGGGTGTTGACAAATGTCTATTCCTTTTAAACCAGCAATGTATCATGTGCTATCAAAGTCTCCGCAGGTAGCTATAGCTGACACAAACATTATTTTTCCTGATAAAAAATTACTTTCACACATAATCTGCTATAATATTCTAACTCAATCTAAGTGTGTCAAGTCTGTGGGTGTCTGTGGACTCTAGACGGCTAATTACAAAAGAAAATAACAATTTATCTGAATTCAGTGGGCAAAATATTGACAATTAGTTTACCCTTTCCAATCACAAAGTTTTACAGGGGTTTATGAAATTGCAGGAAATTGAATTCATTCAGTTTGACGTAAACTTTTGTCTTTGCAACTAATGTTTTTCTTGGATGCTGGTTCATGGTGGTCCAACAGACATACAGTGGCTATAGGCAGTATTTACATCCTTGGAATTTTTCACATTTTGTTGTGATACAACCAGAAATGTTGATGCATTTACATGTTATTTTTCACCCCTTGATTTACACAACCTACTCAACACTTAAAAAAATTAAATGTTTTGGTTATAGAAATATTCACCCACTTTTTCTTAAGTGTCTGAAATAGTCATCTTTATGTAGAACCATGTTTGGCAGCATTTACAGCTTTGAGTCTTTTGGGATAAGTCTCTACCAGGTTTGCATATCTGAATTGTGCAATATTCAACCATTCTTCGTGGTTAAATTGTTCCAAGCTCGGTCAAGTTTGATGGAGATCGTTGGTGTACAGCAAACTTCGCGCTCGCGCTGCGAGTCCCTCGCAGAAGCATTAGCGAAATGTCTGCGTATGGAAATCGCGCTGCTAAACTATCGTGGTATTAAATCTAACCCCATTTGCGCCGCAAAACGACCTTTTCGCTGCTCCTTTCGGGCACAATACGAGAGAATAAAACACGGCTTTCACACAACCGCTACTACAAAACTTCACCACTGTACTCAGTCGCGCTTTAATTTTTAGTTGGATGCTACTCTCTTCTGATTTTTAAAGTAAATCCCATGATGTACAGTTGTGTAGTTTGCTATTAGCGGTTGGTTAAAGTTGTAGTTAATCCCGCCCAACAATACAGTGGGAGTGGTTACATTTTCGCTGAATTGAATCAAGAAAATATCTACGAGAAAACACCCTGAAAATGCTCTCGCAGCTCCTCTAGTCTTACACACTGCGGAGTTGTCTAAAGCCTCTCGCGGTTGTGGCGCATTGGACAGATAGCGCAGCTCCGGCTTTATTCACAGTGCGGCTCTGTGTGTCAGTGAAATAACTGAGTACAGTGCGCTAATAATACATTAGGTGTTGCGCCCAACATCCACATAAACGAAATGTTGCTTATTATTCGTGCACAGAGAGAAAATATGTTGACATTGAATGACATTTTATATTGTGTTTTGTTCAGCAATGTGTCAGTGTTCGTTTCGTTTCGTTTTGGTTTCATGACTTGTTTAACTCGTTTATTCTGCTCTTGCTTTCTTCCTTTTATGTCTTAACAATTGATTCCTTCTTATCAGATCTTTCGTGGGAAAAGTCCTACAATCGAGTGTATATTACACCTCACTCGTACTCACTACAATGAAGTATATTCAGCCTATACCATATGTAACGGGGTTGTTTCCATGTTTGATACATTTGGATACAACGCACTCACACGGATTGAATGTGGATTTTGATTGATGCATTTTGTACCCGATGTTGGGACAGTACAGTATTTCTACAGTTCACGCATCTCTCTCTATAGGCTGCTCGGCGCTTCTCACTGACAGTTATAGGGGCTGGAAAACGGTGTTTCTAAAGACGGCGTAATGGGGGGGGGGGGGGGGGGTTGTTCAATGTTCTCCGTTGCTTCGTACGTCTTTGATCGTAATATTTTTAGGGGGGCTGACAGAAAATGTATGGGGGATAAAGCCCCACTGAATAGGGTCTAGCGACGCCCGTGGGCTATTGGTATATTTGGGAATGAAGGCGACTTTTAAGACACGAACACTACATCGAATTACACTGTCAGTAACTGTATAATTGCTATTATGAATATGTACACAAAAAGGTAAAACATCTGCAGACGTCTGGATGACATTTATAGAATATTGTTACAGGCATATATGGTTGTATAACTTGCAAGCCAGTACACATACAAGTGTGTGACGTTAGGCACTGCACGTTGGGTGCAAACCCCCCCCCCCCCCACACACAAACAATATATTAAAAAAAAAAAATATATATATATATATATATATATATATATATATATATATATATATTCTAGAAAAATATGGAATAATCTGAACAATCAATTATCTAGTAGCAGGTGGCCAACGTTATGCCTTTATCCTAGACACAGTAGCCTATATAACACGGAAATAATAATGATACACTACTGTACTGCTCTGCACCGTTACATTGACACACACACAAAGAAGGCTGCAATGTTAATAGCAATTGCCGCTAATTGGTCGATTTAATTGCCACAATAACCTGTAAAACTATTCAATGTAATGTTTCTAGGTTTTCGAAGGGGAGATATGGCCAATTTCATATATAAATAGGTCTACATATATAACATTTACGCAAAAGCATAACGAAACTTGTAATAATGTAGCATCAGTCAATCATTCATTACTAATCACAGATCACACACGCATGACGCAATTGGATTGAATGCGCACCATATCGCCATCTATAAAAGAGAAAGTGGACTATTATGACAATTAAAATTATAATGGCAGACATCGATGCCCGAAGGCGTGAAAGACGATGCCAGCCCTACACTTTCAGATCCATCGGAACTTTCTAGACCTTCCGATCACCTTTTAATAAGACGTTATCGGGTTGATAGACACAGCATTATTGTGTCACCTGCTGAAGGATAAATTGAATAATAGATTTGCACGCAACCATCATCTCACCGTGGAGACAATTATGTGCCGCGTTAGCCTATATGTTACAGGCTCCTTTCAAACTACAGTAGGGGACGTTGTGGGAGCGCCAAGCCACTATCAGCACCGTTATCACAGCTGGCACTGTGGAAAATCAATGATGTAGATTGACATTATATATACATATTATATTATTATATTACAATGTCATATTACAACGTGTACTGTAAAGAGTATTTATGTATGGATCAGTGGCGTAGCCAGGAAAATGAGTGCGAGGCATAATGAGTAATTCACGGCGGGGGTCTGGGGGTCCTCCACCAGAAAATGTAGAACATTAAATATCTGAAATGAGCGATTCTGAGTCATTTCGGAGTCGAACAACTTATATCAATATCTCCATGAAATATATATTTGCTTCACAACCACATATCACAATGGGACACATCCAGTGAACAATCACACGTCAACCGACATTATACCGGAAAACTACGGGCCGGATTGAATCAAATCTTTGACCCACCCGCTAATACAAAACTACAGAACTGAACTCAGTCGCGGCTTCATTCTTCAGTTGATCGTTTATTCTAATAATTAATGTAACCATGATGTTCATTTAGTAGTTTTGTATTAGCCAGTGGGTCAGTTTTTATTGAATGCACCACGCTACACATATTATTATTATTATTATTATTATTATTATTATTATTATTATTATTATTATATTTATTTATTGGCAGTCTTACAAAACAGAGCAATACAAAGTGCACATGACAAGTAAACGCTGATGTAAAGCGTCCCTGAATAAGAGACTTGCATTGTTCTGGTTCACATATACCCGAAGATACCAGCATTGGATCCCCCGGCTAATAGATAACGCCTGGATAAGGTTGTCTGCGAAGACATAAAAAAATGAAAATACACAGCTGTCATCAAGCGCGGCTTTTGTTTTTATTATTGTATTATTTTCTCCTACTCATATTTGTAACTGCTACACAGTACAGGTTTGTAATTGTTTCAGCGGGTAGATTCATGCTTTCGATTTACAGCGCGGAGCGGAATATTTCTGTACCTTCATGCGCCATGGTGGGGCCGGATAAAATCAAAACTTTGACCCACCAGTTAATAGCAAACTACACACCTGTACATCACAGCGGTTACATTTATGATTAGAAGAAATGTCATCATACTGAAAATGCAGCCGCAACTGAGTACAGTTGTGTAGTTTGTTATTAGTGGGTGGGTCACAGTTTTGATTTCTCTGCTTTATTGATGCGTCGCTCTTCTCGCAGCCCGTCCTGCTCTCGCGCCCCCGCTGTCACTCAAATTGCAGACACTGTGGTTGGCTCGCGGTGTCTCTCGCGCTGCCCGCCCACCCCAGAAGCCACGCCAGAAACACAGGCTCCTCCCAGTTCGCACGTCTGTACATTTTAGATTTAATTCTGCGAGGAACTGAGCTGCGAGATCCTCTCCTGCGACTCTTCCGCGACTTTTCGCGTTCGCACTTTGCGAACATTTTTGATTTAATCCTGCCGTTAATCAGGTTTTCCTCAATGATTTGCCTACATTTAGCTCCATTAATTTTGCCCTCCACTCTGACAAGCTCCCCAGCCTCTGCCAATGCAAAGGATCCCCATTACATGATGCTGCCACCACCATGTTTCCTGGGTGATGTGCTGTGTTTGGTTTGTGCTAGACAAAACAGTTTGTATTTCAGAATATAAGAAAGTTTACAAACGATAGGAGGCCATTCGATCCATCGTGCTTGTTTGGTGTCCATTAATAACTAAGTGATCCAAGGATCCTATCCAGTCTAATTTTGAATGTTCACACATTTTCAGCTTCAACCACATCGCTGAGGAGTTTGTTCCAGATTGTGACAACTCTCTGTGTGAAGAAGTGTCTCCTATTTTCTTGAATGCCTTGAAGCCTAATTTCCATTTGTGTCCCCAGGACTTGAATCAAGTCCCCACATAGTCTCCTCTGTTCCAGGGTGAAAAGGTTCAGTTTCCTCAGTCTCTCAGTAGGACATTCCCTTCAGACCTGGAATAAGTCTGGTTGCCTCGAGAGCAGCGATATCTTTCTTGAAGTGTGGAGCCCAGAACTGTACACAGTATTCCAGATGAGGCTAACTAGTGCATTGTACAGTCTCAAAATTACTTCACTTCTTCTAACTTCTACACTTTTGACAATATACCCTAACATTCTGTTTGCCTTTTTTATTGCTTCCCCACATTGTTTGGATGGGGAAAGTGAGGAGTCCATGTACTTACATTACCCTGAATGTCTACAGCTTCCAATTTAAGGATCAGTCTTTGGTATGGAACCATATCAAAAGCTTTCACAGGATTTACAGCTGCAGTTGCATGTTCAAAGAACTCTAATGCCCCGTTTCCACTAGCCACATTTAGCTGCACCTCAGCATGGCCGTTCCACTAGGGCTCAGCTGCACCTCCGCCTATGGACGAACTAGTTTCAGGAGGCACAGTTTCATACATCATATCGGCTGCGTCCCAAACTGGTCCAGGTCACATACTGTGATGTCCCTGACGCAACACGTCTGCATTTGGAAATTGTAACTACAGTAATGGCAGCTGCTCTCGATGCGAGAGATGTGGTAGAAACTTTTCCAAAGAAGGAATGTGTGTGTTTACCTTGGGAAAACGATTAATCTGGAGCAGTTCTTAATGTACGGTGGAAAAGTGCCACATAGGATTAATTGCTTGGAGCAGAAAGACATTTAAGAGTGTTTGAAAATATCACAAAAATCCTGCTGGAGAAAGGACTTCATCATACTGCAATACAATGTGCCGTGACGAAATACATTTTTAATTTTGATAATAAATGCATGCAAATATTAAATATTCATCCTGAATTTAAATTAAATGTCCAAATGTCTTGTAAATTCTCTAAAAAATATTTAAATGGCACTGTTTTTAGCTTCCCCCTGTTTACACTATCTTAAAACTTAAAAGCTAATTTTTATGTGATCAATCACAAGAAGAATCGTATATTTTAATTATATTTGTAATCCCTCATTATCGCTGTAACTATACACCAATCAGCCATAACATTATGACCACCTGCCTAATATTGTGTAGGTCCCCCTTTTGCCACCAAAACAGCCCTGACCCGTCGAGGCATGGACTCCATTAGACCTCTGAAGGTGTGCCGTGGTATCTGGCACCAAGACTTAGCAGCAGATCCTTTAAGTCCTGTAAGTTACGAGGTGGAGTCTCCATGGATCGGACTTGTTTGGCCAGCACATCCCACAGATGCCCGATTGGATTGAGATCTGGGGAATTTGGAAGCCAAGTCAACACCTTGAACTCGTTGTTGTCTTCCTCAAACCATTCCTGAACCATTTTTGCTTTGTGGCAAGGCCCATTATCCTGCTGAAAGAGGCCAATGCCATCAGGGAATACCGTGTCCATGAAAGGGTGTACATGGTCTGCAACAATGCTTAGGTAGGTAGTACATTTCAAAGTAACATCCACATGAATGGCAGGACCCAAGGTTTCACAGCAGAACATTGCCCAAAGCATCACACTGCCTCCGGCGGCTTGCTTTATTCCCATAGTGCATCCTGGTGCCATGTGTTCTCCAGGTAAGTGACGCACATGCACCCAGCCATTCACGTGATGTAAAAGAAAACGTGATTCAGCAGACCAGGACACCTTCTTCCATTGCTCCGTGGTCCAGTTCTGATGCTCATGTGCCCATTGTAGGCGCTTTCGGCAGTGGATGTGGGTCAGCATGGGCACCCTGACTGGTCTGCGGGTTACACAGCCCCATATGCAACAAACTGTGTTGCACTGTGTGTTCTGACACCTTTCTATCTGAACCAGCATCAACTTTTTCAGCAATTTGAGCTACAGTAGCTCGTCTGTTGGATCGGACCACACGGGCCAGCCTTTGCTCCCCACGTGCATCAATGAGCCTTGGCCGCCCATGACCCTGTTGCCGGTTCACCGCTTTTCCTTCCTTGGACCATGTTTGATAGGTACTGACCACTGCAGACCGGGAACACAGCACAAGAGCTGCAGTTTTGGAGATGCTCTGACTCAGTCGTCTAGACATCACAATTTGGCCCTTGTCAAAGTCTCTCAGATCCTTATGCTTGCCCATTTTTCCTGCTTCTAACATATGAAATTTGAGGACAAAATGTTCACTTGCTGCCTAATATATCCCACCCACTGACAGGTGCCATGATAACGAGATTATCAGTGTTATTCACTTCACCTGTCAGTGGTCATAATGTTATGGCTGATCGGTGTATGTTAATGGTAATCCAAGTATAGACGCTTTACTGACTGCAGAAATACAAACCTTACAAAACATATCGATTAATACAACTGATCCATTAATTACAGTGTCAAAGGTGTTTTTTTAAAGGAATCCCATTTAAAATAAAAGTTGAAGCCATGTGACTCTTTTATTTCGCAACATTGATAAATATATATATAAATATATACAGAGAAAACATGTTAACACTGAATTTGTGGTAAAACTGTTCAAGTAAGTTATGGATGCCAGAGTGTTGTAGCCGTATTTATATACACCTGTATTTGTTTTGCTTAAGAAACTGGCTCTGACTGTCATACTGTATATTTCATGATATATAGACATGTAGTGGCTACACGGGACAGATTTAAACCCAGCACATTGTATTTAATAATGCAACGGAATTCATTCTCCCACAGATAAATAATAAGGGAGAATATCTAGGATACTTAAATTAAGCTATATTGTCAATGTTAATCGGATCATGATACAGGGAGAAGTAACACGGTTATTTACGATGCGCTGGTAAACAAAATAAACTACATGAAATTTTAAGTGATGTAATTTGTTTTATATATTATTTCAATGTGTCCTGGTTTCTACTTTTGAATATCTTGTATAACTTATACTATAAGACTGTGTTAGATATCATAAAAACGTTTCAGCCCAAAGTTTATTGCACTTTAATGTTAGAGGTATAGTGAGGGAAAAAAGTATTTGATCCCCTGCTGATTTTGTATGTTTGCCCACTGACAAAGAAATGATCAGTCTATAATTTTAATGGTAGGTGTATTTTAACAGTGAGAGACAGAATAACAACAACAAAATCCAGAAAAACGCATTTCAAAAAAGTTATAAATTGATTTGCATGTTAATGAGCGAAATAAGTATTTGACCCCTTCGACTTAGTACTTGGTGGTAAATCCCTTGTTGGCAATCACAGAGGTCAGATGTTTCTTGTAGATGGCCACCAGGTTTGCACACATCTCAGGAGGGATTTTGTCCCACTCCTCTTTGCAGATCCTCTCCAAGTCATTAAGCTTTCGAGGCTGACGTTTGGCAACTCGAACCTTCACCTCCCTCCACAGATTTTCTATGGGATTAAGGTCTGGAGACTGGCTAGGCCACTCCAGGACCTTAATGTGCTTCTTCTTGAGCCACTCCTTTGTTGCCTTGGCTGTGTGTTTTGGGTCATTGTCATGCTGGAATACCCGTCCACGACCCATTTTCAATGCCCTGGCTGAGGGAAGGAGGTTCTCACCCAAGATTTGAAGGTACATGGCCCTGTCCATCGTCCCTTTGATGCGGTGCAGTTGTCCAGTCCCCTTAGCAGAAAAACACCCCCAAAGCATATTGTTTCCACCTCCATGTTTGACGGTGGGGATGTTCTTGGGGTCATTCCTCCTCCTCCAAACATGGCGAGTTGAGTTGATGCCAAAGAGCTCGATTTTGGTCTCATCTGACCACAACACTTTCACCCAGTTCTCCTGTGAATCATTCAGATGTTCATTGGCAAACTTCAGACAGGCCTGTACATGTGCTTTCTTGAGCAGGGGGACCTTGTGGGCGCTGCAGGATTTCAGTCCTTCATGGCGTAGTGTGTTACCAATTGTTTTCTTGGTGACTATGGTCCCAGCTGCCTTGAGATCATTAACAAGGTCCTCCCGTGTAGTTCTGGGCTGATTCCTCATCGTTGTCATGATCATTGAAACTCCACAAGGTGAGATCTTTCATGGAGCCCCAGACAGAGGGAGACTGACAGTTATTTTTTGTTTCTTCCATTTGCGAATAATCGCACCAACTGTTGTCACCTCCTCACCAAGCTGCTTGGCCATGGTCTTGTAGCCCATTCCAGCCTTGTGTAGGTCTACAATCTTGTCCCTGACATCCTTGGACAGCTCTTTGGTCTTGGCAATGGTGGAGAGTTTGGAATCTGATTGATTGATTGCTTCTGTGGACAGGTGTCTTTTATACAGGTAACGAGCTGAGATTAGGAGCACTCCCTTTAAGAGAGTGCTCCTAATCTCAGCTCGATACCTGTATAAAAGACACCTGGGAGCCAGAAATCTTGCTGATTGATAGGGGATCGAATACTTATTTCCCTCATTAACATGCAAATCAATTTATAACTTTTTTGAAATGCTTTTTTCTTGATTTTTTTGTTGTTATTCTGTCTCTCACTGTTAAAATACACCTACCATTAGGTGTACCATTGACATTGTCCCCTTTCTTGTGGATTGGTATGACATTTGCCGTCTTCCAGTCAGTTGGCACATCCCCAAGTGTCATTTGGAATATTTTACTTAGCAGCCTATAAATAATTTCCCTAATTTCTTTGAGTACTGTTGGAAATATACCATCTGGCCCAGGTGATTTGTTTTTTTTAAATTCTGCTAGTCCGTTTAGTACCTCCTCTTCATTTATCCTGATCTCTCTTAGGGTTTGACTGGACTGGTAGTTAACCCGTGGCATGTTATCAATTTTTTCTTTTGTAAAAACCTCTGTGAAATATTAATTTAGAACATTTGCCACATCTTGTTCATTTTCCAAGATACTTCAATTTTTGCCCTTTGTCTGTTTTACTTCCTCCTTTATTGACCTCTTGCTGTTGTAGTATTGAAAAAAGCTCTTTGAATTAGTTTTAGCTCCAAGAGCTATGTTTCTTTCTATTTCTCTCTTTGCTTTTATGATCCCTTTCTTAACATCTCTTTGCAGTTCAACATTTTCTTTGTATTTTGTTTCGTCTCTATCCCTTTTGCATGTGCTATACAACATTTTATTTCTCTTGATTTTTTTTGCAAGAGAATAGCAGAATACAAACCTGTACATCAGCGGTTACATTCATGTATAGAAGAAAGTCGCATCTTACTAAAAATTTGTCTGTAGTTTTCTATTAGTGGGTGGGTCAAAGGGTCTTTTCTGCTAAGGTCTCTCTTGCCTTTCTGTACATGTTTTTCAAAATAAATGGCATGGCTATCATGTGTCAGAAATTGTTTAAATTAGAGTATTGTGAGATTGACTCTGGGGCCAATGACATTACAATGAGTTGTACATTGTGAATAATAATAATAATAATAATAATAATAATAATAATAATAATAATAATAATAATGTATTCTGATTGGTTTGAATAAAACAATAAAACAATTTTTACTTTTGTAAAATTCCTGCTTTCAGAATTAAAATGTAGTTTAGCTTTATCTGTGGATCTGATGCTTTTTTATATAGAATCACAATGTAGTCTATATTAAGAATACAATAAACTTTTCCCAAAGGTTAGCGACCTTTCAAAATTGCTTCCTCTGCTTCCTCTGCTCCTTCAGCAGCACAAAGCCTGTGGGGACTTTTATGTAAATGAAAGTACTTTAGAGAGAATGGAAAGAACTAAATATAATATGACATTTGAGTTACCTGTCTGTTTCAGTTTAGTTTTAATCACATTGGACTTTGCAATACTTGTTGCATCTCCAAAGGGTTCACATAATGTCTCCAGGGCATATCTTAAGAGTCATTCATCATTAATCTAGTGTAATTTTTTTACTTATTTACCCATCTACCCTTTCTCTGTGATTACACTTTGCAGTCAGTATCTTTCTTTAAGAATCCAAAGAAAGCGCTCAGTTTAGAGTCACTCGAAATTCCTTCAACACTCTCGAAAAGTAAGCGTTTTACTTGACCTGCGAATAGGAAGTACTTTTTATCCTTTTTTCTCCATTATTGAAAGATGAGGACAGGCCTCAACTATTTAACCTAAGCTGCATTTAAACAAATTATTGTCTTCGAGAGCAATGAGAACAAAGAAATGTTTGACAATGGGATCCGGCATATGATTCTCTTTGAATCTCTGTTGAGGTCTATTAGCCGGCCCTGCAAAATATTCAAGACACTGCAAAGACATTGAGATACGGTAGTTCATTTAAGGAAGAGTGTACGATCTTAATTCCCTGAAATTTTCCAGTTCAAAAGCTGCACAATTTGTATATAATAATTTGCAGTCCATTGATTAAAACTCAAATTAGCAGCTAACTTAAGCACTGAACTTTACTGCATGATGGTTTTATAATGTGTGTAAAAACACCCTCTTTAAATATGCAATTAGCCGCTATTTGTGTGGACATGCATAATTAGTTGCTGGGTGTTAGGCAACCCATAAATTCATGTCAATGTCATAAAATTTAATTCACCCCTTAAACAGTGTCTCTTTCTTCTTTAATGAGGCACAGTTAATAAAATTATCAGTGAGAAATAGCTTAATACTACAATTCTTTTTTATGGTGTGCCTGTGTACATAAACTAGGTCAGGAGTATAGGTTATCTTATGAAATGTACTTTCCAATTATGTAATTTTGCTTATTGTGCAGTGCTCTCTATGTCTGGAGCCACTCACCTCACCAAAGAAGACACCCACTTCTCTACAGCTGGGCCATGGTATCAGATGGAGGACTGACACAGCTCGCATTTATGGTTAGCTGAGTGGTATTGCTTAAACGTATAACAATATGAAAAACACTCAGTTCTTCATAGTATTCAGATAGATTATATTCAGCTCTAAAGTAATGACTAATTAACAAACAAGGAAACATGTTAGCCCTACAGATGTCGCCCGAAGATTTTTGAGCACCTCAACACCTGAACTCTCCCCCTGTTATGTTCAACTCAGGGAGCAGATATTCTAATTGTATTAATCACAACCCAGAGCTAATGGGGCCCCACCATCAACAGGAGGATTCCCTAGTTGACTTGAGACATACTAAACCCCCACAGCTCTCAGCCAATTATACATACATGTTAAATATATGATCGTGTTACACAGATATATTTACAATTATACTATTGTCTAAATTGCATTTCCATACATAAATACTATTTACAGTACACCTTGTAATATGTCGGTCTGTGTGTGTGTGTGTGTGCGATCCGACCGCCCACCGAGCCTGTTCCGTGTACTGTGTGTGTGTCAATGTATGTATAGTTATCACTTCCACTTTGTATTGCGCTTATGTTTTGTAAGTCTGCCAAGAAATTAATAATAACAAATAATAATAATAATAATAATAATAATAATAATAATAATATGTGCCTGGGATAAAGGCTAACCCTTGACCACCCCCTAGAAGATCTGTTCAGATAGTTATTATTTTTCTAAGATTATATTTGTTTCCAATCCTAAATGTATCCGCTACA